>NC_139704.1:25807263-25884763 GCF_964188405.1 Protomyctophum parallelum
CGGCACCTTTTCTAGTTCTAACTATTATTATTATTATTGCATTGTACAATAAATTGTATTATGCATATTAGCTTGATGTCTAACCTAAATAGGATTTTCCAGTGTAATGATAATGCTTATTACTGCATGTGGGTGGCAGTGGTTAAGGACTGGAGGTAGAGCGGACTTTTGAGATGCCAGTTTGAACTCCGGCTCCTCCTAGCTTAGTGTGAAAGTGTCCTTGAGCAAGACACTGACCACCAACTGCTCCCTCTGTGCTGTTCAATAGTTATCCAGTGCTACTAGTGGTTAAGGATGGGTAAATGTGGAGGATGAATTCCGGTTATGTGCAAATGTACTTGGCCAGTACCACAAGAGACTTGCTTTGCCAAATGCAAGTCTTAGATCTGGGGATCTCACTAAATTCAGATTGGAGAAAACATTGATCATTCATCAATGAAATTACAACCGTGACTTATTCAGCACCGTTTTGTTAATCTAATATTATGTTGGTAAAGTTTGGTAATATTTTAATGACTTTGGGCCAAAAAAATAATAATGCAAGCAAACTATTATTGTATAGCAACCACAACTGGTAAACATGAAACAATTAAATATGATATAGCCTACCGTATGGCTGAAGGTGTAATGATGTGTACAGTACAGTACAGTACAGTATGGCCTTTACGTTTAGGCATGTGTTTGGTTAGGGTAATTGATCTGCGTTCCATTCCATTGATTGATTAATTTATTATAATTACAGTTTATAATAAACAGTTTGCAAGTACAGAGGCACAGTTATACAATTATGCTAAAAGGAACACAAAAATCCCTGAGGGGTTCCTATATGTATTCAATTCATCAAGACACATATATATATACTGTAAAGACATATACAATTCTGTATGCATAGTACATACTGTACAATCATCAATACTAGAAGCAATACAAGTACAGAAGTGTAATTCATTTTGGCAAGCTACAGTAGAATACTTCTTGTCTAGGTCCAGTTACAGGTCCTGGTTTATGCCTTGCCTCCACTTGCCTCCACTTCCTGCGATGTAACGCTGACTAAAGAAGAAAATATCCTTCTCAATTGGAATAAAAGTTCAGTCTTGACTACTGTATTGAATTGAATTTGTTGAGCACCGGTGAGTGACATCATTTGTAGGTCACTGCTCCATTGAAATAAATTACATTCAAAAGTAATAATTGTGCTGGTGTGACTGCAGCTCAATATAGAATGGTTAAACCCATGCTCAATATAGAATGGTTAAACCCATGCTCAATATAGAATGGTTAAACCCATGCTCAATATAGAGTGGTTAAACCCATGCTCAATATAGAATGGTTAAACCCATGCTCAATATAGAATGGTTAAACCCATGCTCAATATAGAATGGTTAAACCCATGCTCAATATAGAGTGGTTAAACCCATGCTCAACTGGGAACTAAAACAAACACTCACCTACTGTGTATTGGATCCCTACGGTATTGCTTACATTTTTAACGTGTGCAAAATATGGTGCCAAATATGCAAACATTAGCAAATGTGATCCGGATCATAATTGGATGTCAATAGTTGATGCAAGATGCTCTTTAAATGATTAATTCAATATAGAGGCTGACTTGCCATGAACAGTTTTTAGTAACCTATACATGAAAAATATTCAACTAAAGAAAACATCTTTCCACATAGAATAAAAACATGGTGGTAATGTTACATTTTCCACTTTACGACGTGATTGAAAGTTGTTGAGTTCCTTTTCAGTGGTTTGAACGGAAGGGCCTTCGGAGATGCTAATGAAGGCTATTTCTACAAATAACCGTAATTACATGTCACCCCATTTGAAATGTGACAAAGCAGACAATGTTGCTTTTATTGAATTAATTATGTTGACAGGCAGTTCCTTTCATTTTATCTCCTATCCGTCATGGACGTGAGTGAACGTGTGTAAACTGACAACCACCCTTGATGATGTTGTTCTTCATTTGTGCCCCTTAGATAAAAAATGTGCCTAGTATAATTTTGCGTGTTGTTAATGCTTGCTTGCTCAGGCACGCATGCCTGACCTCAGATGCAATTATCCCTGTGCTGTACGGTCAGTCTTGGCCCAGCCGCACCACGCAGCCATCTCCGGGTACGTCACATCACATCCTGTGTCATCATCTCAAACTGGGAAGTATTCATCTCGCACATGCAGGGCTTCAGACACCTCTTATCAGGCTGGCAGGTTGACGCGTTCGTCGTGTGCGGGGGGATGGGGGGGGGTGGCTGGTTGGCTGGTTTGCTTCATCTTGATTCCCACAATGAATGCGACGCACAGGCTTTCAAATGGTCCTCCTGCAGATGGAAGAGAGGGGAAATCACACCTTTCTCTCTGTGACTTTCGGTTTTTTCCATCCGTATACTCCATCTCTGTCTTTTTTCTGTCTCCAGGAAAATTATCACCATCCGTGTCAGGAGCGCTGTCTGTTGAAGGGAGGGAGGGGAAGGGGAGGGGGGGGGGGGGGGGGGGGGTACGTGTCACGCTGCCTCTTAAGTTTGTGATTGTCTAAATGACACCCAGTCTCATCATACAGCTGCCTCCCTTTCTGACACTACAATAACCCATAATTCTCTCTGTCACTCACTGTTTCAAGGTTAGTGTTTTATAGCTTGAACTGGGGGTGAGGCCATTTTAACATTCTAGAGGGTAGTGGGGGCGCATGCAAATAGTGAAAGGGGGGGGGTCGTGGAGGGTGGGGTGGCGTAGATTTGTCGCCTTGTGTCACTTCATCTTTCACAACCTTTTCCACTGTTTCGTGAAGAATCCTATTAGGAGGATCCTATTAGGGAGGACCCCATTCTGCGTCTAGAATGGGATTTTTTTTGTAGTGAGTCAAAATGCTCTCAGATGAGTGGAATGAGGCATTTATCGAGAAGTACTGGTTAGTGATGGGTATTTTCGATCAAAACCTGGTACTTTGGTGGTACATATTTTGACTTCATTGGACGTTAACATTAGTTTCTGCCATCCTGTATACAGATGCAGACTTTTTTTGTTTGTTTCCTGTGCACTGAAACGTACATTTTAATGGACGTGTAATCACAGTGCAACCATCACCTATTGCATGTATCTAATGATACATATTACTACTCCTCCTGCATTGTTCCAACGGATCCTTTCCAAATCACAAAATAATCACCTCCCATGTCACACTTTAGGGGCTGTCTGTAGTCAGTCTCCCTTTGACAAAGTGTGCTCCATCAAAATGGTCCATTTTATTTATATATATAATATATATATATATATATATATATATATATATATATACGGTATATATTTTTTTACTCCATGTGTGATATTCGCATGGCCCCCGAGTTAAACAGTATCTCTCCTCAACCCTTCTCCCCATCCCCTCAGTAAAGTGTTCTTCAAAGGTATATATTTCATAGCGAGCTGACAGCCCTGACACCATAATTGACCCGAAAGCTTCCATCTTCCGTCTTTTGAAAACTCTCAGTTGTAATGTGTGTCAACTAGATAAAATGAATCCCTTCTCCACCTTTCTCCGCATTTCCATTTGCAAGGGGGAGCAGCTGACTGACTGGCATGAGGTGCCATTACCATTCTGTTTGAATGGCTGTGATCGCAGGAGAGATGTGCAGATGCAAGGCTTCCATTGTTTGAAAAGGGGTGCTCACACTTAAGTCCTGCATATTAGTAATACATGTAGTGCTTTTAGATGGGTTAAATACCATTTGATGCACTTGGGATTCCATCTCCTTTAATGCACAGATATGCGTTGTCTCTTCATGACAGCTCTGTCTGGCAGATGTCATGTTCTGGAATCATGATGTCATCATGATTCCATCTGACTTCTTTGCTAATAAACTCTGTTATGTTCATATTGCTAAACCTTTAATGACATTTTAACTTTGGTGCTTTTTTTATGATGTCAAATTATGTTATGTATTTATTGCGAACGCACTGAGCCACTTACTATGACAGCAAGGGCTGAATGTCTGTGTGTGTGTGTGTGTGTGTGTGTCACGCTGTTACACCACCCGCCCGCCACCAGAGGGCGCAGCTGTAGCACACACACACACACACACACACACACACACACACACACACACACACACACACACACACACACACACAGGGCGCAGCTGTAGCACACACACACACACACACACACACACACACAACCACACACACGAGCTGCGTTCGCTTCCCGCGTTTGCGCGTCTTACTTGTTATATAGTACTTACTATTACTCTACAATGAGTAATGACTAAAGGCCTTTCTTGTATAGTGTAGATCACACAAATATTCACCCAAATGACACAGTAGGCTACTAATTGTTTCAGAACACGGGGTGTCCATGTTGGTATTTTCAATATATTTTTAGTGGCTTGTTTCAACAACGAATACACATGCCCCTTTTCTGGTGTAATATCCCCCTGTCCGTATGGTATTTACAGTTGCTATTGAAATAATGTGTCAACCACATGCATGACTCACTTCAAAGCCACCAGTAATCAGAAAAGCACACTGTAAACAAAGTGAAATTACTTTATGACCTTTTCTCTGAAGAGGTGAGCCTGCCCCCCCCTTTGCTTCTTCCCTCCCGATTCTTCTTCTCCACTGCACTTTGTGCCTATAAAAAGACATGCTCTGTTTTTGTATGCCATGTCATATCACTAAGTTTCACGCTTGGTCCGTGAACCCACAGACATATTCTCTGCTTTCCCCGGGCTAATTGGGTGGTGGTTATATGATTTTCTCCTCCTGGAACCCGATGCCTCCCAACGTGTCGATGTGCTGTTATGCCTCCACAAGACTGCACGATTTCTTGTGAATCTTGTCAAGATCGAGCACCCTGTTTTCTTTTTTCCCCTCTCCTTCGGAGCAGTTTGTTATTAGATTAATTAACGCTGTATTGACTAACTGAGATAGGGTTGCATGATCTCTTCTCGCCTCCGGTAACACCCTTTTCCTTTGCCGTTTCAATCAAAGTAATAACGAAAGAAAAGACGCTTTTTAAAGGCACGCGCGTGGAAAGTGAGAACTAACACTTCCTGCAATATCAGTATTTACAGATCCCTTTTAAAAGAAAAGTAGGAAAGTGAATAGCTCTTTGTGTGAGCAACCTTCTAGATTAGAGCAGGCCACTGTGTTGTTGAACAGATATGAGCCACGTGTTTATTTTGCCATTGTCCATTATCACAAAGTGGAGGGGATAGGGCTTGTGTTGCCCGAGTGAAAAGAGTTCAGTGGAAGCGGCACTTTTTGGGGGTGAAAGCTTGCGAGGCTGAAACAAGCTTTAAAGAGTGTCCAATCCCACTCAGGTTCACTGGTAAGCCTGTTGGACATCCGGCTTTGTTCCCTTCATAGGCCACTGATCAGTGGCCTGATGCGGTTGTCCGCTTGCATGTTCCTCTTGTACCTCAGCCTGGGCAATTCCGACCGGTTAAGTGCTCAAATTGAGCCATTTCGTCTCACTTTAAAACAAACCAGGGCCTATTATGCGTGATTTTTTGTTGTTGTTGTATTCAAACCCCTCCTCCTTGCCTCTGTTGGACGCTGGCTTCAGTCTTACGTCGTTTGTCAAGCCCTCACATCCCCCCCCTCTCTTTACTCTTTAAGTTCGAAGGGCTAGCCTTGTGAGGGGTCAGTGTTTCTCGTCCAGCGGTGTCAACTCCAATCTGGGGCGATTTAGTGTGAAATGTGTGCCATGGTGTGGGGGCTCGCAGGTCAAAGCCCCGGTAATTGATGTTGCTTATTCATCTGCTTTTCCTTGTCTTCCCCCTCTCCGCGGCACAGCGGCCCGTTTTTGTTTGTCTAAATTGTTTGAAGATTTACTGTAGGTCTTAGGGCCCTGAGAAGCATCCCCCCGCTGCACCGCCCCAGTGTTCCTACCTAGCGGGGGGTTCGGCACAGGGGGACGCACAATGGCGCCCGCACAAAGGGGGCTTACCCCAACACAAGGCCCGGAGGACATCTCATAGCGTGATACTGGCCACTGGGGGACACACAATGGCGGAAGCACAAAGAGGGCCTCTCTCAAGACAGGACACAGAGGACATCTTCTAGCATGACAAGCAGGCTCGCTCTCAGTATAATTAGCTATGGAGCGAGCCTGACCAATGGTGTCTTATGAAATCGGTGAGCCATCGGTAAACACCATTCAGACGCGGAGAGGCAAAGGAGGAACGTAATTGGCTACGACTCGGGCCCTCCGATGCGGCGAACCGGGGGTGAAAATTCTGCGGCATTAATCAGTGATTGGCCTGTGTATAGCGGCCGAGACAGCTGTGTTAGAAGAACCAATGGCACTGTCCATTCAGAGACGTTGGGCCTCCCGGTCTTCCCTTCCGCTCCGTTCCGTCTGAGTAATGTTACTTTGAGCTCAGCCGCTGCATGGATGAAACGCTGGATCTGTTTAAGCACAAGCGACGGCCGCAACAGCGGAGCCCTGTTAAACCTGGCCCCTCTGACATGTCAGCCAGCTGCATGGGTGGTACGTCCTCCCGGGGGCCTTTGAAGAGGGCCGGTTTAGAGGAGAGATCTGGATCATTACACAATAAAGAACACTTCATAAGTACTGGAGTGAGTTGGGGGGGAAATGACGGTTAATGATGTTGACAGCAATTCACCTCTGCCGAA
This sequence comes from Protomyctophum parallelum, assembly GCF_964188405.1. Classification (NCBI taxonomy): domain Eukaryota; kingdom Metazoa; phylum Chordata; class Actinopteri; order Myctophiformes; family Myctophidae; genus Protomyctophum; species Protomyctophum parallelum. The sequence goes on from NC_139704.1 coordinate 25,813,900, forward strand.
TTACAGAAAGATTTGACTCGACTTGCCTTCTTTAATGAGCCTCACTGTAAAGGTAATGGGCCAGCGGTGAGAGAGAGAGAGAGAGAGAGAGAGAGAGAGAGAGAGAGAGAGAGAGAGGAGGGGTTGGTTAGACAGTAGGAGAGAGGGAGACATTATTTCTTTCTTTTTTCCATGGTGCTGCACAGGTACCCGTGATTAACACCAGGCAGATAGACTATCACATACATCCCTTTAAGCTGTCATGTCAGGGAACCACAAAGACAGAAAGGCAATCTTCAAAAGGTGAACACTGCTGCAGGCAGGCTCTCTCTCTCTCTCTCTCTCTCTCTCTGCTATTATGTTCTCAGGACCGTGTGCACACAGATCACCAGGTCTCACCACCACGTAGCAGCTTTGGGATGCGAAGCAAACACTCGGAAGGTCATTGTCAAAGTGACTTTGTAAAAAGCACTTCTAGGGTAACAATTTGCTAAGACAACTAGAGCTATTCCCTCGTGGTCCATTAATCGGTTCATTGGTTTGTTTGGTATTAGTCGGCTGTGTTTAGTTGTCTAGTCAAGAACATCTCTAAATACTATATCATGTCAGTGTCATTGCATGCAGACCTCCCAAAACATACTGATACGACTTCTACTCACAACCTAGATAATTCCAGCACACTCCAGATACTGTGAAGGACAATGCCCCCTCAATACTTTGATTCATTGTTTGTTTGAATACTTTATTAACAGTTTGCGGGGGAAAAGCACAGGAAAGTACAGTTCACTACAAGGTCTGCTAAGAGGATTTAAACCCAAGAAAGCCTATGGCTTGTTCCCATTAGGGTCCTTCATACTCGATTCATGCATGTACAATTCAATACATTCATTATTAATCTCCCAGGTCGCTATATCTATGCGTACCTCCCAGCTAGGGGACGTTATTTGCCAGGTTTGTATATAAGTATACGGACCCCAACGTATACTCTGTGTATATAATGGTTGAGCCCCACGGCAGCTTTTACATACACATACTGTACATAACAAAATGTTATGTATGTGCAGTGCATCCACATATCATCAAAACACAAATCAGGAATGATCAAAGGCCATAATAGAAAAGAGATGAGTCAGTCCTGAGAAGAGACTTGAACACAACAAAGGACTGGGCACTTTTGATATTAAACGGCAGGCTGTTCCAGAGAGTGGGCGCTGCAACAGAAACGGCACGATCACCTCTGGATCTTAAATGAGTTGATGGAACAGTCTGGCCGGCAGACCTCAAAGGTCTGGCTTGGAGTAGTATCCTCCAAAAGTTCTGATAGATATGAGGGGGCCAGTACCTTCAAATCAATTCTGAACTTGACAGGGAGCCAATTAAGTCACCTTTTTGTCATTTGTTCATATAGTTGTTTGTATTGGTTGATACAAAAACTAATAGAATACGCACATCACTTAGTAGAGGTGCTGGGTTCAAAAGTAGCATCAACAAGAACCCGCACACTCATCTGCTCCAAACGTTATACTTTATTGACTATGTTTCGAGCCAAGAGCTGGTCAAATTGGTTGATGACATGTTGTTGGTGAATTGAATACAGTACTGTAGGACAACAATGGAAACACGTCTCCAGGACCTTTTTGTGTTATCCTTTTAGCCCATATAACAGAAAGGAGAGGTCGCACAGCTCGTTGCCCCGATGCAAAAAAATACTTTTTTATTTACCAACGTTTCGACAAGCTAGTTGCCTTCTTCAGGGTATTATGTATCCTTTTAGCCTAAAAAAACCCCATCCCTGCCGTTTACACAACTAATAAAGTAATTAATCAATCAGTCAAACAAACAGTAAGAATCATCTTAGCTTGGTGAAAATTTGGCATTCACCAACAACCTAAACGTCGATCTCCAATAAAGCTTAGAGGCCATCATTTAGCATACAGTAGCTAAAATACAAGCCCCTTCCCGGCCCTCCTTTGAAGACAACTTGTTTGCCTCTCTCCACTCTTTGGAGTGAATAAACCTAGTATTTATACTGTTCCAGTTTAAGGACAGAGATCACAGCTTTCTGCCTGATTGATTGCCATATCTAATCATGCATGCTTATGTGCAAGCATGTGACAAAAAAGCTTAAACTCACACAAGTAGAGACTTGATTTACAGTTCTTCCACCCATCAAAGTAACATTTCTGTCAGTGGCTCCCAGTGTCTCGCGCTGAATGACAAATACAGTGCGCACGTCCAAACTGGGATTCAGTGACAATTATACATTGACAGAGATGTCAGTGAGACTGTAACATTTAAATTAAAATGACATGGCATTCCATCAAACTGTCTCGCGCGATGACATGTTCCATTATATTTCCTTGCTTGGTGGAAAACAAGATGAAAACAACAAAGAGAGGGTAGAAAAAAAGGGATGAACTACTCCAAAGGTCAAATCAATAACTTTCTTGTACAACCACCATTTCTCTTGTATAGGCACACCTACTTGTCAATCACCAAGACTATTAATAGGCTTGTCGGAATCAAAGCATTCGTTGTTACGTACATTACTTCTGGTAAGAACCTCGGCACACTGTATCACACTCTCACTGTATACAGTATATAGTCTTCTGTAATTTTACTAGCTTAACACATTATAACCGGGAACGCATATGTGTATTAAAAAAAAACAAGTTTTTATAGTTTGGCTATTCAAAAATATAGCAGATCTACAAGCTCATAGCAGTGACAAGCGGTACAAGCTTGTAGATCTGCTCTGTTTTGAAACAAAAACGCCTGGAACAAAACATCTTGAGCTGGAAGCTCAGTGGCCAAATACTGGGGGTCCTTGACATGAAAAAATAACTACTGATATACAGTAGCAACAAAGTTTTTTCAGAAAACTGCTTTACTGATTTAGAAGACATTTTGTAGAATCAACCTCAGGTCTTAATGGACTAAACAAATCGCCTTATGTTTGAATATTCAGCACCTGTATAATCGTGCTATGAGGGGGGGGGGGGGTGCAGCTCACTGGCATTTTACTTGATAAAAAAATAAATGGGATTGGAGGCTTTAATTGGTACAGTACAGAATGAATAGTTGTCTAATTATCATTCTCTGTCAGACCCCGTTGCTGAGATTACATAATTGTCATTTGGAAACATTGTGGAATGATATTGCTTTTTGTGTGTCGTATCTGAGACACGTCTGTACCTGACACTTAGCAACCCACTTAATGATGTGCTGGAAAGACAGCTAATTATGTCATAATAATGGCTGGATGAACAGTGGTAAGGGCGGCCTGCTGATAGATAGAGCCGCCTAGATCCTCGTGTTCTATCACTGTCGCACCAAGTATGCAAATCAAATTTAAGCAAGTGGTGTGTTTTTTTTTTATTGCAAATTGCATTTTTTTTTAATGCTACAAGCAATTTGAATATGATATTGTCTGTCTGTCGGGTGGAAACCGCATAATTATGTCCAAAACTGTTACTTTTGGGGATTTAAATTTGAAAGTAGTGAAAATAACAAGCTCAAGCTTACAGATCTTCTACTTTAGATGCTTTTGTGTGATGCTGTGGTATACGATCAAGTAGGGCGTTAATTAACACCCGTGTGAAGTGAGGGGCGCTCTTGTCATCGTACATCATCATCGACGACTTCTTACTGACAGTTGAGAGTTGAATATATACAACAATGTTTGTGTTTACACTATGACGTAAAAGCCCATTCATTGTCAATGGGAGTTTGTGTAGGACAAAGTTTGTGCACGCACACTAAAAGCTGGACATAGGAGGAGCTATATAGCGCCCCTCAAAAAAAACAAAAAAAAACAAGTTCAAATATGGACCTGAGAGGTTTCTGCCCGACAACAACAACGGCAATGGCACTCTGCAAGTTGTGCAAACTGCTTTGCTCTCAGCGAACCGACAGCAACTCCTGGGTTTACATACAGGGCAGGATGTCCCAATTAAATAACACCTGTTCTGTTTGCGTGGTTTTGGATCTGTCCCGCGTGGTGCATGTTGTGTACACGACACGTCCCGTCCCCCTCCCTCCCCCTACGGAGCACAGGTTTGTCACGGGGTGGGAGGAGAAGAAGCTCCAGTCAGTCGGACCCCATGCTGGGCCACCAGATTTCTCGCCATACTTCTACACAAGTTCAAGGCCCCGCTAGCCTGTCTCGTACAGTCTGCTAATAATGGGATGCTTCCAACAAAGAGGGAGGAGGAACGCGGCTGACACGCACATCCGCAGGACCCAGAGAGGGGGTCGATGGGGGGGCTGGGGGGGGGGGGGCATTGAACAGCAGCAGCCGTACTAGCCTGCTTTAGAAAACTTTTTAATTAGCACTAATTACCTTTGCAGGAAAATGTTGGGGCTTGAAAGGATTTGTGTCAGCAAGTGAGAGATCAAAGATTGTGGTGCCGCGCATTTTAATCTGAGTAGTCTTGAGTGGGAGTGTGTGTGTGTGTGCGCACGCGCGCGCGTGTGACTGTGTGAGAGAGAGAGAGAGAGAGAGAGGAGGGGGTTTGAGTGCATCGTAGGTGGTACTACCTCCGGTAATCCTGTCCACCAATCACACCCCGGGTCCAGTCACATTATGCGATTTCCCACTAATGCAGGGAAATTAACCTCCGCTTTGAAATCCTCGCGACTACAACCGGCAGTCTATTCTACTCACTATGGTTCCCTCTCCCTCCACTCTCATTATCCCGGCGCTCATGCGTGTGCTCGTGTGTGTGCGTGCACGGCCCGTGCGCATGTGCGTGCGCGTGTCCACATCAGACTGACAGGTCTTTCATAGAGGTGGTATTTAATGCATGCCTGGACAACAGTGTGACGCGGGTCATCCATCAGACATCAAGACAAACATCGATCATTTGCCATGAAGAGACCACGGGGTAGTGATTATTTGCTATTACGTTGGGATGCTGAGGCATACAGATGGCTGGCAAGTTGACAGTTGAACTCACTCGAGCCTAATGCGGGATGGCTCCCCCCCCCCCCCAACCCAACCCCCTCCTCCTCCTCCCAGGGAAATGTTGACAGCGCTCAGCCCAACACTGTAATGACAGAGCAATACTCATTCAGACAGAGAACTCAGGCTGACAGAGGGATCCCTCCTCTTTAGGATTCGGTGCATTTCGTTCCCACCACTCTCTCACACACAAACACACACACACACACACACACACACACACACAAGCCGACATCTACTCTTTAATGATGAGTGTATCCATGGTGACTTGGTTGTTACTTGGCTGATTGGCAACCGCGAGTAGCTGATAGCAACTACAGTACGTCTTACAGTGTCTAGCGTCTATTTTATACGTTTTCGTTTTTATTATTATTTTTTGTGCGTGGCGTGCAGTGTGTTCGTGCGTCCGTGCGTGCGCCTGTGTGCATGAGTGACTGCGTGTTATTTGTGCAGCGGTGATATACGCACTGACAGAGATGCCATCAGCGAATTGATTTTTGGCTCCGGCTCACCGAGAGAGGAGGGTGTTTGTCATGTGAAGAGACAACTAATCTTTCAATAGCAACATCCACAAGAACCAGGGTGTACCGCTGTGGGAGCACAGTCCAGCCATTATGGAGAGGCTCCATCACATGCACAGTGCACTGTACACACTATATAGTCTCCTTTGATCTGTTTTATCACAGGAACTGTCATTCTTAAACCATTTCCAACGTGGAGTTCCTTATTTCGGGGCATGCCGTTAGTACCGACGGAAACATTTCCAAAAAGATTCAAAAATACACAAATTAGAGCATGTGCAAGCTTGACAACGCGTCACGATGCGACTGTGCGGCTATTTTCACCCTGGAACACCGTCGCACGGTGTAGTGTAGCAACAAAGCTCCATGTGATGGGGGCACCCGCTGGCCTAGTGGTCCAGGCACATAATTTATAGGCTCTGGCCTGACAGCGCATCGCATGTTCGAGTCTCGTTCATGACGACCTTTGCTGTGTGTCTCTCCCCTTCTCTCCCTCTCTCTTTCCTGTCTGTCTTCACTGTAACTATTAATAAAGGCACAAAAAAAAGAAGAAAAAAAGCTGCATGTGAGGACAATGCCTTAGCCTATTGAACCCCCAGGGTTCAAGCACCACCTCTTAACCCTTATCCATAAACTAATTTAATTTGCCATTTTTTGTACTATTTAAAAAAACCTTTTAAAATAGTTCAAATAGCCGATCTACAAGCTCACAATGTCTCGATGTAGATCGGCTAGTTGAACTATTTTAAAATGTTTAAAAAAAAAAAAAAAAAAAAGGCAAATACGTTTAGGGATAAGGGTGGCGCAAGATGGAGCCCTTGGCTGGAAGGAAAAAAAAAGGTCAAAGTACAGTTGTAACTTATGTCATGAGTGCAAACATGGTTAACTACTTACACCCCATATGGTTGGTCGGAGTCCCTCAGGGATCCATACTAGTGTATTTTCTGTTATTGTGGGGAAAGCTTTCGCTGAAAATAGCTGATCGGAGCTTGTCGATCTGCTATTTTCTGCCAAAGCATTCCCCACAATACGGATGCTGGGCGTTAACCCATTTTGACCTGAGATCAGATTCTAAAAATGTCTTCTACATCCTGACAGTTTTCTGAAAAAGCTGTTTTTATGTCAGTCGTTCTTCGATTTTTCAAAAATAACAGACCTACAAGCTTTATTTGTATAGCACCTTTCATACATAAATGCAGCTCAAAGTGCTTCACAGGGCAGGACACAGAAATATAAAACGATAAAACACAAGTAGTTAAAATGATAGAACAATGGCAAAGAACAAAATTGAATATAAGAACATAAAATAAATAAAAACAAATAAAAACACCACATGCCACAATCAGTCAGGGCAGGGTAGGAACGTGCATAGTAAAACTCAACTAAAAAGCAAGAGTGAAGAGGTGAGTCTTGAGTTGAGATTAAAAAATGTCTACAGAGGGTGCGTGTCTGAGCTCGAATGGAAGTTTATTCCAGGCTGTTGGGCCGTAGAAGCAAAAAGCTGCCTCACCATATTTTTCTGTGCACATTCTTTTAGGCACTTCAAGTAGGCCAGCATTGGAGGACCTGAGGGGGCGGTTAGGGACATATCTAGGTAGGCAGTCACAGAGGTACGGAGGTGCGAGACCATTGAGAGCTTTATAGACAAGTAAAATAATTTTAAAATCAATCCTAAAAACAACCGGAAGCCAGTGCAGTGATGCCAAAACTGGAGTAATATGTTCTCTCATCTTAGTTCTGGTTAAAACTCTAGCTGCTGCATTTTGGACAGATCTGCTGTAGATCTGCTTTTTTTCAATAGCTAAAGCATAACATAGCCATTAGCCCGTGTCAGTGGTCTCCGCCCCCCCTGCCGTCTGTTCACCCTTCCCTGCCAGAGAGAGAGAGGCTCCTCTCCTCTCATCCCCGCCAACGTTGTTCTGCTTCTCAATCAGGTCATTGTCGGGAGGTTTTAGGCTTCAGCCCGGGCTGGGCCTGGGCCAGGCTAGGCCAGGGGTCAAACCAGGCTTATAAGGTCAGAGCTGTCAGGAGCTACTGTCAGCTCCTTATCCCTGCCTGGGCATGGGGCTGATCCTGGGTCATTAATCAGATCGGGACGCCAAGTGCGAGGGGAGGCGCAAAGCCAAGTCATGCTGACCTCAGACCGGTTGGCTTTGATGTGCTCTGGCTGTGTGTGCTCGCGTGCGCGCGCGCGCGCGTGTGTGTGTATGTGTGTGTGTGTGTGTGCGTGCAGAGGAGCTGAGTCCATGTCTGATTCACACAGCCATCAGCCCTTCAGCTAACTCTAATGACATAGTGGAGAACATTAACCTCACACACTCAGCAGGGAGAAAGTGGATAATATCCACTCGGGTCGTCCATAACTCAAACGCTGCAGGACGAGACGCAAAGTGGTCTTATCGTGTACGGTGGGGCAGTGGTTCTGATCGAACATGTTCATGTTGCAGGTGCTTTTTACACCTACTTACAACATGGATAATACACTTATTTTCTTTGCAGCACACCTTGTTCACAATAATGCACATGTCACAATGTTATGCCATCTATTTGATCCAGTTCTCCATTAATTAGTCTATGCTTTCTAAAAACACTCTATAATATCGGCATAACCTCGAGCAAAGTTCAATCTAGCACGCCACCTCTAATCAACATCTCCATGGCTAGTAATGTTTGTTTTTTTTTTTTTTTTTTACACACACGAGAGATCAGAAGCAAGCGTAGCGTAATATTCAAAGCAGATTAAAAATGACCCCCCCCCCCCTTTTTTTTTGCCTGCGGCCTTAAACGTGCCCTAATGATTTGCATTGCCATTAATAGTAATTTTCAGCTGGCTGCGTGTGAGGAGAAGTGTAATCCACTTCCCATGTGTCGATTGACATGCATTCAGGGAGCTTATACGTGTGTCCTGGACGTGTGATCTTTAAATGACTGCACGCCACCTGAGGCCCCGGAGACACGGGAGGACTCCACGGAGTGTCACACAGAGCTGTGACTTTCCGCATGTGTTAAAGTGTGTGTGTGTATGTGTGTGTGTGTGTGTGTGTGTGTGCACTAAGAGAGAGAGACAGACACAGATGATGACAGTCTAATTTCCCGGTGCCATCAGAAATGCAGACGTATACACTACAGACCATGTAACATAGCGAGGGATTGGACCCTGTCAGAACAGCGTGGTGGGTGGATGATGGTGTGTTTGGAGGCTCTGGGAGTGCGGTGGGTGGATGGTGGTCGACTACCTTTTTTTTCACTGACGGAAGCTAAATAAAAACTAAGCTATGATGACTAAAGCTGAGACTAAAATGTGACCAGATTTGTCATAAGAAAGCATGGGAATTATAGCTTCAAATTGACATATTCAATGGTAATGGTTGTTCAGTTTGACCCACCAGTTTTGGAGTAATGTCTTGCAGAAAACAGCGAGTTGAGAAAACAGGCTTGAAAGGTTCACTTCTGTGGTCTCTAACATTACACCTATGTTTAAGCATTTATTTCATATTTACATGTCGATTTCAGCTCCGACATTTATTTCAGACATGCTCTAGTATGTGAAGAGTATGCCTGTGCTATACTCATTTTGAAAAAAGAAAAAAAAAATTATCCTTGCGCGATGGCAGGCTCTCAGTCAAATCTGGTCACAAATATATTGACGGTTTCGTCAACAATTACAAACTAGGCTAAAATGTTTGGGAGGGACTAGTGGAGATGAGATCCAGTAGAACTAAGAGACAAGTCATTTTATGTTTGGTTGCGCTCAAGTGTTGCGCTTTGAAAATAGCAGATCTAGCCTGACGCACTGCGAGCTCGTAGATTGGCTATTTTCACTGATGTTGTCATCTTATGTACATTGAGCTGGCCCTGATAGCGTGTGGATGCCATGTTTGGATTATTGTTATCTCGTATTTATTTTTTACCGTCACAGAGTGGTGCAATGCAGTTATGTTAAAGACTTTCAGCAGGCTACAGTGTTTACATTGTCGCTGTCGGGCATAGACCTTGTAACTCCATGCTTTTCAATAAATTAAGTGTCGTGGAAAAGTAGCAAACATAGCTGATCTACAAGCTCATTGTGACCTTGTAGAACCACTATTTCTGTTTATTATTATGAATATTTAACCAATGTATTACTGAGTATTTCTTTCCATTTCCTGAGAAGGACATACAGTGTAGCCTATGACGATATGCAAGGATATTCTTACAGTAGGTGTCCTGACACCTGTCCTGTACGTGACTTTGATCTCAGCCAGTCAGCTTTACAACCAGCCACATCCATCTCGCTGATCCCTTTTCCGGACTGTTTTTTTTTTCTCCCCCTCCCCGATGCTAATGGCGACAAGCGGCCGGGTCCTTACTTCCTCTTTGCTCTCCAGCCATCTCCCCTCCATTCACTTTTCTTATTAAGTTTATTAAAGCCAGTCCAGATCCTTGGCTCCCTCCCACCCCACCCCACCCCCACCCCCCTGTCCGTTCATTACATCGCCTTATCCTGGCAGGCAATCTGAAGTCTGCTCTGGATAGTCCATTATGCACATATGAGGACCATCATGGCTCCGGTATTGGCCAATTCATCAAACATTTATCTGTTGCCCTCTGAACAGCACGTCAATTTGCCTGTCACTCGGCAGCCCGGGCCTGGCTCTCCTATTGGAATAAGAGCCTCCACTGACTGCAGCACAGCCAAGCTATAGCTGCCTTTGAATGGACTGCAAATCCTCACACTGTGGAGCACAGCCGCCACGGCTATAGTCGGGTTTTCAGTTTTTTTCCTTTTTTTTTGTGTGTGACCTGAGGCCCGATTTCTATTCAAATTCCATCTTGATCAGTGGTTCTTAAACTGTTAAGTGCCAAGCACACCCAAATTGACCGCCACCCATCTGAAAAGGTCAGAACCCCCATATGAGAAGATTTGTGTTTGAGAAAATTCCAAACTATCAGATGTTGTATTTATAATTTGCTATTTTTGAGAACTCACTGTTCTAAATCTTGAGAGTTTTCTGAATAACGTAGTAGCAAATAAACACAATCTAAATCTATTCTGTGAAAGGCCTGCATGCTGTGTAATGAATGTTGACTGGCGGAGAGGTTGCCATCCTCTATTTCTCATTGGCCGCCTAAAGGACATTTGACATGACACTGGTGGGAGAGCCATCGACAGGACTGACTGGCATTTCAGCCAATAACGGCGGAGAGTTTTCTCCCTCCGTGCTGTCGGCAGTGGTTTATCAATCATTGTGTCTGCATTCGTATTAGTCTATTGATCGGGCTGCCTATGTCTGGCCCTCTACCGGGCTGATGTCCGCTCTCGTGTGTGTGTGCGTGTGTGTGTGTGTGTGTGTGTGTGTGTGTGTGTGTGTGTGTGTGTGTGTGTGTGTGTGTGTGTGTGTGTGTGTGTGTGTGTGTGTGTGTGTGTGTGTGTGTGTGTGTGTGTGTGTGTGTGTGTGTGTGTGTGTGTGTGTGTGTGTGTGTGCATGCGTGTTCGGCTGTTGTTATTGTTGTGTGTTGTTGACCTGCTGCATATTACTGAGCAAAGTGTGCATACGGTATCACGCAGAATAGTTGACGTTGTCGTAGCTGAGGAGTGCTACACTCTTTTGTTTTCACCCACACATTTTATAAATGTTAGCTGAAAGTGTTTTTTCATTTCAAACATGTATTTAAGAGGCACTGATGAGTGAACAACACACACATAAGGCACGACAATAAGGCAATGAGATGAGGACAGGTCATCTAAAGACTAGATTAATTCAGCTACTGTAACTACCAAAATACAGTAGCTAACTACACAAATATTGAAATAGTAAAAATACTAATTAGACTACATAGAGACTGAAACTGACTTAAATTTTTAAAAACAATAGCAGTATTTGTCATGCGAAAATACGTCAGGGCATGTGCATGCATGTTATCATACAGGAGCGTGCGTGCACACACACACACACACACACACACACACACGCACACACAGACACACACACGCACACGCGGACGGACGTGTGATGTATGACTGTGAGCTAACACAGGCTAAGTGGTAGTCATAGCGTAAAGACAGGCCTGGGTGAAGTATTAGCTCTGACAATGAGACTGATCATAATTATCTTAACAAGGAGAGAATTCATCGCTTCACCTCATTAAAGCTATCTCTCTTCCACCCCACCTCTCTCTCTCTCTCTCTCTCTCTCTCTCTCTCTCCTCTGACCCTCAAACTAATGCATCAGTCCTATAAATTATATAACTATCTTGACTCTTGTATACTAATATAAATGTTGAGCTTTTTATTGTTTTTAAAAAGGATAATACTGTTAGAGATTACAATATAATTTCTTAACGTATATCCCTAATGCCCATCTTCCCTACTACTCAAAACTAGCCTATTTACAACCTCTAACACGGCCACACTTCAACTAAGTAGGCTATGAGACGGTGTCTATCCATCCATCCATCCGTGTGCAGTATATACTGTACTGGTGACATCAGGGATCTCTTGGATGTCTGAATGTTGTGTGCTAAGTTGACTGTTCACTGAGGACGTTTTTGTTTTTGGAATTTGTATAAATAAGGCATGGTAGTTACGTTGGAGAATGATGCATCCATCAGTAACTGTTCATGTATTTTGTTGTATGGTGCTTTGTTGAATGTACATTTTGTTTGTGTCTTTTAAGCGCCGTACGGGCATATTAGGATGCAGAAAACTTTAACGAGGGGACAACAGCTCCACCAGAGAGCTCCAGACTTCTCTCTCCAGAGAAACATTAGTAACTTAATTCTTTAGGTTCCTGAGGCGGTCCCGGCAGATATTGTAGATATAAACCCTCCAACTCATCCTTGGTCTGCCCGGGGTGTTCTTCTAAGAGGGACGTGTATCGAGGACCTCCCTAGGGAGACGCTCGCGAGGCTTCCTAACCACCTAAGCTGGCTCCTTTCCAAGCGAAGAAGCAGCAACTCTCAGTCTCATTTTGGCCGCTTTTATTCGCAACCTTATTCTTTCGGTCATGACCCACATGCACTTCCTGACTATAGGTGAGAGTAGAAACGAGGATTGCTCGGTAGAGAGCTTTGCTTTCTGGCTCAGCTCTCCTTTCATCACAAGAGCGTGGTACAGCGACTGCAATACCGCAGCGGTGTATGCGCAAATCGGCGTAGTTGGGAATATCTCTACTGTAAACAGTGTGGCAGGACTTTCGCTCTGAAATCATACTTTGAATCAGCATCCACAGTGGAGAAATGCCTTTCCATATACACCAGCTTGTCCACACTTGGAGTGGAGTAAAGTGATTTCACCCCGTCCGTTTGTGTGTGCTATATCTTAAACCGATTGGCTAGTCAGCACCACAGTTTTTGTGCACTCCGCCAGAAGGCCAATTAAAGGACAAAGACATGAAATTGTATTTTTTGTAAACAACTTCTACCACAGACCTACCGTCCCTTTGGAGTGCAATTCAAAGGACTGGCCCTTGAGGCCTGTTGACACTGAAGTGCTTCCATTGACTCTACATACAGCAAGCAGGTCCATGTAAGCAGGTGGTATTAATACCATTGACTACTGTATGTCTTTAGTTTAGAGATTCAAGCTTTACTCATTTTTGAGGGGCGCTAAATATGTCAAAACATTGTGTAAACACAAACATTGTGTAAACACAAACATTGAAGACAAAGGTGTGTAAACACAAACATTGAAGACAAAAGTGAGGATGCAAATTGTGATTGGCCGGCGTGTTTGGGTGGGAGATGTGCCATTGATTGAGAATGAGATTTACACACAGTCGAGATCGTGGTATATGACACGAGGTAGAGAACTAACGTAGTAAGTAATGGTGAACTACAGCTTAGCAGTTTGTAAACACCTCTTTAGCTCAAAGACAATGTCCTGCTATAGACACTGTCCATGCAGCCAACAACATACTGTACATGTTCAAATAAGAACACACTGTTCATTTACAAGCTTGTTTTCCATCTGTGCTCCGTAGAGCAGTACGTAGTTCTCAGACGTTTTCATGCCAAGGACCCCCTCATCAGCCTGCATCCCAAGGACCCCCATAAGAGAAGGTTTTTACACCCAAGGACCCCCATAAGAGAAGGTTTTTACACCCAAGGACCCCCATAAGAGCAGGTTTTTACACCCAAGGACCCCCATAAGAGAAGGTTTTTACACCCAAGGACCCCCATAAGAGAAGGTTTTTACACCCAAGGACCCCCATAAGAGCAGGTTTTTACACCCAAGGACCCCCATAAGAGAAGGTTTTTACACCCAAGGACCCCCATAAGAGTAGGTTTTTATGGCTCTAGCAGTGATTTTCAGCCATTTTCATTTCAAGGGCCCTCCTCGGTTTGACCTGAATTGGCATTGCTATGGGACCCCCAATTTAAATTGTAAAATCAATGTTAATTTAACCCTGAGAGTGTCAGGGTTACAATACAGACCCATAAGGGTCCATTTCAAAGTATAATTTAGCTGGGGACCCCCTGGAACTCCCTCAAGCACCCCTGGGGGTCCCCGGACCCCACTTTGAGAACCACTGCCGTAGACCACACCTTTTCTAGTCGTGTTTTTCTTTTTTCTGCACACCAAAATAATAGCTCCAGCTTTGGGATTTGAGTCAATTACGCTCATTAGTTTAGTTAGCTCATTAGTTTAGAGAGCTCCTCGTGTTTTGCGGGGGCGGAGTACTTTAACTGAACGGCAACTTTGTTAGTTTTCTGAGCTCTTGAGCATTTAAAACAGGAAAGCTTATAAAAAGTGAAATGAAACCAAATGTTGCGGGGGAAACGTGCAGAGGGGAGTGCATGCCGCATGCTCGCAGGCTGGAGACTATTACAAGTTCAATCCGTGCACTGTAGTTAATGCTGGATGGGACTCAGCGGCTCTCCCCCGGCTGTGAATTTAACTGATTAAATCAGCCGGTGCACACAGCGGTGGTGACATGAAAACAACAATTAATAAGGCTCCCCTCCGCGCCGCGCAGATCCCTTTAACTGAGCGGCTAATAACATAACCCACAGGACTGCAGCCTATCATGCACGCACGCACACGCGCACACGCACGCACGCACACACACACCGCCGCAAATACAGGTGGGGGTGATTAAGACCTGAGGCCTGAGATTCTACAAATGTCTTCTAAATCCTAACCAGTTCTCTGAAAAACATAATGTCTTTAAAATCCAATCCAAATTAACTTTTTTGTGGGTTTTTTTTCCATAAATGAATGCCCTACATGATCATACTACAGCGTCACACAAAAGCCTCAAAAGTAACAGATCTATACAGTACAAAGGTTGTTGATCTGCTACTTTTTCTGCTTTTGAATTTGAATCCCGAAAAGCAGCAGTTTTTAACATGAGGTTTCCACCCGACAGGGGCGATATAATAGCTATTAGCTATTCTAGACGCCAATGTTTTAACGGGTTAACACACTACATTTCAAGTATTCACCATAATGTCTGTAGCCTACTGTTAGGTATCCACATGCGCTTACATGTAATCCCATGTTTACAATGGTTTCTTGTACAATATTGTTGTAATACACTTAAGTCACCCTTTGAAACACACACTTAACGTTCTGAGTTGCCAGAGTAGCCATGCCTCTCATTTCTGTCTCTGTCCTGTCTCTGTCTCTATCTCTGTCTCTGTCTCTGTCTATGTCCTGTCTCTGTCTCTCTCTGTCTCTGTCTCTCTCTGTCTCTCTCTGTCCGTGTCTCTCTCTGTCCGTGTCTCTCTCTGTCCGTGTCTCTCTCTGTCCGTGTCTCTCTCTGTCTCTGTCTCTGTATCTGCCTCTGTCTCTGTCTCTGTATCTGCCTCTGTCTCTGTCTCTGTCTCTGTCTCTGTCTCTGTCTCTGTCTCTGTCTGTCTCTCTCTCTCTCTCTCTCTCTCTCTCATTTTGTATTACCTCCCCTATTATGTTTATCTTCCCTTACACTGATTACCACTGCCTGCCATCCATTTGCAGATTGTCATGATAAGGGTGTTGTATTTACATAGCCATAGTGTGTGTGTGTGTGTGTGTGTGTGTGTGTGTGTGTGTGTGTGTGTGTGTGTGTGTGTGTGTGTGTGTGTGTGTGTGTATGTGTGCTCGCGAGCGCATGTGCGTGCACACGCGTATTATGACACTGACACTAGCCAGCGCTGCAATGTGTTTGTATTAGTTCACACTCGACTTGTTTAGATCCAGCCATATATGCATTACCTTGAGGTTGTCATGCAGTAATATGTGACATTGTTTACAGGCACGCACAGCTAACATAATGTCAAGGTGGCCCCGCAGCTTCTGATACAATAAACAAAGTCTGCAATTTATTAGCTCCGAGCAGTGACTAAAGTGAAGCCAGGAGCCGGCGTAACAAGATCTATTTCTAATAATAAAGTCCTCTGCGCTTCATCTATTAAACCATTAGCTAGTCAAGAAAGTAGCGTAGACTGTGCTTTATTTAGTTTTCCATGCAGTATAATCCCAGCGTGCGTGGCGGCGGCGTCATGTGAGCTGAGCTGTGAGGAACGGCTGTTGTTGAAGGATTCGGTCTCGGCCAGGTCCTGGCAGATCTAAATGTCAGTGAAGTCACCCTGGCCACTTTAACGCGGTGCCTTGACAGTCTGTGGCGTGTGAAGGATTAGGAAACGCACACAACTGCCTTTGTGCACCTTCCACGACTCGCAAGGTCCTAACATTACCTCAAACAGCGGCCCTCCGTCATTTTTATGTCTGTGTGAAAGTGTGTGTGTGTGTGTGTGTGTGCGTGTGCGTGTGCGTGCTCGCACATTGAGAGAGAGTGAGAGAGTGTGAAAGAGAGACTCGAGATGACCCTTCACCTCACTTTCAATGCATCATAAAACAAATGGAGAGAATTCCGCCATTTTAGGAAAGAAAAAACTAAAAACTAAAAATAAATCCTTTTGGTGTTAAGATCTCAAACTAGCCCCCATTGCGGAACAGTTGCTAAAAAAATAAAAATAAAAGTTTCCCCCTTCCGTTCCATGATGTGTGATTGCGAGCGTATTCCGGCTCCACTGTGAAAATGATGGATGACAAGTTAAATTTGTGTCCGGGGAGTGAAGGTGAACTGTGACAGAGTGATTTGTCTTGGGAATGGAGGGTTAGGGTCAGGCGAAACTGGGCGCCTCAAGGCACAAGACATTGACAAATTCATCCTGCCCGCCGCATTTCTGAAGCCTTTTGTTTTGAATCCTGGCTACTCACAAGTGACCCCCATCCCTCATCCTGCCAGCCGCTGAAGGATTCCTCGCCATGCCAGGGGAGCTCAGCACCACTAATTCTTGTCATTCACTCCCCTGACAGGCCCAGGGCCCACACTCTCTGTCTGAAAGAAGAGGGGAGGCTGAAATATTTATTTCTGCACAACAATGGCTTGGGCTTCGGATTTAAGGCTATATCAATTTTCTCTCCCCCCCCCCCCCCCCCTCTCTCCTGTTGCCTTATCATTGCAGGTCACTGGTGGGCCTCAAAGCGTTCAGCGGGCTGGAAGAACTGGTCGTCGACAACAATCTGCTCGGAAATGACCTCCGGTTGCCCGGGTTGCCACAGCTACACACCCTGACGCTCAATAAGAACCAAATATCCTTTCGACCCGAAGCAGCACTCTCAACTCTCTTAACCACTTGAGCCACGGCGTTCCTATTCTGTGGCGGGGACTGCGCCGACTGTATTATTCTTCTGGTGCTTTGTTTTTTTCCTCTTACACCAAATCTTGCCGAAAACAACCCGATCTGCAAGCTTGGAAGAACGGCAATATTTTTGGTGAGATGTTGAGTATAGGGGGGGAAAGTGGCAACTCATGTTTTGTCATTTGACTACGTTTATAGAGGGGTTTAAGTGGTTATAACTCCGGCCGTGCAGTGTACTGTACAAAAAGCACACTCAAACACCCCCGGCCAGAGCTAACCAGGAGTAACTGCCTTTTCGACGTCTATATTTCTGTCTTTCACTATGTGCTGTTGCAGAGAGCCATTTTAAACTGTGCTGTTATAACATAATGTGTTTCAACAGCTAGAGTCCTGGTTGTCCCAGAACCCAGAGTGCAAGGCTTTGAACCACAGAGACCTCTAGTGGAGTCACACTCGAGAATCAGCTCAGTGAACTCTGTGTGTGTGTGTGTGTGTGTGTGTGTGTGTGTGTGTGTGTGTGTGTGTGTGTGTGTGTGTGTGTGTGTGTGTGTGTGTGTGTGTGTGTGTGTGTGTGTGTGTGTGTGTGTGTGTGTGTGTGTGTGTGTGTGTGTGTGTGTGTGTGTGTGTGTGTGTGTGTGGTGTACTTCAAGTGTATATATACTCTGTACATACTTACATTTTCAGACCTTGTTAAAATAGCTATAGCTTGTAGATCTCTATTTTCACTATTTTGTATGATGAAGTTTTTAGGAAATTTAATTTCTCTGTAAATAAATAAATAAGCTCATATTCCACACCATTTAGATCATTGGATTTCAACGTGTCCCACTTCCAGTGGTCTCAAATTCATGGTCACTGAAACGTTGCACGACCGGTGTTTACGATCACTCAGAAATGTGTGAAGTTCAACTTCCTCCCTTAGCTTCAGAGCAGCTTTAGCAACGCGTCCTGTTTTGCTCGGGTTTGGATAGATCCTAGGGGGTAATGACACACACGGATGCGCGCACGCATGCACGCACTCGCGCACACAAACAGATGCACACACACACTTCCAGAGTCAACATTAAAAAAAAAAGAGAACTGGGGCTCCTTGAAGTGTGCGTCTGGGTCTCTCTCTGTGCTCGGTTTGGTTGTGAAGTGGTCGGCACATGCTAATAGGCCAATTATGTACATCCTGCCGTGGCACGTTGCCATTTTTAAAGCTCGAGTACTGCATTAGCGGCAGTTGTATTTTGACACTTTGGGGCTCAATTTTCCAAAGAAGTGAATGTATTAGTGATGAATGTGCCTGCTTAGGGGCTGTTTGTTTTTTTCCACGTCTTCGTGAAAGTTTTCCACGGCACGGCTGTGGGAAGCACGCTCTGTGTGAACCACAGGGCATCCATCATTTTGTCACCGTTGTACACCCAGCCACCTAGGAAATGAAAGCCACTGCGTGAGGGGGGAGAAAGCAAGGGAGCGTGCACGAGAGAGAGAGAGAGCGCGCCAAATTGCCTCACTTCTATACCCCAAAATCCTACACCTTCACCACTTAAAGCCCTATAAACTTCATCGAACAACAAATAGCAAAAACAGCCAATCTACATGAAACACATTATGAGCTTATACAGTAGATCTTCTTTCCCTGCTAGTTCAGATTTTTTTTCCAAAACAAATAATGTGAAAATGTTGGAAAACTTTGGAATTTAATTCACCTATAATGGCATGTTGACTTGCCCAGTAGACTTGGCCCTTTGAGTGCAGCGGTACATTTGACAGTGACATGCAGCAGCAGCAGCGGGCTGGGGTTGGGTTTGGGGGGGTGTTTGTTCCGTGTGTTGAGGAGTGTGGGGTCTGTGGGGATGGTTAAATGCTAATGTAATTAACAGCACTGGGTCCTTGACATCCGCCCTCTGACACCTGACTGACGTGGAGGCCCTGCTGGAGCACTTGGCCGACGTGACCCCAGCGCTGGAGTACCTGAGCCTGCTGGGGAACGAGGCCTGTCCCAACCAGCTGGTCAGCCCGGATAAGGACGAGGACGACTACCAGAGATACAGGTAGATACGTTCCGCTTTTATGCTGCTAAATGTCACCACGTTTCGTTTCATTTAATTTCAACCTTTTTGTGTAGTTCTCGGAGAACACACCAAGGGCTTGGACCCTCCTTGTGGTGCTGAGATGATATAACAACGTGAAAAGGGGGAGAAAAGAAAGAATGAAAGAAAAATAAAGATGAATACAATTTAAATAAAAATGTCATCACATAGTTTATCAACATCGATTGAAATGGGCACAATTGAGATTGACCAAAGTTGATATGTCCGACTGAAAACGACCTCGGGATACAAGAGAGCAATACTTGAGTGAAGTCTGTAAGGTGTTTCTAAGGTGCTATTTACACGAGGATGGTGTTCATAAAAAACGGCAAAATAAAGTATCGTTTGCTGCTGTCATTTAGACGAGAACCGTGTTCACAGGAGGTGAAAACGCAACGAAGTGAAACCACCTCCCAGAGTGGAAATCTTTTAGATCGCCGTTTCCTATGGTCTCCATATAAACAGGCAAAACGGTGGATCCGCAAAACTTGTGACATCATGGCTTACGTCAGCTCTGGTCGGCTCGCCCCGTGTCCTACGTTTTTACATGGTGTCATAGGCATGCGTCAGTTGCTAGGGGAAACGAACAACAACAACCATGTCGGATAGTCCGGTTTGCTGGAGGTGTGATGAGGACGCGAAGTAGTTCTACGCATGCGTGACTTATGTACTTATGTCTATGGTTTATATAAGCGCTGCGTCACACGGACCCCACAAGGACACGCACCACCTAGCGACCTGGCATATATATGCATGCACTTTGTAGCGTGTTCATTCAAGTGTGCGTTCTCATGTAAATGGTCCAAAAAAAATAGAACGCAACGGGACTTTGACGTGTTATATGGAGATGGTCGCCGTCTAAAAGAGGCCTAAGTATACGCAACACTTGAAAGCTGATTTTCCAAACCCAGTGGAGCCATGCGTAGGTGTCAAGCATCAAATAGTCCTGATAGATGGATGGACAGGCAGGCATGCAGACAGACAGACAGACATTCTCTAGTTGTGTAGCCTTCTTGTAAATTATGCCATTTTGGTTTAATTGTACGCTCTCAAATGTTAACTCTTGAGAGCGTACAATTAAACCAAACCCTGAAGAGTTAAAGATCTAATAAGGGTCCATTTGGTTACCAAACTCTCCATCATTTAGCTGGGGACCACCTGGAACCCCCCCCCCCCCCCCCCCCCCAAGGACCACTGGTGGAGTTGACATAATATGTCATTATTATGAATATTCTATCAATAAATACTATTGTAATGTGCAACCTATAACCAGTAAACACGCATACATGGCCTGTGAATGGATAGGATATATGTACAGCCTATTGACAGTGGCTTTGAAGATGATGTATGTAGAGTGTCAGCCGGCCATTGGGTATGTGTGGATAATATATGTAGTCTGCTGACAGTGAATGTAATGAGTACACACACAATCTGTCAATAGTGGAATTTAGCATCAGTTAATCATAACGGGCATCCGTCATCGCGGTTCTGTAGTGTACATCAAAGTATTCTGTGTGCTAAAAGCTATGAACGTGACAGAGAGTGAAAGCAGAACTCATTAATCCAAAACTAATTAGATTAGATAGATGGATTGGTAGGTACGTATAGGTAGGTATTATAATATGACGGTTGAGAAATGGTGTTTGTTCAGGAAAAGTTTTTCTGTGTTTTGATGGTGTAAAGTTAGGTGGCTGTGTGAGAGTGGACCCAGCCAGCCAGCCAGCCTACTAACACATTTCACAAGCGGCCGATTGTGGATTCAACCACATCACTCTAAAAAGCTTTGTCAACAGGGCCTCTCTACGTTCTGGTTTGCGGAAGAAAAAAAAGAGAGAGAGAGAGAGAGAGAGAGAGGAAAAAAATTTGATTTCATGTGTGACTAGTCACTGCCACAAATGAGTGTTTACTACCCTGGCGTAACAGAGGAGATTATGCATTAAACATCAAGCCAGGCCTCAAGTCATGCAACGTGACCACCATTTGTCAGGCTCCTTTACATGAAATGCGATAAAAGGCCAAAAGCATACTCTCTCTTTTGTCTGTTTAAGCCCTAAGTGCTTGTTTCTGACTCTGTGCTGCCTATTAATCATTAACCACCCATGCACTGAATGGTCTTTCTCTTTCTCACTCCTTTCGTCTCTCTCTCTCTCTCTCTCTCTCTCTCTCTCTCTCTCTCTCTCTCTCTCTCTCTCTCTCACACACATGCTCTCAGGTCCCTGTGTACCCCCCCCCCTATCTCTCTCTCTCTCTCTCTCTCTCACACACATGCTCTCAGGTCCCTGTGTACACCCCCCCCCCCCTCTCTCTCTCTCTCTCTCTCTCTCTCTCTCTCTCCCCCCTCTCTCTCACCTTGCATCATGCTTGTCTTACAACTGCTGAGGGAAGCCATTCTGCTCTGACTGACAGCGTCTACGGCCCTGTGATGTAATATTCATAATGTGTCAATGCGGTAAAACATCAATTTAAGCTTGATGCAGATTCCATGTTTGACAAGGCTGCAGCGAGCGGGTCGTGACAGGCCTGGCCTTGGGCAATAAATACCCAGCCCCTGTATGTGTGCCCCTGGAACTCTCTGCTGGTCTCTCAAGTGAAATACCCTGTCGCCTTGCATCGGCGTCCCCCAATTAGTCCAATGACACAGAACCCCCCCCCCCCCCCCCCCCCCCCCCCCCCCCCCCCCCCCCCCCCCCCCCTCTGTCTGTCTGTGGGCTGGCTGGCTGGCTGGCTGGCTGGCTGGCTGGCTGGCTGGCTGGCTGGCTGGCTGGCTGGCTGGCTGGCTGGCTGGCTGGCTGGCTGGCTGCTCATCCTCAGTGGCCGTCTGAGGTACTACAATAACAAAGGATGTTCAAAACTGTGTGTGTGTGTGTGTCCTCTCAATCCGCGTGCGTGCGTGCACTAATTATAGCTTACTACTTGTTGCGGGCCAAATAATGTCCCCACAAGAAAAATAGACATTGTGAGGACAGCTTTCCTGCTCAAGAGAAGTTGTTGTTTTATAGTTGAAATGATAACAAGATAACAATTAGGAAGAGATTGAGGTTGGTGGTCAGGATCACGATGCGTGCATGCGTGTGTGTGTGTGTGTGTGTGTGTGTGTGTGTGTGTGTGTGTGCGTGCGCGTGCACCGTTGCCATTCATGCAGGTTTTCCCTGTGTATTTTTATTTTATTTATTTTGGTGACAAAGGGAAGTGTCTTGAACTGTGCGGCGGTGCTTGTGTCGTAACGTGACCTGCCTTTTGAGCCTATTGTTGGGTGACATGTTTGCGGCCGTGTTCTAGGAGACGGTATCAGCGGCTAGGGATCAGAGGGCCTATAGAAGGGCTATTTGGCCTGAGGGGCGGCGTCACCTCCACCACCTGGCCATTGTTGTGTTCACCTACTCTGTTCCAGGGACAATTGAACGGTCATGGCTTCTACATTTGTCATTATGCCTCCGACACGGAGAATGGATCGAGAGGACAATGGCACAATTATGTTATGGTTATCAACGTGATTGAGTGTTTGATTATAAGTCATATAACATGAGAAGGAAGGAGTGCATGTGTCTTATCAGCATGGCTGTGACTCGCTCGTACAGGCACGAGTTTTTTTGAGTGCTCAAGATAATCACGGCCACGTGCTCGAGTTGCATGTTCAGTACAACAGCACAACCTTGAGTGTGATATTGCTTTTATACAACAGTTAACGGTATACCACAAACTATTATTATTAATTCATCGATTAATGGGATATTTTACGATTTTGTTGACAATTATAAACTTCCTCAGTCTGCAAATAATACGTTGGTGTTCAATAGGTATGATTTCCTTCTTTTTTTCTTTTTTTCTTCACCCTGGATTTGTTTTACACCTCCCCTCTCTCTGTTCCCCGGGCGGTGCGGGCGGCTCCCTCTGGCCTCCCTCTGCGGTCGGCTTGAATCATTAATATCCCCTCCGGCTGACAGAGCCTTGTCATCCGCCGTGACCCGGTGATGGGCGGGTCACCTGCTCACAATGACCTCGCTTCATGTCTCCCAAGGGCATCCTCACGTTTCATCATGGAAATGCTGTCCCGAACAAGAGGGCCCGGGCCCTTTTAACGGGGGGAGAGAGAGGTGCAGGAAGGGAGCAGGGGGACGGGACGGGGACGGGGGATCTGGATTGGTTGTGCTGCATGCACGGGGCAGAGTAATAATATAGAAAGAGAGTGGTGACACTAGCGTTGACTCCCATTTAACAATGGAATGTGCTCATTTTATCTCAATGGGATAGTTCCAGCCATAGGAGCAATGTATTGGAACTATAGCCCATAGGCACCCACTTTGCGGTGAGATCAAAGCATGTCGCTACTCTCCTACTCTACACTCTGGCACAGGGGCACTAGTGTTGCCAGATGTTGTGAGAGAAATAAGCAACCGGGTCTAGGAAAACAAGCCCAGAAGAAGTGACTATTAATAGACCACATGAGCACTTTAGATCTATACTGTGTGTACGTATTATGTGGCAACACATTGATATGCAACGCAAGCTTGTAGATCTGCTTTTTTCTTAAAAAAAAGTCTGAACACAAATCTGGTACGGTGCCCGCTGCCACGAAACAGATAGGGGTTGGGGACAAATACATTTTATTAACTCTATGTTGGGGTACTTGACACGAAGATGATTGAGAACCATTGGAAACTACACTTTAGAAACAACCCCACTCGAGTCCCAACCCATACCTACCAATATTTACTACTAAGCTACTTCACAGAAAAAAAAGTCACTTATAATAAGCATACGTGGCAGCACTGCACTCTGGGTTCCTATAGGGTTATAGGACCAGGCCTACTGTGTGATCTGTAAGGTCAATAATTGAGTACAAGTACAAACATATTGGGTCAAAATACAGCACCAAAGTAAAAAAAGTAAGTACAAGTAAAGTAAACAAGTAAAATTGTACGGTACTCGAGTAAGTGTACTTTTCCACCCCTGATTAAGGGGGATCTATGTATAATGTCTTTGATGTCGCCCCAACCAAACCCTACTCCGCTCTCCTCTTTGCCAACACAATTAACCCCCGCTACATTGTGGCAGTGCAACGTGCTGCTGCAACATACGTGGGCCATTAGTTTTTACTTAAGACACGTTAATGTCATTGTCAATGGAGTGGTGGGAAGCCTCCACATGCCCACCTCATAATCCTCAGGTGTTGAAAACTTGACAAGTTCCTTTTCTCTTTTTTGTGTGTGTGTGCGTGTGCGTGTGTGTGTGTGTGTGTGTGTGTGTGTGTGTGTGTGTGTGTGTGTGTGTGCATGCGCGTGAGCGCGCCATTTCCCCTCATCACCATCGCCATCATCAATTTGTCACGGCTCTCCCCTCTCCCCACACGCGGGTCCTGTCGGTGCCCATATCCACCACGTCCCTTCGCACCCTTCACTTAGAGGCACTGCTTGCATGTCTTTTTCGACTGCCAGCCAGCCCCCGCCAGCATGACATACCGGCTCCTTCTCCATCCACGCCTGCCTGTGAAAGGATCTGTTGTCATCTGTGTATTCCCACCATTATCTCCTGACGGTTTTTTTTCTCTCTCTCCCCCCCCCCCCCCCCTCCTCAATGAAAGACGGAGAGTGTCTGTAAAGATCTGATGTGATGCTTACAGAATGACAGCTCTCTGGCAGACGGATTTGGATCTCCTTTCGTTCTATTTATACGTGTCGTCCTTTTTATTTTTATCACCTTTTGAAGGTTATTATGTGTGTGTATACGAGAACCGATATCGTTGCAAATCTGCATTGCTGTTAAATATTATAGTTAATAAGGCTTCTCTTCTTCTTTTTGCGCGTGATGTATGTTGGTGTTTTCTGTCACATTGATTAATGCCGGCATGCTTTGCACCAATAAATGCCACGCTGTTTTCATCAGTTTGTTTGTTTGTTTTCATGCATGTTTCAAGGTTTCCACACACACCACCGAAACACATGTTTTAAGACTGTTTTCTTTTCTCTCCCTCTCTCACACACAATCTGTCAATCTCTCTCTCTCTTTCTCCTCTCAGGTACTTTGTTCTGCACAAGTTGCCTCGGCTGAAGTTTCTCGACAGCAGGAAGGTGACGAGGAGAGAAGTGGCGGAGGCGAAGGCGAGAGGCGCGTTCATGAAAGTGGTCAAGCCCAAGTCTGACACGGTGAGTTAGGCTAAGCCGTCCCCGCTCCTTCCTGCCGCTGCCACCAGACGTGTTGAATGCGGTTCCTTTTTCCTCTGAAGTTCACCAGATCACGCTCTCTGGCGAATTTGTCACATTCAACCGCCTTCCTCTCTTCTCTTTTTTTTCTCTTTTCTTTCATCTCTCTCCCTCCTTTCGTCCTGTGCACGGCCCGTGTGTCAATCTCTCCTTACAGGGGCGCTGCTGTGGCCCTTTGAACAGATGCCTCAACCAAGCACACACACTCTCTCTCTCTCTCTGTGTCTCTCTCTCAAACATTCACTCTTCTGAGGATAGTGTCCGTTTAATAAGACGAAGAGAGTGAGCGAGCAGGCGTTGTGAGGGCCAAATGTCCCCACAAGTATAGTAGAAGTTGATAAACAGACATGATCCTCTCAAGAGAATGGTTGAAAATGATATTTAGTCTTGAGTTTACAATTAGGAAAAGATTCAGGTAACACATTTAGAGGTTAGGGGTTATAGGTTAGATTTATGCCAGATTTGTACTCAGTTCTTCACTGGTGCAGCACACTGAAAATTGATCTACAAGCTCTCAACATGGTTATTTGTGGGCTTCAGCTAGGGTTGGAGTTCAATATGTGCATAAATCATGTAATTCATAAAATTGCAGTCCTAAAATGTTGATGTTTGTGTGTGCGTGCGTCCATGCATGCGTTTGTGTGTGTGTGTGTGTGTGTGTGTGTGTGTGTGTGTGTGTGTGCATGTGCACACGTCAGTGCTTAGAAGTGTGTGTGTGTGTGTGTGTGTGTGTGTGTGTGTGCGTGTGCACGCGTCTGTGTGTGTGCATGTGACCGCAGACTGACCTCATTCTGTATGCATGAGTCCAGATCAAAGTGGACGTGTGGCTGTCCGGCTGCGGTTGTGTCACCCGGTATGACACGGGTGGCGATCGGAGTGACAGCGCACGTACATGCCAGTCACAACCGCTTAATTATCACCCGGGCCGTTGCACTTATTCCTCCCGTCTCCTGTTACCACCCCTCCTCCTCCTCGCATTGTTTTTGGGGACACAGGACTAATTAGAGCTGTTGGTAAATATACACCATTCCTTTCGCCATAAAGCCCCCATGCGACAGCACGGTGTAAATGAACATAGTTTTGGCTCTGACTTGATTTGGTGTAATTGCAGGATCATGAAATATTTACTGTACGGATCAAGCCGGGCCCTTTGTCTGCCATTCCTCCGGATGGATCCCCACGGGCTCTGCTCTGACGAGAGAGAGACAGAGACAGAGAGAGAGAGAGAGAGAGAGCCCGGGAGGTAAGGATGGATCCGGAGTGGCGAGAAGAACAAAGCCGCTTGCCAAATGACAAATCAGAAGCATGCGAGTTGAAGCGGGGGTTTAAAAGTGCAACGGGGAAAACAAAATATTTATCGTCGCAGACAATCAGCTAAGATGGTGTACTGTAGTCTTCGTGTCAGTTCACGCGACGCTTTGTTCTCCATTCTTTTCGTGCAAGTGGCAAGCGAGGAAAAGTTAAAACATTGCAATGATTTAACCCCCCGGTCTGCCGTGTTTGGTAGATGGCGAGCGGAGTGAAAACACGGCTCATCCACTTTATATAAAAGGAAGCGGGGGGACCTTTACAATGCTTTTTGGCAGGCGAGAGTCACTTTGTAAGATTTTATTTACACAGCCTGTCAGTGGAAGAGAAATGTTTGCTTTGGTCGCTGCAGCCCTCAGATGAAAGCCCAGATAATCTCTGTGATTCCAGTTGACATGATGTGTGTGTGTTTTTATATGTTTGTGCTTTTGAACCATGCTGCACATGATTATTTATTCCTTACGCAAAGTAAAAGGTTACAGCTTTGATGTAATTGTGCCTTCCTCTCATTATATTCAACGTCTTTGCACTTGCATTTTTTTTCTCTCTCTTTTTTTTCCTCCCGCTCGGCTGCTTTGGAGTCGGTCTGCGTGAGGTATAAGGTCCGCTCTGGAACAGAGATGTTTTGAGTGTGACCGGACATGTCCCGTGCCGAGGCCCCCTGGGACGTCAATGGCAACGATCCCCCCCCCCACACACACACACACACACACCCACACCCCCAATAACGTTTGTTTTGAGTCAGATGAGACATGACGTGTCGGCTGTAGCCGACGCGACAGGGCATGTGTACCTCTCGCCTCTAATTGGCTCCCATCATCGGAGCGGTAGCACGCTGACCAATGGCGCGGGTCACCAATTAAGACATGAGTGCTGCTGCCGACAAAATGGGAGAAGCATGGGGTTGGGGGGGAGGGGAGATGGCGATGGCGTAATTAGATATTTGTGTTTTGCTTTTATGTCTAGTGCAGCGGGGTGTCGCTCATAACCGCGGCGGGCGGGCGGCGTCTGGCATTAGCTTCATTACAAAGCATGGTAATTAGCTGTCTGGCTGTCTCCTGAGATGTCCTTTGAGTCTCAATTAATGTCTGTAATGGAGAAATAAAACGCGGGGGACAAACAAAGCAATTTGGGGATGTATCTGTCAAATTCTGCTGCATTTGAAGTTGATTTCATAACCGCGCGAACCCTTAGCAACCGTATTCTGGGCGTGTCATAATAGGTGAACGTTTCACAAAATTAACTGGGTTAAAATTGGCAAACATTCTGCCAAAAAAAAGGGTTCACAAAGCGACACATTGTGAGCTAAGTAGATCTGTTATTTTCACTATTCGAAGTACAACAAAGGGTATTGATCTCTGGTGGTGGAAACCATACCGTTCCTTACAGGAATCAAATTAAAAAGCGTCAAAAGTATTTTGTGTGGCGCTATAGTATGATCAAGCGGGGGGTTCAATTACGAAAAAAATAAACACAGAAAGTTAAAATATAGAGATATGGCGCCCGCTGGCCAAGTGATCCAGGCGCTGCCACATAATAGGCTCTGGCCTGACAGCGTGTCGCGTGTTCGGGTCCCGTTCATGACGACCTTTGCTGCATGTCTCTCCCGTTCTCTCTCTCCCTCTTTCCTGTCCGTCTTCACTGTAACTATCAATAAAGGCACAAAAGCCAAAAAAAACTAATCTTTAACCCATTTTGGGCGGGATCCCCTTTTGGTGTTAGCATCATGTCATGCTTTAGCTATTGAAAAATAGCAGATCTACAAGCTTGTAGGTCTGCTATTTTAGAAAAATCGAAGAACGACTGACATAGAACCATAGCTTTTTCAGAAAACTGTCAGGATGTAGAAGACATGTTTAGAATCTGATCTGCAGGTCAAAATGGGTTAAAAAACTAACACAGAGATAAGAGTTCCAAACGTTCCAAACGAATGGAAACAACGTTTCCCTTGACAAACGTCTGACGCGCGCCATCTTCCCGCCGCCGTCAGCCACGACACACACAATCGATACATTGTGACGACGGCCGTATTATTCCATACGGGCAGCTGTAACCTATAGCGGGTTGTGATGCATGCCCTTCTTATGGCGGGCGTAAATCAGAACAAGCCTCCCCGTTCTCTATCAGATCATACCCGGAGCGTGATATATTGGAAACGGTTAGCGGCCATGCTATGACAGAGGCAGCGGGCTGAACTCTGGAGACCTCCGTTGAGTCACGTCAGAATGGAGTGTGACCACAGTTTAAACTGCTTTTCAATCATGCCATTATGGCAGGGCACTGTGGGCCGCCACATGGTTCTGATAAAGCAGTTATGGTACTTTAGTACAATATGAATAGCATAACTTTTCGTACATTCCCGACGTTTTCCATGTCTCCTAAATCACATCCAGAGAGCCAAATGGCTGGTTGTTTTCAGGAGAAAAAAGAAAGCAGGGGCACGCACGCACAAGCGCACGCACAAGCGCATGCACGCACATGCACACGCACACGCACAAGCGCATGCACACACATGCGCATGCAAACACAGAGACACACACACACACACACACACAGAAGTGTTCACGGTCAAGCCATTTGCAAGTACAGATTTAACTGAATCAAGTCTTAATCTTAAGAGTGCTCCGAGCCATCACAAAGTCAACCTTTGTCGAAAAATGTAATAAAATAAAAAATAGCACCATATTTCTGCAGGTAGAAGTTGTCTCACAGATGATAATTTTGCAGCTCATTTCAACAACTTACAAACGATTATTTTGACTTTAGATATAATTGTGTTGTAATTGTGGGGGTTATATAATATTAATATTACCGTAATTTCCGGACTATAAGCCGCTGCTTTTTACCCATGATTTGAACCCTGCGGCTTATACAACGGTGCGGCTAATCTATGGATTTTTACAGCTAACGCAGAACCATCTCAGGCTCTGAGCTAACGTAGCTGCGGCTTATAGTCCGGTGCGGCTTATAGTCCGGTGCGGCTTGTATACGTGATTTTCCCTAAATTTGGCTGGTGCGGCTTATATTCAGGTGCGGCTTATAGTCCGGAAATTACGGTATATAACATTTGAAAAGGAGATTTTTGAAAAAGTAAAACACGTAATAATTCTACTATATGAGGTGCCAAAAGCAGGGACCCCAGGGTTGAAGTGTTAATTGAGTCCTTTCATGCTGGAGTGGTCATGACACCATAAGTGGGTGACAACAAGCTGTCTCTGACATATCTGTATATTTTGGTGTTTTCGTCCGCTTCCAACCATATACGAGAGGGGGGTAATTTTCTCCTTTGGGACTTTGTTTCATTGGATTTGCTGAGTGGAACGGACAATATAGTGGAGCTAAAAACGTTAATCCATTTTGGGCGGGAACCCCTTTTGGTGTTAGCATTATGTTATGCTTTAGCTATTGAAAAATAGCAGATCTACAAGCTCATAGCGTGCCACCGAGTGGCGCGCTACGAGCTTGTAGGTCTACTATTTTTGAAAAAATCTCAGGTCAAAATGGGTTAAGAGGCAAATGAGACGAGGGAGCCGAGGGACAACAACATGATGAATAAATACCTGGAATAAACAGGGACAAACTCAGCGGAGGCTATTCACCAAAAAAAAAAGAAAACGCAACACTAAGCAGAGTCAGAGTGGAAAAGCCTTGAGCTGTATTTTGGGAAATTGGGCGTGTTGGAATGCCATAATGCGATAATTCTCTTTCAGGAGTTAGAGGTCATGGAATGCGATGGCGTTAAACCACGCAGAGCCATTTGGACTTTTGGAAAATACATGTGGTACACTTTGGCGTCTTTCCTAACTCCCCCCCCGCGCACACACACACACACACACACACACACGTGCACACACGTGCACACACACGGCACACATACATACACGCGCTGCCACAGAGCCCACAGCATATATTGCTGAAACCTTGGGGCTGTACTGACCATGTCTATCACAACACTTTGACAACGTGCTCTGTTTTCAGATGTCCAAGCGCCCCGCTTAGAAGAACAGATTCTCAACCAGTTATAGAGCACGGATTCTCAACCAGTTATAGAGCAACATTTGACTCCCATTCCTCCATTCCTTGCCACATGCTAGAAAAGAGCATTTTTTCGCAGCGGGTATAAGTGACTGCACTCCCCTCCCACCCCTCGATATCCCGCTAAAACACGACCCCGTACAGTAACGTAGCCGTGTCAGTGCCATAAGCGTTCAGCGGGTGTCACTTAAATTTATGCCCGGACGCGTGATTTTCCTGACTGGATTTTCTAGCACCGGGGACAAGAAGTTGCTCTCTCTCTCTCTCTCTCTCTCTCTCTCCCCCCTGTGTATAATGCAAAGCAGACTGCATTGCAGGGTGGCTCGAGCCAGCTCCCCCCGATGTCCCATGAGCCTCTGCTGCACGCGGGGTAACGGCTCGTCGCTGGAATTGACAGTGACAGAGCCAGGAAAGTCCTCAAGTGGATCTTTGGAGTGTGTGTGTGTGTGTGTTTTTCCTTTTTTTGCAGACGTTAACCTGTTTTAGTCAGCAGCAGGCATTCATTTTGAGTTTGCGCTGAGGAGGAGACCGGTCCAAATCTCAATTGTTTTGTTCGCTGCAAGCTTGCAGGTTGGCTATTTTCCGACGTGCGGCGCTGTTGTTGTAGGACGGTTTAAGATAGATTGTGTGGATAATTTAGAGACCCATGATGGGGGCATTATGTCCTCCTGTACATCACCACAGCCTTTTCTCTTCCTCTCTTCGCATTGGCAGCTCTTCCGTAAAAAGACCTGAAGGGGTATATTTCAGATCGGTTGTTGGCCCTCTCTTTCTCAGATCTCTCCGGTGTGCGCCACCACCAGTAAACCATGTTGCCACATTCACCCCCCCCCCCCCCCCCCTTGCACCGGAGAATTATGAGTTCCCCCAAAGACCTCAAACATAACAAACGGCATGCAATATTGTGCTTTGTGAATGTGCCGTCAGTGATGGGGTGGGTTTGCTGAAATCATTTTTGCTGAACAAATGTGTCCTCGGAGGGAACTGGGAAGAATACGGCTCTCAACAGGGGCAGAAATATACGGCCCCGGCAGATTGCTGTGGAAGCAAGTTTATTACCGCGCTGGTTTTCTGTATTTCCACCCCGGGCTCCGCCATTATATACATCTTGATCTCTCCTCCTTTTGGTTCTTGACACATTCCTGAATCGGTATGGATGGATGGAGCATGGCCAGCATTATGGATTGAGTGGTAGTGTGAGCCATATGTAACCATAATAGGCCCCTGCCTGCTTTATGTTTGGACAAATAAACACGCTGATGGATCGAGTCGATTGTATGATCTGCTTCCTCTCAATTCCCCCCCACCCCCCACACACACAGAAAGCACGAAAGTCTTAAATTCCGCTAATTGCATCACTCGAGGAAACGCTGTTCTCTGTCATTTAAGGACGCATCTTCATCCCACGAAAGTTGTGTCTGTTTAAAATATGTTGGACGTGTTTAGTTTCCCCCCGATAGTTGAAAGATGCTGCGTCCCTCGTGCCAGATAAATCCAGAGAGCAGTGTTCCAAATGCTCCTCAGGTACACGTGTGTGTGTTTCTCAATGTTTGTGCATGATGAAAGTTAGAATATGAAGATAGGAGGTTTCCGCCCGACAGCGACCAATATATATCTGGTTTAGACTATGAGGTGTCGGACCCGTCCGGCGTTGGGCCCGGTGCTGACAGCCCCCCCAGCCCCCCCATCCCTCCCATCCCGGGCCAGAGTGCTCTGGCAGCTGGGGAGAGGAGAGGTCAGGCGGGGGTTAGAGTCCCGGAAAACAACGGCAATTAGAGGGAGTGAGTCACAATGTCCACATAAATCTTCCAGGCCCTGCACATCATAAACACACAGTAAAACTTTAAAGCACATTTAATTGTAAGTAATAGTGCCAGGATTGATTTACAGAGCTCGTTCAAAGCCCGGAGACATGGGGATGCGTGACCCGAGAGTCGCGTCACTTTCAACGCGAGAGCCATGATGGATGTGTTCCTCACTTTTGGCCAAATGCACGGCATAAAAACAAACATGTGTGGTGTGTGTGTGTGTGTGTGTGTGTGTGTGTGTGTGTGTGTGTGTGTGTGTGTGTGTGTGTGTGTGTGTGTGTGTGTGTGTGTGTGTGTGTGTGTGTGTGTGTGTGTGTGTGTGTGTGCGTGTGCGTGTGTGTGTGTTTAAAGGCTTTTTATTAGACATTGGCGCAGCCCGGGTTATATTAACTGATTTTCCCCCTTTCTCTCTCTCTCTCTCTCTCTCTCTCTCTCTCTCTCTGCTGGCAATGGAAACATGCATGGTGAGTCTCTGTGGTGAAGCATTTGTTGTCTTGCCGTCTCCTGTGTTTAGTGGTTGGGTTTGAGGCCTGTCAAAAATGAGTCGAACCCTGGTCAGCAGTAATCACGTGTGTCTCTCTCTCTCCCTTTACTGATATAGAGTTTTCATAAACTTTGACAAATTATGTGATTATTGAGAGGCGAGCCTTCTTTCTCTTTTCCCCCCCTTGTTAGTCCATAAAAATAACGTATACGCATGCCGTTCATTTTATTGTAGCAATGACATTGAGCCATCCGAGCGTGGCATTTTACAGAGCTCTCCTTACTTTTGCCCAAACTCGGATTTAAGTCTTCAGGAATGTTCCTTTTTAGTGTAAAGTTTCTCGAAATCGAAGCCCTGTGTTTTTTTCTTATTTTTTTAAACAAAAAACAGGAAACGGCACACAAACGGGATATTTGTTGGATTATATATCCGTGACTCACAGCCTCTCTCTTTCTCCGTTAAGAATGAGCCCCTGTCATCTATATAGCCCCGCCACGGTGTCACCGGTGAAAACCCATACGGATCCCATCCCATTTTCTCACTTCAGTTACACTACTTACCAAACGGGTGCTTTTAGCCGCTATAAGCCGCCCCACCTCAATTCACACTTCAGCCTGAGATAGCCAGAGCTACAAGCCCACAGCACGTCGCCAGAGCTTGTAGCTCTGGCTATTTGTGGCACGTGCGGGCTACGTTCGGCTTTTACAGAGCCACAGAGTCCCAGTGGTGACGGTGGCCCTCATATGGCTACCGGAAATCACGCAGATTTTCTCTCTATTGCTCCTTGTGGTGACACAGAGATGCTGCGAGCGACCCCATTTGACAGACAGCTGGCGTGTATTTGTGTGTTTTTGTTGTGAGTAACACTTTGTGTCAAGTCTTAAACCCCTCCACTGGGGGGTTTCTGGGTTGCGTGCCAAACTTTGGGTATGTAGCAAAACAGCTATTTGTTTGTCTCTCACGGTCTCTCTCTCTCCCCCTCTTCTGGTTGATGTTAATCGCCATCGTCTCAACACTCACATTATGAATGGCTTTGAAGTCGATTCTCATCTGTGGCCCCGGCTCACTTATTATAATCCCAATGATTCTGATTTTTATCAGATGATGAAAAGTAGTGCCGTTGTTGCTTTGCGACGTGCGAGTGTCACATGATGACGGTAATGAGCGTTGCTGATGCTGTAGCTTATAATCTCCGCTAGATAAGCGCTGTCTAAAAATTTAAAGTTTGACTTTTCCGGTTTGTATGATACATACAGTACATACATATACATATAACACACAAACATGTACTGTAAGTTGATCGTACTTCCTTGTGGTGTTCTGTTCTCTCTCCTGGTTGGACAACATCGGTATCCCGACCTCATTCAAATGTATTTTTGGAGAAGACTTGGAGTTACTGAGCAAAAACTCATAGCAACGGTTACTAGCAAACTTAGAGCATTAACCTTTTTAACCAATGTTTTTATTATTATTAATATATTTTTACAATACTATACTTCCCCCCCATTTAATATTTATATTGGTCATACATGCCCCAGTCACAACAGGAGGACAGAATGACTCGTCTGTCAGCAGCAGCAGCAGTAGTTGTTGACTTTCAGGAAAGACAAAGAGTGAGAGAGAGAGAGACAGAGAGAGAGAGGGAGTAAGTACGAGAGAGGACGCCAGCCAGCTCCGAGTGTCCCACCCCATTGAAGTTTGTGCTTACAGAGGCCTTCTTTGTGGTTTTTAGAGCTTGTCAGACATGTCAGGCTACGGGATAGAGAGGGGGGAAAAAAAGAAGTATATTGTTTCCAGCCACTTGGATTCCTTTCCCCGTGACATCTGCCACTCTGCCCAGATGATAAATTCTTGCCTCATTAAGTGTGGGTGTGGGATTACAGGCTGACAACACATTAATCACTGAGCTGGGAGGTGGCAGCTAAGCGAGGGCCTCCTCCGCGCACCAGCCACAGGCATTGTTAACCAAACTTTTCTAATGTGTCACTCTCCTCCCGTGACAGCCCATAATCAATCATCCTGATTGGCAGGGCTGATAGATTACACTATTTATACTCGGTGTAATGAAAGATAGCGTTTCCCCCTACTGTCATTGTGGAGGCGGTGGCGATTGGCCACGCCGCCCGCCCTCCCGTCCGTCCGGCCGGCTGAATGGAGGCCGCGCAGGAAAAGACGGGGGAGGAAGAAAAGGACGGAGAGGAAGGGGAGACGGACTCTGGTGAAGAAAAGGACGGAGAGGAAGGGGAGACGGACTCTGGCGCAGCTTTGTGAACTTTTAAACAGACGCTGGCTGAGGTCCTTGCTGGCGGTTGAGGGCGGAGGGGGGGGGGGGGGGGGGTGCTATAGTCCCGTATTGTCCCTGTACATGGTATGGTTATAACCCCGGGGGGGGGGGGGGGGGGGGGGGGTTATAGTCTTCACACAAGCCACTGTTGGCTTTTGTCATGCGCGTCGCTATCGGTGGCAGGTCGCGCTTGGGCAGGTAAAACTCTGGCTTTGTCTGCCCACGGATCGGGTTTCCCCCGGTGACCGCCCGTTTGGGTTTTAGGTTGTCAGGAGCTCCTCTGTTCTGTCAGAAAAGACAGAATGATTTACACGTGTATAACAACAAAATGACAGGACACCATATACTGTATGTGTGTGTCCCTGTCAATGGCATACGGCTCAGTTCGGGATAATGGATTTCCTTGTTTTGTCTCTGCGTTTTTTTTGTTTCGGCTTTTCTTTTTTAGATCCATGTTGCGTCGCTTTAACGGCCCCCGCCTCCCCCCCCCCCTGCAGTAATTCCTGCATGGGAACTGTGGATGTAATGACACACTGCTGATAGCCTTCAAACATAATAAGGTTATGTTTCTTTTTGTTCACTTTCAGCTGTACGTCTTTGTCTAGAATTAGAGATGTCCTCAGCGCACTGAGAGAGGATATTGGATATGAGGCTCTTAGATGAGAGGCTGCCAAGTATTTGGAAGAAAAGAAAAGCGGGAGGGAGGGGGGGTATTGTTGGCGAGAGTGAGTGAGTGTGTGGGGGGGCCAGGAGGAACAGTCCATCATGCGTTTTGACAGGCCGTAAATCGGAGACTTCTCTTGTGCGAGTCGGTGTGTGCTGTCAGGAAATTAGTTAACTAGACCATATTATGGAGAGCCCAGGTAATTTACCCTCAGAGATGCAATCGCAAATACCTTGCATGGGGGCCGCATCCCTGACCTGACAATGCTTTGTGTATAATGCAAAAATCTGGTGACATGCTCAATGGGTTCTGTCAGCTGGAGGATTGAATTCTCTGCCTGCTGCGTCTCAGTTTGGAGCGCGTTGGTCAATTATTTCTGAGGCTGTCAGTGCGCGCGGGGAGACGCTGTTATTTAGTATGTGTTAACTCTGCATCATTAAGACACTCGCCTGACAAAGAATAGGCGCACACACATCGTGCGTTATTTATTTCCATTTCCCCAGACGGGATCGGGAAGGAGGGTGGGGGGGGGGGTAACCTTCAAATGCGTTGACCTCTGGGTTGTTTTGCGTTTTGTGAAATCCACCTCGGTCCATTAGAAACGGGAGCTGTCGAGACGACAGGGAATCCAATGACTGTGTGCCGCGTCGTCTTATCTGACGCGGCGATGTTCAAAGGGAGAAGTCTCCATTTTGTTTGGACAGGCGGCTTTGATCGCGCGCTGGCAGCTTGATGCCTGTCCGTGTTTGCTGAGTACACAGGGCCATTCGCACACACACACACACACACACACACACACACACACACACACACACACACACACACACACACACTTCAGCATGGCTCTGTGTGCCTGCAGTGGTGGGACGTAACTACATGGATCTACTCAAGTACTGCACTTAAGTCACATTTTGAGACACTTTTACTTTACTCAAGTATTTCCATTTTCCAATAATTTATACTTCTACTCCACTACATCAAATATTGTGCTTTTATACTCCTCTACATTTACTTGAAAACTTTACTTTCAAGTTACTTATTATTAATATACAGTAATCTACAGTACATGATGTGATGCTTTTTTATGTTTATTTTGTTTGTTTGTTTGATGTTTGTTTTACTTTGGTACTGTAAGTAGAGTATATTTTGACGCCAATACATTTAGAGTGGTGCTGTACTGTATTTGTGCTGTATGTAGGCCTAATGTAGTTCTGCTACTTTTGAAATATCGTGAAAAAGTGATTGCAAATCTTTGGATATATATTCTTTCAGAGCGAACGTTTTTAACTCAAATCTTTGCTTCTGGGGGGTCCCCGGAACAACATATTTTCAGATGGGGGTCTGCGCCTCTCCCTGCTGGGGACCCAAAACTAGAGGAAATAGCCATAGATCACGATGTGTTGATCGGCTATATTTTCACTACTTTCTTCTAGTATAGGAGGCCAGGTTAAGTGTTTAATTCTATGACATGCTCTGTGTCTTAGAAAGGGAAACAGTCAGGACCATCTTTACTGAACCATTTTAAATGTAATCCATCCCTCAACCCCCCCTGTGATGATGAACGGAGGAAACCTGATCGAGTTCAAACTCGGCATCACCTCTTTCGCAGCGAGGAGGACATGATTAGGAGGTGACAGCTTCTGTAACAACATCTCAGCATTTGTCTTATCCTCTTCACTTTTATCTCTCTCTTCTCTCTCTCTCTCCCTCTGTCTGTCTGTCTGTCTGCTCTCCTCTTCTCTCAACAAGTCGGGCTGTTCTATAATTAATGTCCCCGAGGGCTATGCGCGGGTCAGGTGTGTGTGTGTGTGTGTGTGGGGGGGGGGGGGGGACAGGTAGGTTTGACACCTCCACCTTGTAGCTTATCTTCAACGTTGGGTGGAAACCTTGCATGTCCAAAACTGTTATTTTGAGGAAATTTGGAAATAAAGAACTGGCGTTGTTACTTACAAGCTCTCGTAAACACTTTCCATTGGTTAAATGAAGCCCGCAGACATACTTAAACACTTTCACTTTTGTTATTTTTGGTGGGGAATAACCAAAATAGCTCGTAGATCTTGCAGATTTTCTGCTACTTTTGTACCAAAGTGTGACGAATTAAGGCATTCGTTTAATGGTGGGGGAAATAAAAAATAGCCTACATAAAAAGTTGAATTATGCCCGTGACGTTATGCATGCGGGCAGGGATGGCTGCAGGAGAGAGAGCCAGCCAAAGATTTTTACTCGAGTAAAAATATCAGTACCACAATGTAGAAATACTCTGTATGTAAGTAAAAGTGTGGTAATGAGAATTTACTTTAGTAAAAGTACAAAAGTATTGGCACAAAATATGGGCACAAAAGTAAAAGTGTTCTCATTATGCGGAAAGTTTTCAAAATGTATGCAAAAATCTTTGTGGTTAATGTATGTTTATAGTAATAAAAATCAAAATCAAAAAAGTAACTAGTAACTAATAAATAATATAATTTGGGGGTACCGTGGCACAGTCGGTAGTGCTGTCGCCTCACAGCTAGAAGGTCCTGGGTTCGATTCCCACTGGGGATGCTCCTCCGCGGCATCAGTGCCCATACCCGAGGCGGGGTTGGCGAAAGGGCCCTTCTGTGTGGAGTTTGCATGTTCTCCCCGTGTGTGTGTGTGTGTGTGTGTGTGTGTGTGTGTGTGTGTGTGTGCCCCGCAGTGTGTGACTCCTCCACCTGAGGAACAAAAAGGCGGGCTTTCCAGGGGATTAACCAGTCAAATCTCCTGCATTAAGAGCTTAGGGTGTCAGGGAGCCTCACGTCTGAGTGACAGTGAAGAGAACCCATGCATAGTTCCACACAGAAGGAGAGAGAGAGAGAGTGCCACACGCATCCAGTCTGTCTGCAGAAGGTGCTCCACTACGCTGGTCCTCAAAGAGGTACCGGGCGAGGACCCCCTCTTCTGAAAGAATATATATTCAAAGACTTGTGCCGCATTTTCACAATTTTTCAAAAATAGCAGACCTACAAGCTCGTAGCGCGCCACACTGTGGCGCGCTATGAGCTTGTAGATCTGCTTGTAGACAGACAGACAGACAGACAGACAGTGGCTGGGTTTCCCAAACGCATATGGTGTAAGACTTGTAGTGCTGCACATGCTCAGATGCTCCTCTAGGCCGCACACAGAAGCCTGTGAACATAGACATTTCGTGCCACGCAATGGTAGGCCTCAGGTCTACCATTCTGAAATGGTATTTAATAATATTTGGACTGCTGGACAGCTGACAGTAGGCTCTCTTTAAAAAAAAAATATATATATATATATATGTGTGTGTGTGTATATATATATGTAAAGATTTGAGCGAGTTATGACTGTTTTAGTTTGAGCTGCCATTGAACATACTGTACTATAGCCCCGAAGTAAGATGGCTGCCGGATGAATGATGTCAGAAACTCCGCCTTAAGCCATCTAGACTTTATATATATCTATGGGCTGCGCCACTCAAAAAATGGCAAAAGTAGCACATCTACAAGCTCGAAACATGTCGCATGGCGATGACATGTACATTTTGCTGTATCCGGCATGTAAATAGGATCTGCTACTTTTTATGCTTTTGTGTGACACTAATATTATGACAGTAGGTGTCAATTTACAAAAAACACATAAAAACAATAAAAGATGGAAATAAGCTTTATCTGCCTGACAGCAGCGGTATATGCTTTAAGTACCAAAAAGTAGTCATTATGCAGACTGCCAAGGTTTTCCCCAAAACATTTGGAAATGGAAATACTCAAGTAAACGTACCATTAAACTTGAACTTTAGTAAATGTACTCCCCGGCCACCACCGGTTGAGTAAATGCACTCCCCACCACCGGTTGAGTAAATGTACTCCCCACCACCGGTTGAGTACATGCACTCCCCACCACCGGTTGAGTAAATGTACTCCCCACCACCGGTTGAGTACATGTACTCCCCACCACCGGGTGAGTAAATGTACTCTCCACCACCGGGTGCTTCCCACTTAGTTTATTGGTTGTCTTCTGAAAGACTTCAGAGCTCCTTGAGCTGTTCTATTCATCTGAGAGCTTCAAGTGTTCTTTACACAACACACTCTCTCTCTCACACACGAACACGCACACGCACATTTATGTTACTATACCTGTGAGGACATCAACATTTTCGTATTTTATTGTTATAATGGCCATTTTTACCTGTTCTCTTTTGCCATTTTAAACCTTAAATGCTGCATTCACATGGGATCAGGCAAGCTGTAGACGACAAACGGCACCACCTGCTGGATGGCACGGAACGGTGAAAAGGTAAAATATTTTTAACATTGATGCCGTCTGCCGTTTAACGTAGCCGGTTCTGGCTGCCGTGCCGCCGTGCCGTCCTGTTCCGTTTACCGTCCTGCTCCCGTCCATGACTTCCGGTTTTCCATCTACCGCTTGCCGGATCCCATGTGAATGCAGCATTACCCTTAGGTTTTTAGGGTTATACTTAGTTGGACGTCTGTGTCGTACACCGGAAATAGTCCTACAAGGACACAGTGCAGTTTATCTACTAGTTCTAACTAGTTGTGGGGACATTTAATTAAAAGTAATGCAAGCGTGCGCGCACACACACACACACACACACACACACACACACACACACACACACACACACACTGCATTGAGCAAACATGAGTGCCACCTCTATACCCCCTCCAACCCTCACACACAGGCACACACACATTCAATGGCCACTCGTTCTCCAACTAGTCGAGAGGCCCGTTCTCCCTTTTTATCCAACTCGGGGTGTGAATAGAGGAGGACAAAAAAAACACAAGATGAAAGAGAGAGAGAGAGAGACACAGACAGACAGAAAGGGGGCGAGGTAGACATCCACAGCCTCCTTCATCACTAGAGGTGTTTGAAAGCTCCCGCAGGGCCAGCCTGCTGCTATCCCAGGGTGCACTGGGGGTCGCGGCGGGGCCGGCGGGGTCAAGTGACACTCGTGTGGCATTCATCCGTCATTCACGGGGAGATGTGCTGGGTTTGGCATGAAGTGCTATATCTTAGCGCCAACCCTTACCCTTCATCCCTAAACCTATTTGGAATAATGTTTTACTATTTTGAAAAACATTTTAAAATAGCCGATCTACAAGATCACAACGTGATCGGCTAGTTGAACTATTTTCATGTTTTTCCAAGATAGTAAAATATGGCAAATAAGTTTAGGGTATCGTGCCCAAGATAGAGCCAGAAGGGTTCAGGGAGATGTGAGGGCTTTGATATGAAGGGTTCAGATGGACACTGGACTGGGTTTAAGAGACTAAATACCACAACGCCTGCACCGTCTCAGTGTGGGACCCAAGCACCGGTGGACCTGTCTTTTTTTGTTGTGATGCAAGTTGCCGTTCGGCTCTATTAAAGTCGGTGGTTTCCCAAATGTTTTCGTGTCAAGGACCCTGTCGAGGAGGTCTTGTAGATACGCTACTTTTGACACTTTTGTGTGGCGCTGTAGTGTGATCATTCAAGCAGGGCATTAATTTACATTTAAGTTAAAATATGGAGATACCTGTACCTGGTTTCTGCCCAACCGCAATATTCTCTTTGACTTTGACGATACACCCAAAGGGGATTTCGGTGTCTGACTGAATCGTAGTAAATAACCCATTGACATTATAGGGAGACTATTACTATCTGCTTTTGAACCTTTAGGTCGTTGGCACTGAACAGAAACCTGACAGATTCATGGCTTCACTGCCCAGGACTGCTCTACCTGCTTTGTACTGTACTGTACTGTACTGTACTGTACTGTACTGTACTGTACTGTACTGTACTGTACTGTACTGTACTGTACTGTACTGTACTGTACTGTACTGTACTGTACTGTACTGTACTGTACTGTACTGTACTGTACTGTACTGTGCATGTTCATGATGTTGAATCAGCACCAGTGGGTCATAAAGCTCCATTAAGACATTGATTGATTGATTGATTGAAATATGTATTAACAGTTTGCAGAATTACAGTACATTTCAAGCACAAACTCAATACAAAGACTGTTAACTGTGAGTGGACGACCCAATTAAGCATTACACTTGTTTACAAGAGGGTCCACCATGTTCAATTCATCAAAACATTTAGAGACATACAAATAGACACTTCTATATAGACACATCCAGTTGAGCTGTAAGTCATCATTACAAAACTAAAATGTACATCTCGGGACAACTTCTTAAAGTTCTTAATAAAACACAATGATTAATTATGAACCTAAAATGAATTTAAAAAAAAACCTGAGTCCTAGAGTGGGATGGCGTGAATACAGGATGTACTGTCATAGTAGACCGCCAACAAAGCACTTAGACAGACATAGACCGGATCGTTGATACTTCTCTCTTTCTTCTTCGCACCCCCACTTGTTCTCACTGGCTTTACGTGTGTGTGTGTGTGTGTGTGTGTGTGTGTGTGTGTGTGTGTGTGTGGCAGATTTCATCATACATTTGATTATTTTTTCCTCATATCAATAACGAGGTCATGATATAGACTAGGCTAGCTTCCAAAAATGCATTCTACCAGAAGATTCAAACTTGTGACGTGGACCTTCAAACGCTAATACATTTGATTGGATTACCATTAAAACCAAGAACGCTATTTTTATTAAGCTATTATCAACGTGTTTTTTATGTTTAAACTTTTAACACAAATCTTATTTTCTGGGATTTCCTGCCACAAATCATTTTCAGATGGGGATCCGTGGCCAAACACAAACAGAACAAGTTTGAGAACTAGTGATTCAGAATAGTCAGGGGATATTAATACAATCTGGGAATACATTTCTTACCAATAATTGTCTTCACCAATGTGTTGGTAAGGGTGTCTACAACCATAGCCCACATTGGTTTCTATTTAGCCACCCTAGGGGAATTTTTGACAGCTGCTGAAAGTTGGGGTACCATCAACAACCAACATGTTCTACATTTTATTATACTTACTGTGACGTTTAATGTGACGTATCTAAATTCGGCCATAGCCACTTGCCCAAAATGTGCCCAAATGTACTGACCTCATCACATTTGTGATGTTTTTAGCCCAAGGAGTGTTTTTCATGCAAAACTAATGCTTGGAATGGATTCAGAATCATGAACGTCACATGCTGCTTAAAGCATAATTAAACTTTCAGCAGCTGTCAAAAATTCCCCTAGGGTGGCTGAATAGAAACCAATGTGGGAAATGTTAGTCATTGTTGATGAAAATTCTTGGTAAGAAATGTATTCCCAGACTTGACATAATTCTGATAATATTCCCTGACTAGAAGGCATATTTTGCAGAGTGGGCCTCAGGTCTTATTGGGTCAATCTCCCGCCCCCGTCGCCTTCACTGGAAGATGAATCTGGTCTCTTGTCGTTGGCTAAGCCTCCACGACTGCAAGCTCTTCTTCGCCTCAACATCTAATATCATGTAAAGGTATCGTCACCCGATACGGCGGTGCCACGCAGCGGGCAGATTGGAGAGGGCAACAATGGGGCCATCACTTCCCTCCCTGGCGTTTTGTCTGCCAACTGGCAAGAGTTGTCCGTCGGCAGACGTGTTGGTTCGGCGGGGGGAGGGGGAAATCCGAGACGTGGGCAGAGCTGCTGCGTCTGCTGCGGCGTCTCAGACTTTCATCACACCTGGGCTAAGAGCGCAGCGAGGAGCAGCCTGTCCTCCTCCGCCCCTCCCCTTCTCCTCCGCCCGCGGCCGCTCTTTAGATGGGCTCACATCCTGTCAGACTCATCCGATTTCAAGACGACTGAGTGCTTTTGTCAGCCGCATTCCAGACACGTCTTCTTCTTTCTCGTCGGGGCGGGATGGATGGGATGGGGCGAGGTGGG
This sequence comes from Protomyctophum parallelum, assembly GCF_964188405.1. Lineage (NCBI taxonomy): Eukaryota > Metazoa > Chordata > Actinopteri > Myctophiformes > Myctophidae > Protomyctophum > Protomyctophum parallelum. Next base: position 25,857,657 of record NC_139704.1, read on the forward strand.
GCTTTTTGAAGATAATGTGTCTTATAATGTAGTCCTCGGCTCGTAACAATAGAATCATTGAAACCACGATGGCCCGTCGGGTATGGGCGCCGAAAGTACATAATTCACGATAACGTGCTGTATACCGGGAGCGATCAAAACAGGAAGGAGAGAGAGAGAGAGAGAGAGAGGGAGAGAGGGAGAGAGGGAGAGAGGGAGAGGGAGAGGATGACCAACAACCGAGTCCAGAGATGCCGTCACAGCAACTCTCAAGAGTTAAAGATCTAGGTCCAGATGAGGTTGGTTACGACCTCTCTATTTAGCTAGGGACCACCTGTAACCCCCTCCAGAACCACTGGTGGTCCACTGTCCTATACTGACACCTGTCTGGCCTCTCCTCGTCTTCCCGTCCCGTCTCCTTCGTTTGTTTTAGGGATTTATTTTTCTTTTTTTCTCCCCCTGGTGGTGCAGTTGGTGGAGGAAACCCCGCGGCTCCAGGCCCATCTCAGCCTGTCTCGGGTCTTTCAGCTCATCATGGAAACATGACAGCCCTCCTTCTCTCTCTCTGGCGCTGGGATGAGCTCTTCCTTATACGTGTCACCGCGGGGAGTCCGAAATGTTCGGCTCTCGACACTCTCCCTCCTCCTTGAAACTTCACTTCAAGACGTCGGATCAATGCCACCACGCACGTCGGCACACTCTTGGCGTATTGTAAGCGAACGGTGATGCGCTCTTATATAATTCATCCGCTCAAATCTGAGAGGCCTGCATGTTTTATTGAATGCCAATGAAAGTTTGATTCTTAAGCATTTTTCCCACCCGTGCAGACGGTCTTTGGATGCTGAGCCGCTTTTTCACCCGTGGCGGCTTCTGTTGGGGTTTTTAAACCGTGGTTGTAAATGTGCAGACATCAGAGACAGAATGGGAATCACCACCTGAGACTGTTTACTCAACATAATGTGTCCTATCGCGCTGTGTAGTCTCCACGTATACTCGGCTCTCATTGGCATGCACTATACAGACTCTCTGGCTTGTAATTATTGCAATGAAATTAGGTCTTAATTCTGGTAAACATGTCAAGTGCAAAGACTATGATTAGCCTGTAAACGGGAACGATGTGAAATCAGACACAGACAACTTGTAGCTTGTAATTATGCTGTTTTACTGACACGCCATGTAATTATGTTGCTTACTTTAGCAATGATGTGTTAAACACTAAACCCACTGCAGTCTCTGTGTGTGATAAATATGACTTTAATGTCCTTAGAAATGCAGCGCAGTTGCAAGTGAAGTAAAGTGAGCATTGTGTGCGTGCGCGTGTGTGTGTGTGTGTGTGTGTGTGTGTGTGTGCGCGCGTGCCAACGTTTCCCTGCATTTATCTTTTCATATCTAAGCTACAAGCTAGCAACGCCGTGGACCGTGTCTCACTTACATGAGAAAGTGAAGTGCGTGGAAACTCTTTGATACGAATAATCCTACTGGGTGGTCTACCCACAATGCACCAAGGCCTACAACACCACGCCCAGGATTCTCTCTCTCTCTCTCTTAGCACATCAGATGCCCTGAGGTGTAACAGTAAAACACACACACACACAAACACACACACACACACACGCACACACACACGCACGCACACGCACGCACGTGCGCACACATGCGTGTATCTCGTACTTACACAATGCCATCTCTGATAGCGAAGACGTGCACAGCCAAACACATACTGTAGTGTATCGTCGTTTTCGGAGCAGAAACCTCTTATCTCCATATTCTGACTTTTTGTGTGTGTTCGAAAATTATCGCCCCACTTGATCATACTGCAGCGTTACACAAAAGCATCCAATGTAGCAGATCCACAAGCTCCAAATGCAACGCGAATTGACGCTCTTCGAGCTTGTAGATCTGCTACCTTTGACGCTTTTTTAATGTTTAATCCTGAAAAGTAAAAGTTTTGGACATATGAGGTTTCCACCCGACAGACACGATATGCACGATTGGACAGCAGTTGCATTTACATTGTTGCGCGCACACACACACACACACACACACACACACCTTAAAGAGGGGGTTGTGCCTCCGGGGGCCACGTCAGTTACCTGCTGACATGCGGGGCCAGTGATTGATGAGCAGCCGGCGGCACTCGAGTCGACTTTGTCAGCCGCTCATAATTTATACATCTTATCTCCGTCAGAAGGAAAGACAGAGTGCAGAGTGGCGTACGACGCAGATGAAAACACCCGCGTGCTTGTTTAGGCAACAGTGGCGGAGTTGTGCTGCTATAGCTGTTAGCCACGGCGTGGAGCGAAGACACAGATAGCGATCCCGCTAGCGTTCTTTTTTTCGCCGCGGTCCCGAGTGCGGGGCCACGGGGCCTGCACTCGAACCCCCCCCCCCACAATGTCTCTCTCCCTCTCTCTCTCTCTCTCTCTCTCTCTCTCTCCGTCTGTCAGTCATTCTCTCTCTCTTTCATTCCCTATCTCTTTCTCATGTTTCCTCTCTCTCTCTATTTGTGTCTCCCTTTCTCTCCTCTGTCTCGCTCCCCCTGTGTCTCTATTACTCTCCGGTGTGACTCTCTCTCTCTCTCTCTCTCTCTCTCCGTCTATCTCCTGTCACATTCTTGGGCCGGACAGGTCCGTGCCACCGCTGAAAGCTTCTGGCTCTTCCTCAGTCCAGTCCGCGGGGCGAAGGTCGGGACCGAGGCGAGGCTTGAGTTACAGAATAATTATCCCTGTCAGAGTCGTGTTGAAATCAATGTTCAGCCGCCAGCGTAGGCCCCCCCACTGTTTATTTTTGGTACAGTAACCCAGCACTAACATTATGAATTTCTATAATTCATCTGCCTTACACGATATTCACTCTCTGCTCTCGTGCTGTCCGTTGCATAATTCGCCATAATGAGATTAAGCCAATCTCTGCCCTGCTCACTGTAATTCACCTTTTGATTGGATATGGAAACTGCCGTTTGTTACAATTTGGAAATTCCAACCGTAAACAGTGCATTTTCTTTATCTTCTCCCCCCCCTCCCCCAACTAATTCAAGCCAATGCACGAGAAATGGGACCACAGTTGTTGCATACAGCTCCTCAGTGCTAAATGAATTTGACTGTTCTTGCCATGTACACTCAGCGTTTGATACCGTCTCCCCGAATATGCAACGAAAGTTTATAAACCCAAAGAGTTTCACCTTAAACTCTCCTCCTGTTGTTTGTTATCATGCTTTGTTCTCCCAAATTGTGTTCAGATGCTTTTTAAGTGTGTCGGTTAACTGACTACGCCGGCAGAACAACTTTGATTCCATAACTCCTTCCCACTATTGATCCTGCCTCGTAGATAAAAGAGCCCTCTCTCTCAATGCACTTCAATTGAAGCCTTTGCATTCGGCCCCTCAGTTAGCTTACAGCTATGCTTATACATGCCGTGGGTGTTTTGCTCTATTGATTCAGAGGCCACGTTATACAGTAGCTTGCATATCGGAGATGTCAGTCTCCTGTTATCATTTTGCTCCATCTTTGATCAGGCTGATTGCTGTAACAAAGAATCAGGCATATTTGCCTAATTATGTGTCTGGAAGATGAAAGAGCATCATGCACGGCATTAAGTATTAAAATTAGAACATTTTTTGGCATATTTCACATTCAATGTGTGCTGGAGTTTAAAAGCTCCCCTTGAATAATCAGATCGCTGCTGCAGCAGCCCCGAACAAAAATTTACATTTAATGTCAATAGTTTCTGCACCTTTTGAAATATTTTTTCAACATTCGGAATGTTTTCTGGAACGTTCCTATCAAATACCCCCTCAAGGTGGAAAATAATATGTGAGAATACTGAGCCTGCCTTTATTTTTCTCTTTGCTTTAAGCGGCGACTGGCATTGCGGTGCCGATGTTCGTCAAAACGTTAAACAACACGTTGGACGGACCACTATCACAGACAGCGAAATGACAGAGTCCTCCATCCAAAGAGATTCTAAAAAAGATGAAAAATCAGGAAGGACTAGTCAAGGCGGTGACTGTCAGCATCCCGGGTGGTGTGGCTTGGCAGCCTCCAGCCTGCCACAGTGTATTGGAGAGAAAACATAGTTGGGAGCAAATAACCCCCTGTCAGGGGCATTAGAGGAGAGGCCGTGATGCTTGAGAGAGCCCTGCAAAGTGGAAGGCAAAGAATGAGACCCATCAAATGGAAAAGCCTATATGTTAGTGCTTCAGAGGCAGTTGCACATCCAAATATGCAAGATAATTGTTGACCAGTGGCAGGGTACAGCATTTCAGTGTTGAAACTATTCATCGAGAAAGAGAGAGAGCCCAGATATATGGCGCTATTGTTGCTTTTGTTGATCATTTGCTGTCAGCCTGCATGATTGATTTGATGTGGGAGAATGTGATGAGTGGGAGTTGGAGACTGCTGTTAGCTGTGGAAGTGCTCAGCCCACTGTTGTTACCACGAGGACACGGCGGCAATAATATGCTAGCATCAGATATGAGAGCTCAGAGGTGGCGCGTTATTGTGTCGATAATTATTGATGGTTTTTACCAGTGCCTCAGTTATATCAACACTAAGGTTTGTACTTTGCTCCTCGGGTCACTATAGGCATTAGTTCCCAAACGTTCAATATATTTTAATAATACAGATAAATGAGAAGTATAGGAAACCAAAACAGGACTCGGTCTTTACTCGCAACTCATAAAAAAGACCAGAGCCATTGTTTTGGGAAGCCCTGCTACGAGGGTGCCATATAGAATGCATGTCCAGAGCCCCTGTGTGGCCCCATAGTGAGGCCCCTGCCAGAGGCCCTGTGTGGCCCCATAGTGAGGCCCCTGCCAGAGGCCCTGTGTGGCCCCATAGTGAGGCCCCCACGGTGCCATTGAAGCCCTCCTCCGACAAGGCTTTGTTTGGCAACAAAATGTCTCTCCTACGCAAGTCATCTTTTGGCATGCCTCGCATATAGGAGAATACTCCCGACTCCTCGCTGGAATTACCCAGGGAGATGTGGCGTTCTCGCTCCTGTTTTCTCACACCTCTCCTTCATGGGTGTCACAAAAGAATGTGCCTCTCTCTGTCTCTCTCTTGTCGGTCTCTCTGTCTCTCTCTTTCTCTGTCTGTCTCTCTCTGCTCTCTCTCTCTCTCCCAAAGCTGCCCTGCATTTTGGACCCCGCCTGACCCCGCCATTCAAACGCAAGGGTGTCAAAATGTTAATGAGGATCCCCTCCGAAAGCGCCCAAGGGTTAAATAAAGTCTTCATAAGCTGTCGGTTTTGAAATCCAATTATATATTTATTTACTTGGCATGTTTCCACTCTCCCTGACACTCTCCCCCTCACTTCTCATTTCTAGCCGTGGACAGGGCCTGTCTTGTTGTGTTTTGTTTAATCTCTCTCCTTTCTTTTCCAATATTTTTCTTATTTTTTCTTTTTTTACGTGCAGGCAGCTGCGCGGACAGCCTTTGTCTGGGCCCTAGATTGCTGCTTTAGCTCCGTGGCCCGCTCTCATTAATCATCCAGTCAGACTATTTATACGATGGCAGCCAAGCCGCCACCCCGGTCGCCATTGGCTTTTGTCACCGTGGCACTGTGCTTGGTGGCAGGAGGAAGCCTAATTATTAACTGTTAAGATGACAGGCAGCCCTACTGTTCCGTCAACATGGCTGGCTGACAGACAGTCAGACACAGCAACAACATACTGTACTGTACTGCGCTGCCTGCATGCCTCCTGCTTTTCTATACCATGCACCCACTTAACCATTGAAGCCCTTATACTTTATCCATCTGCACACTATAGATCTGCAATTTTTGTTTATTTTTAGTTAAACTTTTACTTGAAATAAAATACATTTTTGGACTATAATGACGTGCCCAAAATGCAGGGATGCCATGTTGAAACTGGTTACACCGCTACTTGCATGGACAGCAGGGGAACAAATGTATTTCTGTTCTTCACTTGACACTTTTCATTGTATGAGTACAAGTGTCTACATGTGTTTTCTTGTCTTTGTTTGTGTTTAGTTTTTTGGTGTTTGCTGGAAGCACCATAGATAACTAACCACGTAGGGAAGAAAATGTGAAATGAATGCATTATAATTTCCCTCGGACAAAAAAAAAGAAAGTGTCAATTTGAGCAACATCACACTGCCAGCATGTTGTATTGGCGTGGCGGTTGTAAGTTAGGACGATTCATTTTAGTTGTTTTTTTATTAGATTTCAAACGACACTAAAGGAATTATAATTCATGTTCCCATGTTCCCATGTTCATCGACGCGGATATACAGATATCAAAATAAACATGAATAATTGAGTGACGCTCAATATTCCATATCTTCTGCGAGTAGAGTGGAGTTTTGATTCGGCACTCGGCTGGACTTGAAATGTCAAAAGCACATATGATGTGTCTTTGTGGAGTGTGTGTGTGTGTGTGTGTGTGTGTGTGTGTGTGTGTGTGTGTGTGTGTGTGTGTCTGTGTGTGGGTGGGTGGGTGGGTGGTGGGGTGGGGGGATCGAGGAGAAAGTGTGCGGAAAGTAGTATTGTCGCTGACGGGCAGAAACTCTTCCATATAATAGTTCAACTTTTGATGTTTTTCTCTTACACTTATGCCCTATTTCATCACACTAGAGTGTATACGTCTGACTAAAAATCGTGGAAGTATAGCCGATCTACAAGCTCACAACGTGTCATTATGTGAGTCGTCGTGAGCTTCTTTCTTTTTTTACTTTTACTTTTTTTTCCGGACATGTGAGGTTCCCCCCCCCCCCCGACAGCGACGATATAGAATTAGTGAAATGCTCCTCGCTGGAGAATGACAGTCTTTGTTATCTGTCTTCTGACTGCTTCATGGCAGACAGCTATCAGGAAGAAAGAGAACTCGCTGAGTACCCCACCGAGAGAAGAGAGGAGAAAAAAAAAATGTGAGTCAGACTTTTCCCTGGTTCTCCTCCCCCTTCCCCTCCTCCCACCCCCACCCTCCCAAAAAAAGATGGATAAAAAAAGGGAAAAGGATCAAGTTGCTGTCACTGTCACCGAACAAACATAAACTTTTCTGGCACCTAATAAATAGGCAGTATGTGGCATTGTTCTCAAAGCCAGACAGGTGTGTCTGCCTGGGCGATGATGGATTCCATTATTCTGTATGGAAAGCCTGTTGGCTTTCTTGTCATATGTTGTCACACATCTCTCTCTCTCTCTATCTCTCTCTCCTGTGAGAGAGAGAGAGAGAGAGAGGGTTTGAAAGATGGCCAAAAGTAATTACACCGCCGTTTCCCCCCACATGCCGCTGCCATGTGTTTCCCCCCTTGCTCATCATCACTGAAGGTAAAAACAATAAAGAAAGAAAGAAAGTAATTGTGTTACCCACAGCCATTTATTTCACAGAGGAAGAAGGGGAATGCGGACGTGTCGCTGTTCGGCTGCCCTCGTTGCCGTGTTGATTGCTAGCTCATTGACCCGTCGGCTTCATTTAACCCCTTCTGACCTGAGATCAGATTCATACGAGGTTTCCACTGGACACACACTGGTCTGATGAACCCATTCTGACCTGAGATCAGATTTTAAAAAATGTCAGTCGTTCTTCGATTTTTCTAAAATAGCAGACCTACAAGCTCGTAGCGCGCCACTCGTAGATCTGCTATTTTTAAATAGCGAAAGCATAACATGATGCCAACACCAAAATGGGTTCCCATTCAGAATGGGTTAACCCCTTAACACCGGGAAAGCATCCGTGTCATTTTAGATTTTAGAGTTATTCAAAAATAGTACATTTGCTATGTGTTTGAACATTTTTGAATAATTTTGAACTACGAAAAAGCGCTGATTTAGAACCGCTGATTTAGAAGGCATTCGTAGAATCTGCCTCGGGTCTTAATAGCCTGGAAACCAGACAAATCTGCCATGCACAGGAAAGAAAGATCCCTCATGGGGAGATTGGTCTGGCATTGGTCTGGCACTCACCCCAGAGTTATGGGTGACCAATCAGAGCCAAAAGTGAGACTTTTTTTTTGCTGTGACGTTGGAATCTGTTTTCAACTGCCCCTTTGGAAATACATCTTCCACACTCAAGTTCCAGACTAATTTCTAAGCAGTGATATTAGTCTGACTCTGGCCATGCTGAGGGTCTTTATGGGTTAAAAACATTGGCATGGCTCTACGTACAACGAGGTTTTGCTCTGGAAAAGGCCGCAGGGCGATTTCCACTCATCATCATCATTAGGGCGAGTCAGAAGGCTCTGATCTGGCTCCACGGGGCGATGATGACACTGTTCGCACCTGCGTGGCAGGTACATCAACATGTCCTTGTAAGCGTATCAAAAGACAAGACAGTGGCACCTCTGTTCTCTCCTCGCCAGCCCACTTGGGTTGCTGACAGCGCGACGATGGATATTATCATTCTTAATGTCAGTAAATAGTTGCCGCGGCGCGAGATAAAAGATCTGCTTCCTCTCGGTGCCGCAGAGCTCATTTGTCTGTCCGCAGCCTTGGCCTGCCGGGCATACATGTGTATGTGGAACCGGAAGTAGTCTCGACTTCAGTCAGAGAGGAGCTACATGAGGAGGAGCTCTCATGCTCTCTCTCTCTCTCTCTCTCTGTCTCTCTCTGTCTCTCTCTCTCTCCCTCAATGGTGGAACATTACATTTAATCAAGTACTGCACTTAAGGACAATGTTGTGGTACTTTTACTTTACTTGAGTATTTCTTTCTTTTTTTATCCATAGCCAGCTTTCTGCGTCTGTGTGCACCACGGAATTGAGAAGAGAAAAGTGAGGACGCCAATTGTGATTGGCCTGAATGTGATGATGTATGATGATTCTTCACACGAGTGTGATTCTTTTTAAATAATTTATACTTCTACTCCACTACATCTCAGAGGCAAACGTACTTCTTACTCCACTACAATAATTTGACAGCTGTAGTAGATTTTGATTATTAACACAAATAAATATATTAACCACTCGTTTACCGCCATAATTGTTTTGAGTCTGTAGTCCCTTCCCTGCCAAAGGTCCTTTCAGTGAGGTGGCTATTTCAAGGGGCAAACATTACCCAGAAGTTAGCGAATGGCTAGGGAGAATAGCAGACCACCCGAGGCCTAGATTTTACCGCGACCAGCAAGACTTTTGTTTGGAGCCCTGAATAAAGCTAGTTTTGATCAAAAGTGAAATCTGGGAAATTTAATCCAAGATAAAAGGGTTTTATCCAGATATCATTGAAGCCTATGGACGTGGCCATCTTGTTTCCGGCCCATTGCCTGTTTATCGCTAGCTGTAGATATAGAGCTAACCAGATGATAATGAAGACGTTGATCTTTCATAATTCAATAAAAACCAAAAAAGTCGTCAAAAGTCCCGCCGGTTGTATAATGGGTTAAGACTAGTTCTTTCTATTTTTAACGCCAGGTCTGCAACGTAAGTGTAATTTCACTTGTTCTTATTGGTGGCGTAACTCCTGTGCACTGAGGTGTCATGTATTTCTGTGGGACCGTTATCTAATTAGCATGCCTCGCCTGCAGGCGGTGCAGCCGCTCGGTCGCTGACAGGACGGTGCGCGCCGCGGGTCTCGGAGGCGTCATATTGAAAAGGTTAAGCGTTGACTGCGAACACGTGGAACATGATGTGGGTACACAACCTCCCCCGAACAACACAATCCATGGCATTTCGGAGGGAGAGGAAAATAATTCTACAGAAGGAACACCTCAATGTTCAGTGCGGTATATAGGCCTACATTTTTTGTCTGAACCACTTAAGCCCTTCGTCATACGACAAATGGCCAATCTTTAAGCGAGCCGCTTCACAACGTGTTGTAGATATTTAAATGTCAACATTTTCAAGCATTTTGTGCCCATATATGGAGCCTAGTAATTTGTTTGTGCCTAATGCAATGACGACACATTGAGGTTAGACAATATATGCGGGCATGCATTGACACTTATGCTGCCTTCACACAGGCAGATGCAAAAGATACAAAGATGCAAAGCTAGCTTTTGCAGCAGCTACAAACGTCAGATGCATCTTTGCATCTTCATGTCGCTGTGCTTCCATTGACAACGAATGGTAGAGCTTTGCATCTGCCCTCATGTGAACGCAGCATCAGAGAGCTTACAGATCTGCTACTTTTCTGCTACAGTATTATCAAGTGGGTCAGCGATCAGCATCATTATTCCGACGGCGCAGTATTCTTAGTCTAAGTCTTGTGCACTCGACCCATTACTAACCCTGTCCTTAACCTTAACCATTACTAACCCTGTCCCTAACCTTAACTAACACTAATTACGAGCAGATCCCTGGTCAAGTAGGGCGCTAATTTACGACAAAAGTATTTAAACACAAAAACGTACAATATGGAGACATCAATGATAGTGTATCCCTGTACACTTGCAGACTCGCAATACAAAATAGAGCCCATTTCCACTGGTTCCTGTCGGGCGTTTCTGCCCGACAGCGACGACATGACACTTTTCGACAGTCCCTATAACCACTCCCCCACCCCGACAGCGCTTTGGCATGCGAGGCAGAATCAAAGGGGGGCGTCTTTCACGTGCAATTAGAGCAGAAAATAAAGGTGATGAAGTGTGGGGGTACAAAGGCAGGCCAGGGATCACAGGGCTGTAATGAAAGGTGATTATAGAAGTAGAAGCCCAGCCAATGAGCTGTGGAGTGCCGGGGAAATGGACTCATCCTGCTCTGCTGCATGGGCCTCTCTATGCAGGACACGATCCGATGTTATCAGAGCCCAGCGTGACAGACAGACACTGGCTGACAGAGATACATGACTCACAGTTATGCCACATCAGTGTGTCTGTGTAATAAATCTGTGCGTGTGCGTGCGAGAGAGAGAGAGAGAAAATGTATATTCTGCATGCGTATCTGAAAATGATAGGGTTTAGACATACGATGTAGTATGATGGCAGCATGGAAATCAATTGAAATGTGGACTGTGTGTGTGTGTGTGTGTGTGTGTGTGTGTGTGTGTGTGTGTGTGTGTGTGTGCGTGTGCGTGATACATATATATACCTTGAACTACATGGTAATTACTTAAATACCGTAAAGGTATTTCTACTGCCTGTTGGAGCTTAGATGCGTTCTACTAAACGACCTCTGCAGGGCTTGTCATATTTTGTCAAACACTCGAGGACTGAATTAGTTGTGAATTCAAACGGTCATGATCTTCATGAATCTCCCCCAAACATTTTATGTCATCTTTCAAACTTGGCATGAAAGCTATCAAGTCATTTTCATCATCCGTTCGTTCCTCGCCGCGTCGCTTCGTCAGGCTTTGCCATCTCATTCCATCTCTCCATCCTTGCCAGGTCCTCTCCAAAAAAGGCACACAGGGAAAAGATTTGAGAAAAAGAAGGGGGGAAAAAAACCCCGTCGTCCTCCTGCTGCATGGCTGGCTGGTGAGAAATGGAGTGACGGACATTTGTTTCTCTCCTCATGGCTAAAGTGAAGGAGAAGGAGATTCATTCCCCTGCCTGCCTTCCTGTCTGTCTGTCTGCCTGCCATAGCCAGCTGTGAGTGGTTGTCAGGGCCGGGGCTGGTCCAGGGCTTGCTAATGGTGCTGTCTGTCTCAGTCAAAGCCCAAGTCCCTCGGAGACACCAAACTCCAAAACTTTGACTGGAGGTAAGCACCTGCAGGAGAGGGGAACAAAGGCCCACGTGGGCTGTCACTGCTGAAACAGCCCAATGCAGATTAACGTTTACAGCGTAATAGGATATATTTTTATTTAAATATGACGGCCATTCCACTGCGCCAACACCAACACCAGCGTCTTCCTGACTGACGAATGATCGCGTTAATGGCTTCGGAAAATGAGGCTGTTGGCAAAAAGGTTGACGTGCCTTTGCCTTGTGAGAGCCAGTGTACATTTTCACGTCGTTTACTTAAGTGGTTCTTCAAAGTGTGTTTCGAGGACCCTAAACAGGTCCTTCAGGGGGTTCCCAGCAGCATTAGTTAAAGTATCAAAATCAGTCAAACGCCTTTTGAAAATAAATTGATAATTGTGGAATATTTTTAACACAAATTTGGTGGTCCTTGACACCTTGAGAACCACTGGTTTACTTGAATCTGCTTTTGTGTCTATAATTATTCTTAAGCGTTGGCCGGGCTGGGGGCATTGATTGCCGTGCCAAACGGAGCCCCTCGCCCCTCTCAAAAACGGTGATACCGAGGGAGGATCCCAGGGGGCTTCCACAAACAAACAAACAAACACTAATTCATAGCCTCAGTGACACAAAGGGCACATTCAAACACTGCCACCAAATAACATCCTTGTCAAGCATCTGCTAAATGGGTTATTTGGCACATGAACAACAAGTTGCAGTTCAGGCCCATTTGAATTGTCAGCAGACTCTACAGGCAGGCAGTCTGGGAATGAGGCGGCTTAGCGGAGGGGGCCGCGGGGGGCATGATGTGGTGGGGGTGGGGGGGGGGGGGTTGAGGGGATGTCCGGGGAGTTTTAAGAGCAGCACTGAAGCTATTACAGGATGTCAGAAAATGTGCTTAATTGGAAATGATTAGGGCCCTCGTAAAAGCCGATCAGCTCTGGGGTTTTAGGAGAAAAGCGTAATTGTCCTGCATAATCCCGCCCGCCCGCCGCTGGTCTTTCATCTGGATGAAGAGATCAAACAAAACAGGAAAAAAGCAGGGATTTGTAGAGGCCAGACCTCCCTGTGCCAGAGTCACTGAGCTCAGCGCTTCAGCTTTCCAACATCCGGGGCTCCTTTTCAAATACAGTACACTTCCTCCCTCACTCACTCACTCCCTCAGTCTTTCTTTCATTCTTTCTTTCTCCATGCCTTTGCTTCTCACTGATGGCTGTTGTTTCCTTCTTTTCACAGTCGACAGGTACTACTGCCTGATGTAAAAAGGAATCTCTGCACACTCTTGAGTACCGTTTCTATAGGAACTTCTTTATTTGTAATGAACACACAGCAGCAGTCTAACCTAGAGAAACAGACGTGTTTCAAACATTTAATAAACGTAGCCGTGTACTGTAAATAGCCGATCTCCAAGCTGTCGACGACACATCACCAGCTTGTCGATCAGCCAGATTTTTGGTGTGTGAAGCCCGCAAGCAGCCGAGTATAACTCAGGCCTATACGAGGTCACGTCCACGACCTTCCACCGCCGTGATTGTTTGCGGTGCCTGTTGTATGGTGAGCATCTGGCTATCACGGCAATCGCCTTCGTACAACTGTGTTTTACGAGACGGTAATGCGGAATAAAACACATAAGTAGAAATAGACAAAATGAAAAGCTAGAGGGATGAAACGGAGTCAAAGGGGAGGCACACAGAGATGTTCACATACAGAGAGAGGAGTCAGCTGTGAGCTGAGTGGGCATGAATTGGGGGGGGCTGATGCTGCCCTCATGCCCTCTCTTTGAAGTGAGCCACGGGGCTGCATGTCCTGGCCCCAGAGAGGGGGATGTGTACATCCATCCCTAAAGGTTGGCTGAAGGCAGGTGTTCCATCAAACAGAGGGCAGAATGGAAGCGCTGCCTGTGGTGTGTGAGTTGTGTTCTCCTCACCCACGCCCTTTCTTCACCCGTGGCAGAATGATGAAGCAGAAGAAGCTGCTAATGACGTGCACTTTGTGAAAGTCCGTCTGCAACAAAGGTAGCTCAAAAAGAACTTCTGGCTGGATTGGCTTTGGAATCTGCCATGCATCTTCATGGCCTCCCCCCGAAGGATGATTCTCGTGACCTGCATGGCTTCTCCTCTATCGCCAACCCTTAGGCCAACGCTTCTGTTTGCACACAAGATATCTCAAAGCATCAAAAACACCTGCACACACTGTCTACACTTGTGCAATATAAACAAAAACAAATCAGTACTCGGTCCATAATCACTCTGAAACAACTCGGATCAGCAGCCTGCAAAGCAACTTGACCCCTATCCAGTCTACCATTATAAATAAACACTCATACCCACAGTTCCACCAAGGCTCGTGAAAATAGTAATATTACTTTTGGAAAAAAGTTAATGTAATATTATTACTCAAAATGTGAAAGTAACTAGTTAAGTTACATATTACTGGAAAAAAGTAATAATATTACTGAAAGTAGTATATTACTTAAGTTACTTGACAACACTGGCTATTTTCAAATGGTCAAAATGTATATAGGGCTGAAGTCGTTATAATGTATGTTTCGTAAATCTACAAAGTAACTATTAACTAAAGTTTTCAAATCATTTAATGGAGTAACAGTACTGTAGAATATTTGGATCTGAGATGTACAGTAGTGGAGTAGAAGTAAAAGTATTGGAATTTGAAAATACTCAAGTAAAGTATGAATACTTCAAAACTGTACTTAAGTACATTTACTTAGTTACTTTCCACCAGTGCCAACCAGTGGTGCCGTGGCAGCCAGACAGCCCTATATGGACAGAGAGGCCTCACCCAGTCGGCCCAGACCAATGTCTCGCCACCGCCGGCCACGGCCAAGCCTTGGGACGTCTGTAAACCACCGGACCACTGTCTGCGGCTCGGCAGAGGACGCTGCCATGAAGTAATGGAAAAGAACAACTTGTGATGCGTGTGCGGTGCGTTGACCCCCAAACCCATGCAACACTTCATGAGATGTATAGCCTGCACACTCCACACGCTGAACACGAACGACCTGGCCAAACTGAACGCAGGTGAACTTGCCTACGCCAACCAACCACCGCAACGACGTTCACGATGGCCGCCGGACACCGGGAAGAAGAAGGTCAAGGACCTTCCTCGGGCAGAGATGCTGAAGAAGGTTCCAAAATACTGCAATTAAATTCATTATTATTGAGCAAGTGAAGTGTGTGTGTGTGTGTGTGTGCGTGTGTGTGTGTGCGTGTGCGCGTGTGTGCGTGCTTTATCATTTGATTTGTGTCTTCTCTCCACCGTCAGGCCTGATGTGCAAGAGTCTTTTGATCACACAAGATATATCAAAATCTCACGGGCGGATAACCATGAGGAAAGTGTGTATCGCCACACTGGAGGAAATGTGCTGCTAAGCTGACCCTCAATGGTGGGCAGCTTAGCACATTATAATATTAAAGAGTTAAAGCTCCATTTCCACTGCAATGTAAAGACAGTAATCAGCTGGTCATTTTTCATGAACAAAACAGAGGCACTTAAGAGGCCAATAAAAAATTAAAAGCTGTTATTAATATGGCTAATCCATGTCAAAAAAGTTAAAAGTGCACATGTGCTCTGCAAGTAATGTCCTATCTATGTTGTCATTCTATGTCAATATCTAGATTCATGGTCTTGTCTTCAACCAACTTGCGCAATGCATGGTCACGGCCAACAAGAAATGGGCTCGGTGCACTGTACACACAATTCATTGAAGTTGCCCTTCGAAAGGCCCTTAATGGCATGCAGTATTTGTCTTAAGATTGATGTAAAATAAATTCCCACAAACAGCCGAGTGAGTGATGTGTGTTTAGCTCCAGTCTCAACAGTTATGCTTAAGTCCGTGGATGAAGAGGGATGGCGTCCATTTGAGTCGAGTGCACCGCCATTAACCTCTAGCCCGATTAGCAAAGGGGACGGGGGTGGGAGGGGGGACGGGGGACGGGGGGGGACGGGGGGCTGAGCAGTAGAAAAAGTCCAAGCAGACTATTTCCGTCACTGTAATGTCACACTGTTATGCTTATACTGTCATGGTGGCGCTCGTAGAGCGACTGCGAGTAAACGCCCACACGCGCACGCACACGCTTTTGATGGAACGTTCCCAGTCTTTGTGGTCCCACACTGTGGGGAGGGGTGAGTGGGGGCTCTCGGGTTTCATCGAACGGGATGGCGTGTGACGGTGTGAGGTCTGCTCTAGTCTGGTCCGGTCTCACTCTGGTCGGGTCTGGCCTCCTCGCCTCGGGGGGAATGTTTGGCTGTGAGATAAGGCTGTGTTTGAAGAGCAGCTCCAGATGCTCGTATATTTCAGGTTGTCATGTCACGCAACAGATAAAGCCGAGGGAGAAGCTCCCGTCGCCATCTTTCTGTACCACACACACACTCATACTCATACTCACGGGGGGGGGGGGAGATAAATGTTTACGGTGAGGTATTTATCCGGCCATTGACAGTGTCACGCTGCGGATGCCAGCCTGTCGAGAGAGTTCTTCAGACGGAGGATTGCATCTGCTGTATATGGTATCTGGTCAGTTACAACGTGGCATGCACAAATTGGATAACCCCCCACTTTTTTTAATGGTTGATTTAGTTTCCATAGCACTGTGATACTGCAGCAGTAGCGCAAAAGTGCGTTGTGCTACCAACCTCAATCAATCCCCCCCCCCCCCTCCTGACATATGGTCTTATTGGCATAGGCCATGAGGGGGGAAAGTTATATTGAGATTTAAGCTTTAGCAGCCGACAGCATATATAGTCTACCTGACTGGCTAGTGAGTGTAGCTCATTTACTCACTATACTGTACTGCTGATGCAACGATAACAGTGAAAAAGCACCCCTGTGTGTCCAAGATCGCCTCGGGGCTGTGTGTGTGTGTGTGTGTGTTAGGGATGTGTAAATGTGTCCAAAATGAAAATCGATTTGTATAATTCAATATTAACGATTAATCGATTAATCTAATTTGGGGGGGGGGGGGGTCTTTTTTTTTTTTTTTTTTTTTTTAATATATATATATATATATATATATATATTTTTTATGAACCCTACAAATAAAAAACAATCTTCCCCCCAAGGGGTACCTAAGTCAAAAAAGTTTGGGAACCCCTGATGTAGTTGATTAATAATAATTGTAACTCTTGAGAGTTAATAAGGGTCCATTTGGTTACTAACTTCATCTTTTAAATGAGGACCACTGGTGGTCCCTGGACCACTGTTGATCCAATTGATCACCATAGCAACCCCAGCCTAGGCCTGATTAGGTAAATTCCCAACACCTGCTAAATCCTCCAAACCTGTATCTTGATTGGAATCAATCTCCACTCACACTCCTCTCTCAGTCTTGCAGCTACACAGACACATCCCAGGCACGCTTTGGTAGGCCTATAGCCCTGTCCTGTTTGGATGACAATATTGCCTTTCCAACAGATTTTCATTAAAAAAAAACAAAAAACAAAAAAAAAACGATTATCGATTATTAATTTTCATAATCGATTTCGGGTCCTATCAACGATAATCGATTAATCGGACCCATCCCTAGTGTGTGTGTGTGTGTGTGTGTGTGTGTGTGTGTGTGTGTGTGTGTGTGTGTGTGTGTGTGTGTGTGTGTGTGTGTGTGTGTGTGTGTGTGTGTGTGTGTGTGTGTGTGTGTGTGTGTGTGTGTGTGTGTGTGTGTGTGTGTGTGTTTTTCATGCACACGCTTGTGCGCATGAAAGGACTACTATATATCCACGGTGCACGGCCTCCTACATGTGCATGGCAGGT
This sequence comes from Protomyctophum parallelum, assembly GCF_964188405.1. Lineage (NCBI taxonomy): Eukaryota > Metazoa > Chordata > Actinopteri > Myctophiformes > Myctophidae > Protomyctophum > Protomyctophum parallelum. The sequence goes on from NC_139704.1 coordinate 25,874,978, forward strand.
GTCCTTTCTTGATAATACACACCTCAAAGAGGTTCATCTCTCTGAGTTCAGATTCAATAAAAGGGAGCTGCGGTCATGACACTGCGTTTCAATTACCTAAATGCACGGCGAGACTGTGGATTTGTCACACTGATAAAGATATAGAGTCCTGCTGGCGGGGTTCACTATACCTGGCTGTCACGCCTGCCTTCAGTTTATTAGGTCTCGAAAATAGGCTTTTTACTGTGAGTCAGGTCTTCGCCGAATCAAGGCCTCTGCTCAGCTCGTAACGTATTAAACAAGACTGAGAGTCTCAGAGCTCCGCTGGAGGCCCAGAGACTTGTTGTTGTTCCAACATAGGGATCATCCTCTGGGGAGCATGAACGTATGACAGTCCGAGTCATACCCAAGAGACAATATTGTCACCCAATGCCTCCGTACTTGGTCCTTGGCATCAAGGGTTGAATTGGGGGGTAAGTGCTTACGACATACTAGCATCACGTCCGTCGTTCAGGGTGTATACTAATACATCAGGGACTCACAATGTATTTTCAAACCAGTTGCATTATTTATTTATTTTTTAAGATTTGTTTTTGGCTTTTACAGCCTTTATTTATAGACACAAGTTAAGATAGACAGGAGAGGGAGAGAGAGAGACGGGGGGGAGACACGCAGCAAAGGTCGCCATGAACGGGACTCGAACACGCAGTGCGCTGTCAGGCCAAAGCCTATATGTGGCATGCGCCTGGATCGCTAGGCTAGCGGGCGCTCCAAGCCGTTTGCATTAATGTGGGCTTAATCTCTCAAGAACAGATTCCGAGCTATGCTACTAAATCTGTCAGCAGCAGAGCCATACAGAATGTGTATACATGTTGATAGTGGGAATGAAAACACAGGCGCACCACAGGAAGTGGAGGGCTGAACATCCTGTTATACACATTCTATTGGAGCCTGACCAAGCCCCCAGTGAGGCTCTCCAACGTTGAGGTGCTCGGCCCTAGTGTTAAGAGTGGGGACTGCAGGCGGACCCGTGGAGTTATGGCGAGGAAACCCTGTGCATCTGGGCTTTAACATTGAGTGCTCGTTTGCACTTCCGCATTTTGGACACCAAATTTTGGTGTCCAAATAAAAATAATGCGCAAGTAGACGGTTCTTCCGGGTGTTTCAAAACGCCACTGAGCAACTTCCACTGAAATTAATGGCGGGTCTTCAGTCTCTATCCTTTTCATACTCTATGAGCCTGTCCCCAGAGGCAAATTCAAGGCGCAGAGGGCACTGTTTTTCCTTTTTTTGCCGATGTGGGATTGCCTCTGTCTGTATAGTTTTGTCTGCACTACATGCTCATATAGAGACTCTGCAGCTCCGGCTGCAGCCAACCCTGGATGAGGTTGTTCCTCGCTAATAAGACATGAGATAGTGGCTTTGCATAAAGCACAGACGGGTTGTCCCTCCGCCATTAACTGATGTGTTTGGCAAAGTAGGATGGTATATTGCCTGGCATATAACGTGACGTGTCTTCATTTGTCAGGCTCGTATAGGCCTGTGAAGACGACTGATGTTGCTGTGTGTGTGTGTGTGTGTGTGTGTGTGTGTGTGTGTGTGTGTGTGTGTGTGTGTGTGTGTGTGTGTGTGTGTGTGTGTGTGTGTGTGTGTGTGTGTGTGTGTGTGTGTGTGTGTGTGTGTGTGTGTGTGTGTGTGTGTGTGTGTGTGTGTGTGTGTCGCATGCGTGCGTGCGTGTCTGAGGCCCTCGGAGACCACAGCTGAGCGGCTGCTCACTGGTGCGTTCCTCATGCTAATGTCATGGGCTCCAGTCTATCTGTCACCCCATTACGCTAACATCATTATGCACAGGGGCCTGTCTCCGTCATTGAAGAGAACAGAATCATTCCTGTCTCGTTTTGAAGCAAATTGTTTGGGGGACATTTTTTCCTTCTTTTCTTTTCTATTTTTTCCCCTCTTTTCTTGTAAGCAACAACGGTAACGGTCGACCAATCATTTCGCTAGGCCCCAGGTATGCAGATGAGTGAATAGTTGTTTGGTGAAAGGAGCTTTTGTATTATTCATGAAAGGAGTGATGCATATGTGTGTGTGTGTGTGTGTGTGTGTGTGTGTGTGTGTGTGTGTGTGTGTGTGTGTGTGATTGAGCCATCAACTATATACACTTGAGTAAATGATGGACGGCACACACACACACACACACACACACACACACACACACACACACACACAAAATGTCTTCTGATAAGGTCATTGCGTTATGGTAAAAAAAAATTGCCATTAGGTTGAACAAATCGTTGAACCAATAGGACTCTTTGGTCACATGACATCACAAAATGATGTTATTGTATCATATTAGCATAATATCTATATTTTTTAAAGAATCGATTTAAAGATGGGAAGTGACTGATGTGCCTTGGTAATTCATTTTCAATGAGAGGCTTGCGATTATTTTGGACGTGTCGGAGAAGTTGAGGGCTGTTGATTGACGCAAGCGAGCACGGGCCCGACTGCACACGCTAAGCGTCCCGCTAAGCTCCCCTCAGGAGCAGACGCGTCGCTGATCCAGATGAGAACGCCTGCGTCACTCACTGCCCGCCTGAAACGGCCTCGTTGCTGTATACACACCTTAGCAAACCACCTGCCATGCCATATTTTATTTCCATCTCACGGACTGTTGGGCTACTCCGAGTGGGATCATTTATTCGTGATCCCCCCCCCCCCCCCTCTCTCAAATTGAAGTGGTTTCATCCCACACTCCGAGCAGGTTCAACTCCAGGTTAAAACCCTTTGTCTCAATTGAACTCTCTCTTCTCTCTCCTTGGCAAACGGCACAGATTTCCGACCAACCAGCTCAGCAGATTCCTTCACCTCGGTGTCTGAGAGCCCCCCCCCCCCCCCCCCCCCCCCCTTGCCCTGCGATGCAGCTATACCGGCTGTGTGAGAGACACGCTAACGAACTATGTAGCTATACCTGCTAATTGAAAAGCTTCAATCAGCTGTGCAAAGTGAACAGAAGACCCCGTCTTGCTCTAATTGCCCTGATGACAGCACTTCTGCAGGGGCAGAAAGAGAAGGGAAAAAAATCCCTCCATGTCATCATTTACACAACGTAATGAATAGGTTAATAAAATACTTTAATTAGAGCTTAGTTGCCATATTGTTAATGGTGCCAGTGTGGTTCAATTGAATAATACAGTTTCTGCTATTAATTATCTGAAAGTGAACTTGTTTAACTGATATTTTACGGCCTCTTGATACAATTACCGCTAGAGGCAATGTAGTGATAGACAGACAAAGGCCATGCACGAATTATCATAAACTATTAGCTTGTTTCCAAAGGGTTTTATGTTAATCTTTTAGCTCTTAAGTACCCCGCAATTAACATATCAGGAGGAGCTGCCTTCCAGCAAGGCTCGCAAATTGAAGTGCTCAGATAAAAAAGCCATTGAGATGAAAACCCTAAAAGAGGAGGGAAGCTATCGCACTGAAGAGTACAGGAATGTTTTACTTGTCAATAATGAGGGGGGGGGGGGGGGGGGGGGGGGGGCTGTGTCTGTGATCAAGGATGTATAACAATTCCATTATCTCATGTGTGATGACATGAGATGTCTCTTTCAGGCCTCTCTCTCTCTCTCTCTCTCTAATGCTGAACGGTATCTGTGATCTACGTATAGGCAGTGGTGAAAGAAGTATACTCAGATATTTTACTTAAGTAAAAGTAGGAATACCACAATATGAAAATATGCTGTTACAAGTAAAAGGCCTGCGTTTAAAATGTTACTTGAGTGAAAGTACTTAACTATTGGCATTCAAATATATTTAAGGTACCAACAGTAAAAGTACAAAAATGTGTGAAACAAGCAGATCTACAAGCTCACAAGCGAGTGACTTTGTAGATCGACTATTTTCAAATAGGGCAATTTTTTTATAATATATATATACATATCTGCAAAGTGACTATAGTATAACTAATACTCCAAGAACAATATTGTCTCTGAGATGTAGTGATGTAGAAGTAAACGTACTGAAAATTGGACATACTTAGTTACTTTACACGGGGTCCGTACGCTTTTCCATTGGTCCGACATGCGGAAAACGACCGGATTAAGGATGGCGAACATGCGTTAAGGTTGGCGAACATGCGTTAAGGTTGACGAACATGCGCTGCTCCGTGCTTGCGGTTATGGTTAGGTTAGGGTTTGAGGTAGGTTGTCGTTGTCGGACCAATGACTGGTCGGAACTTAGTACCACACCCACTTCACACCGTTGGCTATAGCCGCGGGAAATGACGTGAATCCCTCCCGTTGGCCACGATGGAAGCGACTACATCTGATGTACTGTATCGTATGTATACACATAATATCAGACTAGTGGCTTGATATGCAAATGTGGCACACTGGAAGGGGCTACAGGGAGATATGGTTCATTGTTGGGTCTTCACATTCTGTTCCCTTTTATGTCGAGCACTGAGAGAGAGCGTCTTGTAAACGGCACGTCGCCGTCGGTAGGTTAAACCCACAAAGGAGAGCCGCGCTGCGGAACACATGCATGCATTTATAGGGTAATTGGCAGCTCGGATTGGTTCCATTTCCTTTGTTCTCAACACAACAGCGTCAGAAACCGTTTCCATTTTGCTCCCATTACAGCTTAAGCATTCACAACACTTGTTGATATGAGTATACTGGGTATAATATGAAATAAGATTGGGATTCTAGAAAATGGCGGCAGTAAACATGCAGTAACATTGTTGTCGTTTACTTTGCGTGTAGGCTACATTTTCTCTGTGATTTGTATTTGTTATTGGATCTTCATTTGCTACTACTATTTGTACTAAAATATTGCCCTTAATGAGCATTCTAAGCATTTACAACACCACATTTTGGTTGTAAACCTCATATGTCCGATCATGCACATCATCTGCTACCTTTGATGCTTTTGTGTGATGAAGTAGGGCCATTACATTTACGGACAAAAACAACAACCAACCACAAACCTTATAATATGGAGATAAGAGGTTTCTGCCCGACATAACAACATAAAACATGATTCTGTCAAATTTTCTATTTTTCTAATATTACAAAATGGAGGCCGAAGTACTGTTGAGCAACTGGATGAAACATGAGTGAAGCACCGGCCCACCACTCTGGAGAGTGCATGGGCTCTTTGAAACGGCACTAAAAAACAAACATATGTTTATTGATTCTTTACAACATAGTATTTTCAAAGCAATTATTCACAAATCGAGAGTTAATAGCCTAATAATTCAAATTAAATAACTGAATATCGAATCGATCGTGACATTCGAGAATCCAATTGTGGATTAGGCATATTTTGACAACCCTATGCCTGAAATGATGTCATGAACAGAATAATACATTATACACCATATACACTGCGTATGTTAGCTCCATATAAAGTCAAGCAAGAACAAAATACTCTCCACAATACTCTCCAGGGTTGCACACCACAAATAGCCACTGCAGCACAATTGTCAGCTTTTAGATCTGTTATTTGCGGTTTGCGGCACCGTGCACAACAATGCGTATCATGACCTTAATTCTTCTAATTTAATTTATTTCAGCCTATGCTAATGTCTTTGCTGGATCGTTGCACGTTGCATTCCATCATGATAGCACATCAGGCCTAAGTCAGTAGGACCACATAAAGCACTTGGATATTTTTCCTCTATCACCAAAGATGGATGGTTCTACTGGGGCCTTAATCTAGTTCACGTTAAAGATTTGCTGGCCTCCATGAGTCAGGCCTAGCATTGAGATGCCTGCCCTGATTTATATTCACTAGCATGGAAGGGGAGCCAAGTGCACTATCTGCAAAGCAGATGCCGCCAGTGCCCTTGTATTAGGCCTTATATTTCACCTGAAATGAAACTGTTGAGCAAGGTCATGTCCTCAACTCTCTCTCTCTCTCACTCTCTCAATCGTATTATCTCTCCACATCTCTAGCATAGTGTGACATGGAGGCTATTAACGCACTGACAAATGTTTTACATCTATATCCAAATGGAAATAGAAAATAAACCTTGAGAGATTTTAATTTCCCTCATCCCTAAATATGGGAAGCGCTTACGGAATCACAAGAGCCAGCGACTGGGCCCAAACCCCCGATGAACACTTTGCCTTCAAAACCAAATTCCTTTCTGTCAGCCCCCATAACTTATGGAGCCGAGATTACAAAGCTACCGATGCAATAAATTAAACTGATGGACAGAATTATGTCCAGTGCTTCCTGCTCTCCCCCAATGACGCATACTGGCTTAGCTAAGCTAGCTTAGCTCCGCCTGACAATGAGCGTGATTTAGCACCGACGCATTGGGGGGAGAAGAGAAAGCATTCACAGACAGAGGCGCCCAGGCCTCACACTGGCCCTCAGCCTAGTGTATAAAACCCTGCTTTAATTCACCCACAAACATGTCGCCATTAAACGGCTAAGAATAGGGACTTAGGATCATAAATATCCCCTGATTTATTAGCTAACAACAAAGAACATAAGCCCGGCCAAGGAGAGGGGGATTGTTTGACAGAATGTTGTCAAGGAGAGAACAGGGGAGGAAAAACACACTCACTCACTTCTTTTTCTCTCCCTCTCTTTCTCTCCTTTTTGCACAGACACGCTCTTAGCTAACTTTGACCGGGGATGTAACCCAGCCTGTATCTCGTGCAGCGGTGTTGGAGCAGATGTGTCTGCTCTCTTCTCAATGTGTGACAGACAGACAGAGGAGATAAACAGAGAGAAAAGCAAAGAGAGAGCGAGACAGGGGGAGATGGAGGTACAGAGAGAGAGCAGGAGCTGGCAAGGCACTGGCTAATTTATCTCGTTGAGAGACAGATTAAAGAGGGAGGAGAGTGAAACAAAGTTCCACTGGCTTAATCAGTGGACAGCCTGCTTGCAGAAGACATGATAAATCAGCGCGAGCTCAGTCCTGGGCCGGTGCACTGCGTAGGAACATAGCCATTCCTCAGCCAAACAGCAGTATCTTCATGGTAGCTTCTGAACTCACACTTGCAGTACTGTACAGTATGTGTCCCGTGTTCGGAATCCACAGTCTGTCCTTTTGAAGTGCTTGTTATGCAGCATCCTTCTGCTGACGTGGGCCGTGGCTCTGTGTTCTTATAGTAGTGGGTTTAGCCCAACTTCCTCCTCATCGTATGACAGCATCTTGCAGCTAAAATAGCACATATACAAGCTCAGAAAGTGGCGCATCCATGGCGTGTCGTGAGTTTACAGATTGTCTCTTTTCGCTGCAAGACGCCGTCCGATGGAACACAAATTGGCCATTAGCAGCCGTCCGCAATGTCAACTAAACGACTTGAAGTGCCTTGAGCTTTTTCCTATCGGGTATTCGCCTGCAGGAGGGGGGGGGGGGCTTCTCTAGCTCACTGTCTGACAGGGGGGGCCCTTCTCTAGCTCGCTGTCTGACAGGGGACCCACCCGGGATGGGGGGGCCCTTCTCTAGCTCGCTGTCTGACAGGGGACCCACCCGGGATGGGGGGGCCCTTCTCTAGCTCGCTGTCTGACAGCCAGGGGACCCACCCGGGATTCTAACCCATGCAGGAACAGGAAGAGGGGCCAAGATATCCCCGTGTCATTAGTTCACCGCGAGGTCACAGCTGGGCCACTCGGAGCGTGATTACACCCTGTGATTTATCTGCTTTGGAGCCCAAACACAGATAAATCTCCTAGCTCATCCCTCCGTGGGATCCTCACTGTCTGATAAACGGCCCAAGCTGAATAAACAACCCCCCCCCCACACACACACACACACACACGCACACACATACACACATACACACCTACCCCCCACCCCCATACATAATAATGAATAATTCATTTGATAGCCGACTCTGTTAAAAGTGTATTTTTTTGTTTTTTAAATGGCAAAAGGTTGTTCCTGTGATCTTCCTCCAAGTCCCCAAGCACAATCTTTGATGAAATGCTGTGGAGTCAGAGGTTGGCGGACAGTTTTTGTTTGCTAGTTGTATAAACTTTATTACCTCGCCCCCAGCCATCGTCCTCTGGTGTTTTCACATAAATATACTTTATGCAAATATGTCCCGGGTTAGTCTGCGGCGCTGCTCCTGTGTAGATACGGCCCTGTCGGTGACTTTATGACAAAGTTTAAAACCATTCATTACGGTGACCCCTGTGGTAAATTCACTTAGTGGAAAATTGCCCTGGCTCTCCTGTTCGGTGTGTAGATGTGATCACGAGTGCATTCTTAACTTAATTAATTGGCCGTTTCTGTTGACAAGAAATTTATGCAGTAATAATTTGCTCGAAATCGATGTGGAGCGCAGGAAATGAGATATCCATCATGGCGCTTGTGTTCCGCCAGCTGCACCGCGGTTAATATGAAAGTATTTCAGCCCCGCTCAGACCCTGCTGTTTGCGCAGTCAAGATTATATATACCCACGATCCATTGCCTGCCTCGGAGGCGCTCATGGAGGTCTATGATAACAAAGAGTTTGTGATTTATGGCCTGCTGTGAAAGCACAACTTGATGAGATTAAACAATTTCATAGCGCGAGTGTTTCTCAGAGGGCCCTCTGATTTGTGGCGGGCGACGGCGACAGTAAATCAGGTTTATATATCTGAGAGCATGCTCAGCAAAGGCGCGCAATTACTGTTTAAGACAGCTACTTTTTATTTAATTTTTATCCCTTTGGTTTGTCTCTTTTATTCCCCAGGCCTGTCACAAAGACACTCACCTTCATGAGTCCTTCTCTATGGGAGGGGTGAGGGGTGGGGGGGGGGTGTAAGGGGGTAGGAGGAGGAGGAGGAAAGGGGGAGCAGAGGAGAGGAGGAAGGGCAGGGTGGTGGCACAGTATCTCTGCCCTGCAGCTTTAAAAAAAACAACAACAACAACCTGGGGGACAATGGCGGCCACCAAAGCAGAACACTCCGTCCACGGAGCAGAGGGGAAGGGGGGCACTCCATTTTTAATGCATTGTTTGCCTGCCGCTCTCTCCGTCCCTGTCTGGGTAAATGGAGTAGGCAGAGTGTAATTAGAGTGCCGGGCTTTGCTCCGTTGCCATAAAGATGACATGGTGTAATGATACAGCTTACAGGCCCGCTGAGGCTTCCGTCTCGCCGCCGAGGATGTGGGTCGTTTGCCCGTGACTTATGATATGTGCAGAAGATGACAGCGTTATCTTTTTCGCAGCGTTGAACTCCGAAATGGGAGGGTGGAGGGGGGTGGGGGGGTGTCGAGAGTGGGTGGAGGGGCGGTGGGGTTGGTTCTTATGGAGTGGTGGATGAAGCACTCATATTCTTTTTTTCCCCCCCACTGTATTCAAAACATTACTTGAGTAAAAGTAAAAAGATATTGGCATGGGATATTATTTTGAAAATAGCAGATCTACAAGCTCACAACGCATTGCATCGCAAGCTTGTAGATCGACTACTTTCAAATTGTCGATGTATCAAACAGACCTCAATGTATGTTTTGTGATAATCGAAATCTGGAAAGCTGTACAAAATAAACTACAATATTTGTTGTCTCCGAGGTGTACTAGTGGAGTAGAAGTATAAAGTATCAAAACATATGGACATAGGCCGACTCAAGTAAAGTTAAAGTACCTCAAAATTGTACTTTAGTAAATGTACACCACTGAAACCTGCACATGGACTACTAGGATCTTTGACAGATGTCTGTTGACATGGGAACGATTCTACAAATGTCTTCTAAATCCTGACCGTTTTCTGAAAAACACTGTACAGGGTTTTATGAGGTCAGATCAACATGGAATGTCAGAACAGGTCAGCTCCATATATGGAGATCTAAGGGT
>NC_139704.1:25889763-26199763 GCF_964188405.1 Protomyctophum parallelum
TCTCTGGAGTAGGAAATGGGCGTAAAATTGAGCCTCTCCAGACCGAAATCCGCCAGTAGGCAATTTTTTTTTGCCAACGGCTGATTCGGTCTGGTTTATTAACCAGGCTACTGCCTGCCTGCCTGCCTGCCTGCCTGCCTGCCTGCCTGCCTGCCTGCCTGCCTGCCTGCCTGCCTGCCTGCCTGCCTGCCTGCCTGCCTGCCTGCCTGCCTGCCTGTCTGCCTGTCTGTCTGTCTTGTCTGTGTATATATAGTATGCGTTGTGGAAATAGTTTGGTGCGTGTGTGCATGCGCGTGGCAACTGTTACTCTAGGAGCCCAAAGTCATCGCAATCACATTCCGGTGAGATTGTTCCAGATCACTTGACGTCAGTGCTGGTATACTGTAACACCCATCCACATTTCAAATCCCACACAGACGAGCTTGCCAAACTTCGCAAAACTTTGTCACAGTCGCATTTCAAAACACACCCAGAGATAGCTCGGCTTTCCCTGACTGACTTTTTTTGTGCATGCGTACGGTGCGTGCGTCTGTGCGTGCGTGCGTGCGTCTGTCCATGCGTGCGTGCGTCTGTCCATGCGTGCGTGCGTGCATGCGTCACATTTTCAGGAACCCCACTGTGGAGGTGGTTGTGTGCTCGGTGTGGGTCGCTTTGTGTTCTGCTTGTCTATAATGTCTCTCCATCCCTCCCTTGTCTCCATCTTCCTGCCTCTCTCTCTCTCTCTCTCTCTCTCTCAGGGTGATATGTTGGAAGCAATAATCACTATTGCCTCTGGGTTTATCAGCGTTTATTCGCATAACAACAGAGACAGAGAGAGAGAAGACAGACACCACTGTTGTGATGTATTATCCAGTGTGGGAATCATCTTTCATAATGACATTTAACAGAGCTTCCTCTCTCTCTGCCCCCCCCCCTCCCCTCTCTCTGTCTTTCTGCAAACTCCCTTTTTGTACTCCCCCCCCCCCCCCCCATCCCCCCCTGTCCACCCTTTATCATCAGAGATTTCGCGGTGTACTCCCCAGCCTGTAAATTTGTGCCGCATTATCATAAGCCGTGGTGATAAGTCACATTGCACAGAAGACAATAATGATGTGAACACTCAGCATATGCCCCGGGCCGAGCAAATTAAAACAATACTCAGCTTGATGAGCAGACTAATCTGGACAGCACAGAGAGAGAGACACACACAGATAGAGCGACAGAGAGAGAGAGAGTGAGAGAGAGAGAGTGAGAGAGAGAGAGGTGGGGCGAGTGGGTTCACAGAGGGATCTGATATAGATGACACTGCAGCACCTCCCTCTGGTCAGTGCAGGAACAACCGACGGACACAGAAGGAGAATGAGAATGACCAAGGCAGGGGAGAGAGAGAGAGAGAGAGATAGGTGACAAAGAAAGCGTGAATGATGGACGGCATGGTGAAGATGCTCATTTTAGAGGACATGTAGCAGTCATGTACAGTATTGCATTATGTTGCAGGGTCCTGCACACGAAGCACATGAGGCTGACATATCTATGTACACAGTAGTGTTATGTAGCTGGACATGAAGCTATAGTAGTGTTATTTAGCTGGACATGAAGCTACAGTAGTGTTATGTAGCAGGACATGAAGCTACAGTAGTGTTATGTAGCAGGGTCCTGGACATGAAGCTACAGTAGTGTTATGTAGCAGGGTCCTGGACATGAAGCTACAGTAGTGTTATGTAGCAGGGTCCTGGACATGAAGCTACAGTAGTGTTATGTAGCAGGGTCCTGGACATGAAGCTATAGTATAGTGTTATGTAGCAGGGTCCTGGACATGAAGCTATAGTATAGTGTTATGTAGCAGGGTCCTGGACATGAAGCTACAGTAGTGTTATGTAGCTGGACATGAAGCTACAGTAGTGTTATGTAGCAGGGTCCTGGACATGAAGCTACAGTAGTGTTATGTACGTAGCAGGACATGAAGCTACAGTAGTGTTATGTAGCAGGGTCCTGGACATGAAGCTACAGTAGTGTTATGTAGCTGGACATGAAGCTACAGTAGTGTTATGTAGCAGGGTCCTGGACATGAAGCTACAGTAGTGTTATGTAGCTGGACATGAAGCTACAGTAGTGTTATGTACGTAGCAGGACATGAAGCTACAGTAGTGTTATGTAGCAGGACATGAAGCTACAGTAGTGTTATGTAGCAGGGTCCTGGACATGAAGCTATAGTATAGTGTTATGTAGCAGGACATGAAGCTACAGTAGTGTTATGTAGCAGGACATGAAGCTACAGTAGTGTTATGTAGCAGGACATGAAGCTACAGTAGTGTTATGTAGCAGGGTCCTGGACATGAAGCTATAGTATAGTGTTATGTAGCAGGACATGAAGCTACAGTAGTGTTATGTAGCAGGACATGAAGCTACAGTAGTGTTATGTAGCAGGACATGAAGCTACAGTAGTGTTATGTAGCAGGGTCCTGGACATGAAGCTATAGAGCGTAGCAGGCTAGCAGCCCCCCCCCCCCCCCCCCTACCAGGGCCCAGGAAATGATTAATACAATATAACTTATACAATCGCGGTGGTGGTGTTTGGTTCGCTCTGCTTTACAGACATTTTGATCCTGTGTCTGTTTTGACTTTTGATTGGTTGTTTGAATGCTTTATAAACGAGATGAGTTAGTCTACAAGTAATACAGTGACAAGTTATGCTAAAACAATGACACAAAAAAACCCGCCAGGAAAGTAATTGTTTCCATTGAATTCAATGAATCAGACATACAATACATTAAAGGACTGGTTAACAAGTGCTGTACTAACTGAAAATATTAATTATATTTCTCCCCTGATCAAGCAGGCAAGCTCTGTTAGCTCGGTGATTATAATGTCAGGTTAAAATCAGGAAAATCAGAGAGGACGATACATACAGTAAGGCCTATATATTCATACTAAACACTATTCCGATGGTCACCTTATCACCTAAACTGTATATGAGTATGAATGAGGCGTTATAGGCTGCCGTGTTACGTGGTCAGACGGCTTTCAAATGGGACATGATCCACAAAAAGGTTAGGAACCATCCGCCGGTCTCCGTGTCTACAGTATAGAACACGTATGAAGGACGAACACGTGTGCATAACGTGAACGGGCTCCCGTTCCTCCACGATAAAATAGAGCAGGGGGCAATGGCGGCGCAAATGTTGTTGATTTGCTGTTGAGTAGCGTTGCACGCTACCACGGTACATCACATTCTGAACATCCCCGACAGTGTGTTATGTCTTCAGCGCAGTCAAAACCAGACCTCGATCCATCATCTTGTCTTTAGGATTCACTCTTTGATGTGAGTGTCAGCTCTCTTCGGCGATCCAAAGTTGTCGTCATCATTCAAACGCTGTCAGAAAGGTTTGATAGATTCATTGTGTACTGTATTATTGTGACCTTTTTTTCTTCCAAAAGTCAAAGCACGTAAAAGTGCAGCTGTTCACGTTTGCCCTTCGAGACTGCTGTGCCCACGAGCAAAACCATGGCTTTGGATTCTCTGTCAAATGTTAAGGGCGTAGTGATCAAACTCAGGCCTTTTCCATCAGCCTTCTTAACATATTAAGACCTGAGGCCGATGCTGATGCTGATGATGTATAATGATAAGAGCGCCCCTCACGTCACACGGGTGTGATTTTTAATAACCAACGCTAAAATCTACTGTAAAATGATGGGTAGGGTAAGGGATATTTTTTGGTTAAAACAATTATTAGCTATTTAACACTTAAAAAAAAAAAAAAAAATCACTTTCTAAACACCCTAGATTTCATAAATTGGACCTGAGTTCTGTACCTGAAACCCCCCCCTCTACACCAAATATCTACACCAAATTCCCCTCTACACCAAAAGTATAGCCGATCGTATAGTGAGCTTGTAGATCAGATATTTTTGGCTACTTCCCCCCCCCCCCCCCCCCCCCCCCCCCCCCCCCCAGAATATGGATGGTCATGTTTAAGTGATTAACAGAGAGAGAGAGAGAGAGAGAGAGAGAGCACCCCTTGATAACAGCTGGGATTCAGATTGAGTTTGTCCGTTCGCCCGCCATGGACTTTCCCATCATCCCTTGCCTCTCTTTCTCATCCTCTGGACGGGTCATCGACTAAAGTGAAAGAGTGCAGAGGAGGAGGGAGGCGCGGGGGAGGGGGAGGGGGGTCAGGACATGGAGGAGCTGGCTGATTAATGTGGTGTGGGGTGGGGTTGAATGGGAGGCAGAGAGGGGGACAGTCAGGGATGAGGGCCATGGAGGTTGGGACGGGGCGGGTGTTTGATCAGCAGCCGTGACATCGGGGAGGAGGGGAAGGTTGGCGTCATGCGTAGCAAGGGAGGCAGGATGGGGGGGGGGGGGGGATTGGGTTCGAGGGGGCTCTTGATGTTGACAGCGAGTAGCCGTCGGGGAGCGGGGTGACTGACAGGAGGGTGGGTGGGAACAGGGGTTGGGGGGGTGGGGGGGCACAGCTCTATCCAGTGCCCAAGTTGACCCAAGTGGTTCTCAAAGTGGGATCTGGGGACCCCCCAGGAGTCCTCGAGGGGTTCCAAGGGGTCCCCAGTAAGAGTAAGTTGATTTGACATAAAAAAATTGTTGCAAATTTTGACACAAATCCTCTCTTCTGTGGGGTCCCTGACACCACATATTTTCAGGTGGGGTGGAGGGAGGGGGGGGGGGGGGGGTCTGACAAATACATTCTCATCATTCTCGTCATTTTGAGGGTCCTTGTCTTGAAACTGTTTGAGAGCCACCGGCCCATTTCACCCCCTTGCCCCCCCCTGTCCCAGTGTGTGGGTGGTGGTGTTAATAATGTGGCAACTGGGAAGATTAATTGTAGACAAGCAGCAGGATTAGGAGGGGCTTTGAGGGGGCCAGGGGGGGGGGGGGGGGGGGGGAGTGGGGGGACAGAGGGGGCCCGAGCTTCTGATCTCTCAGGCACGGCAGGAAGTGAGGCGGGCCGTAACACAGGAACTGGTGGGCCGGCTGCTAAATGCCTAGTAGAGTAAAGAGCATCAAAATAGTTTTTAAATAGTTTTAAGAGACCAAAAACAGAATATTGGCATCTCTCCCCCGGTACCCAAACCTACGAAAATACATTGTGAATGCAAAACTCTTATAAGCCCTATTTCAAATGGTTAACCAATTGGACATTCCGTGGAAACAGCCTAAAGGTACAAGTCGTGAGCTTGTAAATCTGCTGTTACCAACGATACAAAAAACAGGAGGGGGGCCTAGTACAGAGCCCCGGGGAACTCCAGTCAACTAAGTATATATAGGGTGTAAGTGGTTAATAGTAATAGTAGCCTATGTTTCAATATTCCATAGCAGAGCAAGGCTACTCCTGTCAACAATAGTCCTTCCATTCAGAGCAATGCATGTCACTAAAAGCAGCACAATAACTGGCAACTACTGTAGTAATGACTCAAAAAATAGTTCCATGTTGCCATTTGTCTCCCGGTGTAATACGAGACACATGCTGACCAGACCCCCTAATGCCTTTGAGAGATAGTATCTGAAGGCATATTATGTGATCGTTTTCAATTCACACAGCCGCTCTCCCTCCCCGCCCATGAAGAATATGTTTCCGCTTAGCGCCGTCCAACCCTTCCATTTCTCAAGGTTATGCATGGGCCTGTAGAAAGAGCAACAATAAAAGGAGGGGAAAAATTCAACTCCAAAAAAACATCGCTAATATGTATTTGTCAGTTGGGGTCTCTTGCTATGATTAAAGGCCCAGTGAATTTCTTCCTGCAGGAGAGGAAAGTATTTTCTGCAAAGGCATCAGATATCGCTGTGTCATGATAAAGTGGCTGCTCCACCGGCTAAAAGGCTAGGAGAAAGGGACGAGAGTATGTTTTTTTTTAGACCTTGAAAGTGCCGAAAAATAACAACAGCAGCAGCAGCGTCAACGCAAGAAACTCTTGGCCTGTTTGGGTAACACACTTCGAGACTTCTGGCAGCTGTTTACTCTGAGACTCTGGAGCATGTAGTTATACACTAGTTGTAGTTGACACTTGTAGTTGTTCTCTGTAGTACCTCTGCTAACAATCAGTGGTGGACAGTAACTACGTATACATTACATTTCAGTACTCATTTTTTGTGTTTATTTCCCGAAAATCAACGCACTGCTTGACCATACTGCAGTCACACGAAAGCATCAGAAGCAGCAGATCTGCAAGCTCGAAACGTGGCACGAATCGACATGTTTTGTGCTTGTCGATCTGCTACTTTTGCTATTCATGAAAAGTAACGGTTTTGGACATAATGTGGTTTCCACCTGACAGAGACAATGTTACTATTGTATGTTACTTGAGTATTTGTATTATTTTTGGGTACTTTTACTTCACTATGGCAAAGACAAATATTGTGCTTTTGACTACACTACAATTCTAGAATGGGAAAATGTGAATTGTGAATAAATTCAAGATCTATTTTGAATACAGTGAAAGTTGACCTACAACAACGAGCTTGTAGCTGCAATTTCCACGACTACTGACAGGAGAAAAACAAGTGCAGTTTGCCAAGAAACTCTTGACCCATTTGTTGAACACGCTTTAAGACTGCTATTTACTCAGAGACTCTGGAACATGTAGCATTCACTTGTTTTGTCTCCGCCTCTGCTAACAATCAATACCTTTCTCATTGTGGCTGTGAAGCCAGCAGTCTTTAAGCCTAGCATCTTGTGTCATAGCCTGTAAACAGCCATATTAACCATTTAGGCGAGCCCTATGGTGTCACACAGCGAAACGTTTTCTCTACTTTACTTTTGTACAGCATGGCTGTGTAGGAGGCTAGCCGCCTATAAGCGTGCGTGCAACGCGTGCGTGCGTGCGTGCGTTCAAGCCGTGCATGCGTGCGTACGTAGAGAAATAACAACAACAACAACATTTTTCCTATGACGACACGCCTAAAATAGGGGACTCCAGGTTGAAAGTAGTGGCTGAAACGACTAACGGAATGGCGTCTGAAAGCCAGAGGCGGTCGGTAGTCCCTTGGTCATACGTGGTCAAGGGTCCTCCCATAGCAGGGCTGCTGCTATATGTTTGGCCTTGTGTCAGAGTGAGTGGTGTCTGACCTGGCCGTGCCCCCCCCGCGGGAGGTCACGGCGACAGAGGCTTTCCCTGACCTCTCCTCCAGCGGACCAAGCCAGTGGAACACATCATCAAAGGCGGGAGGATGTGGGCTCCCTTTTCCGCTCCGCCATGCAACACAAAAAGCAATGAAAGATGTCCTGCCACATCGGGCCATAAAACCAGACAGAGGGGCTCCCCTGCGTTTCCTGTACCTCTCCTCGGAGGATTTACGACACGCGAAGAACAGTGGAGCCGCCGGTGACAAATCCTTGTCATTTGGGGTTCTTGTCTATCTATCTATCTCCTCAATATTTATTCAGCCTTTTCTTGTGTCTGTCTGCCTCTCTTTTCCCATGCAGGTACCGGCCTGCACTGATCCCAGATCAGACCTCAGTCCCACGCCCTACAGCCCTCTGCCCACGGGATCCAGAGATGCCAAGAACCACAAAGGTAACGCCACCACCAACACGGAAACCTTCAGAACCTTTGGGTTATTATTATTATTTTTGTCACTGCACAATTGCTCATGCAGTATAATGTGTAACTAGTCCTCTATACATTTTCCCATCCTAACTATCAGTTAGGGGTCAAGTGTCTTTCCAGACACAGTTTTTCATACATACCAGCAGATAGATAGAATAGGACTAAAACTGTTCTTACTGGGTATCACTTTTTTTAAATTAATGTTATATTGTTATATAATATTAATATTGTTATATGGTATTAATACTATAGTGTTTTGCCTATTATTTGGGGGTCCATTTGCGAACCCGCAGACTAGTAGTAAAACTATTACTTTAACACGGTTACCACGGTATATACACAATAAGCATGTTGCCATACATTCAGCATAATGCCATGCATTCAATAAGGAGTAAGCCCCATGGATTATGTAAATATGAGCCATAACCCTGACAGTTGCAGAGAGTGGGAATCGAGTGAACTTGAGCGTGAGCTATACTTATGATATCTGTTGGTATTGATCCCGACTCATCTGTGTGATGCGTGCATAGTGAGAGAATATCGGGGAGATGTGGGTTTTGCTCATTGATCTGAATGTGCGTGCGTGCGTGCACACGTGCGTGCGTGTGTGTGTGGGAGCATGCATGTGCCAAATGAACCATCCTTGATCTGTTGATACCACCAACAAAGCCCTGATCTCCATCTGATATTATTGAATTGACTTCAGTCTTCCCATCAAACAAACAACCCACGGCAGAACGAAACACCTCTGCTTTGTGCCTCGGATCGACCGCTGAGCCAAGTTCAAGCCTAACCATGTTCAACCTGGCTGAACGTGGTTTTGGGCATCCACAAAATGATCAAAAAATAGCAGCTGTATGCAAGCTTACGACCCGATGCATATCCACCAATTTACGGGGGGTTCAGATAGGAGCCTGACTGTTGAGGTCCTTGTACTGTAGGTGGTGATCAGTATTACCATACCTATGTATGTCCGGGGCAGTGTGTGAGTGGCCCTGGCTATGGCTGGGGGGGGGCATTTGTAGCGAGCACGAACAGGAAGGGGAGAGACCCGACTACTGGAGACATTCATCATGGTCTCTGTCTGCGCCATGCAAAACAAGCCAGGCGATGAGGTAGACCGCCGAGTACGGGAGCAGCAGAGGTCAATGATGAGCCCCCCCCTCCCCCACCAACGCAGATTACCCACAACTCCCCTCTCCCTCTCCACGGAGCCAAGGACAGATCTATGTCGTGAAAACCGTGTTGGTGGTGCATGGTGGCTCTCAGGCCGATGTGTGAGGAGAGGAGTGGAGAGAGAGGGAAGAGGGACCCAGTGTGCTTTGTCAAAATCAGACCCGGCTAAGAACAGTCCATTAAAAGGTGAGCGGGGATCTGACACATGAAATATTCCCCCCTCCGTCTCAGACGTGGGCAGCGGTGACAGTCTCCATTTGTTATTTTTATGATGCCGCCGCGCTGCAGCCTTAGATAACACAGCCCTCATCCTCGCCCTTCACCTTGCCTTTATGTCCCGGCAGCAGACACCCCCTCACCTCATCCCGTTCCCCAGCTTCCCTTTATTTATCTGCACTTCTTTAACACACTCGATTTGCTAAACGCGCAGCCATGCAGGAATATGGTCGTGGGGGTGAACCGCTTCGCAATCAGTATGCCTTGGAACACGGGTATGTCTGGAACGGTGATACCTACAGTATAAGCTATACAGTGGCATGACACAGGTTTAACCAGAAGGTTTAACCGTGAGTAGAATCACTGCTGTCGGGCAAATTAACGCCCTACTTGATCACACTACAGCGTTGCACAAAAGCATCGACATTGAAAGTATAGCAGGTCCACAAGCTCAAAACTCGACGTGAAGTGAAGCGTTTTGAGCTTGTAGACCTGCTACTTTTGATAGTTTTGAATTGCAATCCTAAAAAGTAACAGTTTTGGACATGACAGAGACAATTTCACTCGTGTACTGTACTTAAAGGGCATTCCACTCATTTTCAACATTTTACTTTTGTCATTAATAATTAATATACCTTAGAGATGTTGTGTGGAAATAATTTAAAAAAAAGTCCCCCCATTCTGTGTTTCCTAGAACTGGAGGTCTGAATAAAAATCATTAACATGGTGAATCACATCTTGATGATGTCATCAAGATGTGATTCACCATGTTAATGATTTCCCCTTTAAGTACAATTTTGAGGTACTTTTACTCTCCTTGAGTACTTACAAATCCCCAGTGCCTCCCCAGTGTCTCCCCAGTGCCTCCCCAGTGTCTCCCCAGTGTCCCCTCAGTGCCTCCCCAGTGCCTCCCCAGTGTCCCCCTGAGTGCCTCCCCATGCTCCCCAGTGTCTCCCCAGTATCCCCCTGAGTGCCTCCCCATGCTCCCCAGTGTCTCCCCAGTGCCTCCCCAGTGTCTCCCCAGTGTCTCCCCAGTGCCTTCCCAGTGCCTCCCCAGTGTCCCCCTGAGTGCCTCCCCAGTGACCAGCAGAGTGCCTCCCCAGTGCCTACCCAGTGTCCCCCTGAGTGCCTCCCCATGCTCCCCAGTGTCTCCCCAGTGCCTCCCCAGTGTCTCCCCAGTGCCTTCCCAGTGCCTCCCCAGTGTCCCCTCAGTGCCTTCCCAGTGCCTCCCCAGTGTCCCCTCAGTGCCTTCCCAGTGCCTCCCCAGTGTCCACTCAATGCCTCCCCAGTGTTCCCCTGAGTGCCTCCCCAGTGTCCCCCCCGAGTGCCTCCCCAGTGCCTCCCTGAGTGCCTCCCGAGTGTCTCCCCAGTGCCTCCCCAGTGCCTGCCCAGTGTCCCCCCAGTGTCTCCAATAGCAATACAAGAGCAATAATACAAATCAATCTTAATTTATTAATCTTATTCATTAATTATTGAATCAAATTAATTAATTAATCAAAATGTTCGACGCAAGAAGGCCCCCCTGCGGCCTGCGCCCAGCACCATGCCAAAGCTTTTTCCTGCAGGAAACACTGCTTGTGGTTGTAAATATATTGTTATCTGTGTTGCGAGGATTTTTACCTGGAAAAATATCTACCCCAAAAGGAATACCTGGTCCAAAAAAGTTTGGGAACCCCTGGTCTATTGTGTGCTTATAGATCAGCGAAATAATACTTTAGTACATTTAGTTTGAATTAAATATTGATGTCAATACTACTGTACTTTTACTCAAGAAATACATTGAGTGCAGACCTTTTACCTGTAACAGGATCGTATTTCTATATTGTGTTATTGTAACTTTTACTTAAGTGAAATGTCACCCACAGTATACATCACCAGTGGTGATAAGTAAGCTATTGTAAGTCAGTTAAATGTAGGATGTAAACACTGGCATTGAGCTGACCATGCATTATGCAGGTCATAATATTACGCCACCGTGTCACAAGTCGTTGTTCACTGACGACATGGTGAGGCCATATTTGTTCTGTGCGTGCGTGCGTGCGTGCGTGCGTGTACTCTCCCCCTCGGTGTGGCCTGGGCTTTAGCCTGGCCTCAGCCATGGGGAGATGAGTAGCAGGTCTGACAATACGCTGTCATCTGCACACAGGAAGAACCTTCCTTTTCTTCTCTTCTGTGCCCACCCACCAACCCCCCCTCCCCTCCATGACACCTGTGCACCGGGCCCCAGAGACCCCTCCCCCACCCTCGGCCCGGAGCCCTCCTCCACTAGGCCCCAGAGCCCGGGTGCCAGAGGTAATTACAACAGCTTGGAAGCTCCCAAAGGAGTCCAGCTCTGGCAGTAGCAGGTCACACTGCCTGCCCAGCAGCGGTACCTCAAGTACGTTTTGAGGTACCTACAGTATACGTACATGTTCACAGCAGCACTAACCAAAAGGAAGGAGAGGAAGAGAGCGAGGCTGAGGGACAATCGTTGCTGTACATCGCCGCTCCCAAATAGCCTGTGTTTTTCATAGAGGTCAAACAATTAGCAGAAAGAGGCGGAAGAGCCAATGGTTAAAGACACAGATAAGAGGGACGACGGGACGTTAAAGATAAGTGTTAAAGTGAACGAGCTGTGCGCATGTACGTGCGTTCGTGCGCCCGCGTGTGTGTGTGTGTGTGTGTGTGTGTGTGTGTGTGTGTGTGTGTGTGTGTGTGTGTGTGTGTGTGCGTGTGCGTGTGCGTGTGTGGGAGGCGTCTTATAGAGAAAGGTATGACACGGAGTGGAGTGCAGTATATAGTCTGGCAGACAGCAGAGCCCAGACGATCTCGCAACACTGTCACCTTGGCTCTAACTCTCTGCACCGTCACCTCGGTCCAGATGTCAGGCATGCTCTAAGTCTGCAGTCCCAGCGCAAAGTACAGCATGTCTTGTCTGCACGCAGTGAAAATCCTCAGTTTTCATTTAACTCTGAGAGTAAAAATTGCACCATGTGTACCAATTTAGCTTGGACTGTCGTGATTGTTGTACTTTTTCTGTTTTGCATGTGTCTATGGAGTTAACATTACTCTAATAGACCCCCAGGTGTGGTTATAATATTCAAATACGTCTTCCCTGTGTATTTTTGGTTTCTTCCTGAAAGCTGAAATCCCCAATTGAAATAACACCATTTTAGTGACATCATAACCCCAACCCCTCCCACATTATCATAGAACAACAGCTGTGGGCGAGGCTTAAGTTCAGGTGGGTG
Source organism: Protomyctophum parallelum (assembly GCF_964188405.1). NCBI lineage: Eukaryota > Metazoa > Chordata > Actinopteri > Myctophiformes > Myctophidae > Protomyctophum > Protomyctophum parallelum. The sequence continues at coordinate 25,901,928 of NC_139704.1, forward strand.
GTGCTAAGGTGAAAACCATGCATACTTAATGAACTGGTGGGTGTGGCCACATAAAAGCATAATTTTAACACTTTCTGCACACTTTTTTGAAAAAAATCTTCCTCCTAGTATAATCATAGTACCTGATGATCATGTTTTTTGCGGGGGGAAAATCACGGCACTCTATCTTTAATCCCTACAGTGTGTACCTTTTTCGACTTGGATTTCCTCGGGGGCTTTTGGCCCCCTTTTGTTTCCCTCGACACCAGATCTCTTTACCTAACGTATAGCTGATCTACAAGCTCACAGCGCGTTGCGTCAGATCGGCGAATGTCGGGCTATACTTCAGCAGAATGTTCACTCATTATGACATTCCGGGAAGGGAAGCTGGGGTTCATGTGGTTAAAGCTATGTCGAATGGCGTACTGCTCCCCCCCCCCCCCCCCCTCCCCCGGCCGCACCTTGAGATGATTACGGTTGTGCACAAAACGACGCGCTACATGATTTAACACCAGCCTGTCATCTCCATATGATGACACATTCTGAAGTATGAGTGTGATGTTTATTCAATAGATCTAATTATAGCCTTGGTTTAGAAACGGTACCGTACACGATGCCTCTCACATTTTGATTGATCTCCTCCGCGCTCGTGGTTAAGATTCTCTTTTCTTAATGAAAAGTCGTTCGTTATCGGGCCGTGTTTTTCAATAAACATGTCAGTCCGCCAGTCACCACTCCTGCAGTGAGGTACGGCGTCAGATCACATTTGATAATGTCCTTCCCTCGCTGAGGACGGCGACAGCGACAAGCAGGAAATGAAAAGGGATATCTTCTTGGCAACTACCGGGACGAAGAAAAGAGGAGTGATCCATCCACTGTGAGCCTTCAGACCCTTTTAACGTTGTTATTCTGGGCTCACTTCCAGCTATGTTGTATGTATTTTGAAAACGAAACGAAAACTGTTATTAAAAAAAAACAAAAACAGAAGAAGGCCTGCCTTCAAAAACAGAAAACACCCATGGGACGACTCAAACGTTTGCTTGGCGTGCAGGTTCGCTTTTCATTACATGTCCGGGCTATCTACGCCGCCCGCGAGCCCCACAAACACACATTTCCCCCCCCCCCCCAAAAAAAAAAGCATCAGGAACGGATCCAAACTAAGAGTAAACTGTTTTACAGTCGCTGCACAACAAATAAACAAACATCTGGAAGCATTCAGAGCGGCCCATTAGAAGGGCTCTGTGTTTTGCCAAAACAGGGTAAATGATGAGCAATGGGCTGTCGAAAAGGCTGGTGGAGACTGGGGGGAGAGGACAGATGACGGAGCTGTGGGTGCTAAGCACTGCCTTTTAGAGCTCAGCTGGGCTCAGAGAGGATCTACACCTGCTGCTATCTCCTCCTCCCTATCTCTACGCCTCCACTAGACATCTGGATGGGATACATGACTAATGGGCGACCGCAACGCTCACATCGAGAGCGAGTGAATTGTTGTTATGAAGAAAGGGAGAGGCTTGACAGTTTTGGGCAACTTTTGAGCGTTATTAGGCGATGTTTCCCCGGTTGTGTTTGTCAGTAGATGATGCTCCCTCCCGCAGTCTTAGTTTGAGAATGACATTGCCAACGACGTCCCATGAATGCAAATGTATGACTTTTTTGGATGTAGCCGAGTGCTTTCAAACGAGCCCAGATTGGAATAGTTATGGGGTAGGCCTGTATTTTCTTTCCCCGTTTTTTTTATTCTTGGATTTCTGAGCGTTGGCGCCTGTGCCTTCCTTGATTAGTAACTGTTCTGTTTGATGTCAGTCTGTACCAAGCACAACAACACTCTTAATGTTACCTTTATCGTTGGCTTTGTCTTCGTATACGCGTGTCAGAGAATGGAAACGTCGTCTCTGGGAGTCCGATGAGAGAAGACAGAACACCTCTGGCAGGTCCCATTAGAGACAAATACGTGCTTCAGCAGACATTTCACTTGGTCTCGTAATGATTATACCAGCGGGATTCGTCCCCCCGACGAACATCGCTCTGCAAGCACAAAGACAAACGCTGGCCTCAGTACAAGCCGAAATCAGGCGTATGGAAACTAGCAGGGTTTAACCCCTTCCTCTTACCTATTAGCTCACATTCACTTCAATGACATGTCCTATACATCACTGTCCCGTGTGTGCTGCTGGGGTTTTAACCCGCCCACGTCAACTCTCTGAGCTAAAGTGAAATGGAAACGGCGTCTTCGATAGCATGTGTTATTTCACTACTGATATTGTAAGACAAAGCATCACTAAAGGACCAAAAGGAAGATGGAACGTCGTTGTCGGAGGGAACAGCTGTAGTAATTCCTTCGCCAGCTCTCTGTCAGTCCCATGCACGCCACATGACAGGCGTGTGTGCGTGCGGCGTGCACATGCACGCACGAACAATGTGAAGGCATGGCCCACTTCCAGAGACATGACTTCATGAATGTTTCCCCAAGCATTTTAGGGGTTTTTATTTGATTTCTTTGCTACGTTTGCCAGTTAATGGAGTTGATGAGGTGTCTTAAGATTAGTTTCTAATAGGTTCATGTTTGTGGAGTCACGTACTGTATATCATAATGCAGCCAACGTTCAGCACTCGGTCATAAACGAGCAGAAAATAGACGGGCATCATTGTGTTGTAGCGTGAGCGTGCGTACTTCTACCCTCGGGCACTGCTTAGATACAGTGCCACGGTAAGACACGTGGATCGTCAGGGTATTTTTTCTCGACCAAATTATAGATGCATGGCTCAATAATGCACCGTACTCTCATATGTTTGCTATTTATGGGGGCGGGAGACAAGGATTTAGCTAGTGCTGAAGCTTCTACTGCAAATCGAGCAGAAGGCAGTGGACTATAGTACATAAGACTATACTGCGAGTTTTATTGTCTCCACCAGGCCGAAGGCATGGGGAGAGAGTATGTTTTGCACTCCGTCCGTCCGTCCGTCCGTGTGTGTGTGTGTGTGTGTGTGTGTGTGTCCGTTAGCAGCTAATCTCGGCCACCGTTAACCCGGTCGATGCCAAATTTTGCACACACACTCCCTGGATGCCAACGATGAACCTCTGCCCCAAACCTTCCAGAACGGCCTGTTATAGCGCCACCAGGAGGCCGCTTTGTGCAAAACAAGTTTTTGCACAGCACACCTACAGATTTTGTCCAAACATCACGCAAATTGGTACACAGTCTCTCTAGAGCCATTCAACCAAACAGGTCTTTCAGATTTCTCACACTCCATCCTGATTGGTTAAGATTGGCTTCCAAAGTTCACAGGAGTGCTCAGTTTCAAACACAATGCTGCAAATCATGAACACATCGCGTGATTTCCGTGAAATTGTGCACCCACATTCCCACTAGGCCGAGGACAAAATGCCACATGAACAATTTCAACTCAACCTCAAGGTGGCGCTATAACTGGCCGAAAAGTGTTTTTACCTCTAACTGCACGGATCTGTGGATAACCTGGTGGAGACCTGTGCCCAGAAGGGCACTTTTTCTAGTTGAAATAGGTTTTATGTTATTCTCTGAGTTAACCGATTGAACCGTATATAGCGTCCCTTGTGCGTTGTGGACTTCTAGATCATAGATCAGCTATTTTCAGTGGAGATGTAGACTGAAAAATTGAGGGGGGCCTGCTAATGCTATTGACCACTGGTGGACTACCGTCAACAAAGTATATTGTTTTTTTTTTTTTTTAAGATATTTTTTTGCGGCTTACGCCTTTTATTGATTTTTGAAGGGACAGACAGTAGGCTGACAGGAAACGGGAGAGAGATGGGGGGATGACATGCAGTAAAGGCCGTGTCGGGTCCGGGAGTCGAACCCGCGGCACACTGCGACTGGATTACCAGTCCGGTGCCCAGACCGTTACGCTACGGCCTGGGCCAACAAAGTATATTGTTTAACAGTTTCCGTGCCGCGAATGGATTACTCCAGGTTAATGTCGCTGCCGTATCGGACATACCCGCCTTTTGTTTTATGTGTTTAATCCGCCGTAATGTAATGAATCAAAAGAAAATCCGTCTTCGTCGCGGAGTATGAGACTGGATGGCTTCGCTTTGATGACGAAACCGGAAATCGTCACATGCTGTGGGCTGCTAGGGCTTCTGGGAAATTGAGGCCAATGGAAATGCATTGGTTGCAACGCCTCATTGAAACCAATCTTGTGTGCGTCTTCCGGGTGCACCAAGATGGTGGATGCTACACACAGATCATAACAAACCACGGGAGCTTTTTTTGATGGATTTTCGCGGATTAAAAGCCCAAATAATTCAGCGTATGCTCTAAAGGTAATACAACAATCTCGGCAGTGAAGGGGGGTTGATTAAAATGCGGGTTAATCGTAAAAAACAGTCAAACTGTTAAGTGGTTAATTTAGATTAGATCATGCATAGGCTTTCTTTCATTATCCATGATAATAGGTAATGGTCAGAATATCCATTACCAGTCAGTTAATTCTGTGGTGGCTTCCAAGAGCATAATATGGAGTATATATTGTCACTGTCGAGCAGAAATCTTCCTTATTGTACAAGAGTGTCAAAAGCATTCAGCAGATCTACAAGCTCACAATGCTGTGCATCGCAAGCTTGTAGATCAGATTTTTTTGCTATTGTCGATGAATTCTGAAAGTCAAAGTGATTAAGTACGTCTGTGGGTTTTGTCACTATTAACCAATGAAAACAGCGAGTGCGGAATCGCCTTCACGTTTGAGTAAATGGCCACGACCCTCCTAGTAGTAGCGGTTATAGTTAATTTATAAAGTACAGTTTATTGAAGTACAGCAAATTTGAGCCACGAGAGACACCACCGACTGCCGTATCGAACGTTTTACTTAAGTACTGTACTTAAGTACAATTTTGAGATATTTGTACTTACATTGAGTATTTCCAATTCCAGTATTTTTACTTCTACTCCACTACATCTCAGAGCCAACATTTGTACTTTTACTTCACTACAATTATTTGAAAACTTTAGTTACTAGTTACTTTGGAGATTTTAATTTTGATTAGAAAATATACATTAACCACTTCAACCCTATACATTTCGGCCATTTGAAAATAAATAGATAGATCTACAATAGATCTACAAGCTCACAATTGTGAGCTTGTATATCTGCTATTTTCAATAGATTTTGTACACATTTTGAACTTGTGAAATGGGACATTCTGCAATATGAGTACTTTTACTTTTAGTAGGGGAGAGCCGCCACGATTGTAACGCTTCACGGTTGTAACATGGACGTTATCTCTTGATTGGTCAACGCCACCATGACGCCATCGCGTCAGTATGTGTACAGCAACGTACTCTACGTGCCCAGGAAGTTTGAAGTGTTTACCTTCATCCTACGGGGAGTTATTGGCGAAAAACTGACTTTTTTCAAAAGGCGTATAATTTTACACCTGGAGTATATGTGTGCTACAATTTTTTTCTTTGATGTTGGTGAATAAAAATCCACATGGATGTCTTCATGCTTATGTTCTTCATTAGTTTGCATCGTGTTTAGACGGAATTCACGTTCATTCTGGTCTGTAAGCAACGGCAAAGAACAACTTGCAAAAGTGGGCCATTTGTAACATGTTACAAATGGTCCGCTTTCCATTAAATACCATTATATGTAATATTTACATATTTGACATATTGGCCAATATTATATGTTCTAAAATTGTATTGTATTGTGTAGTGTATTCTAAAATTAGTTTAGGGTTGTATAACATTGTACAACTCAATAAATCAAACGTTTGTTTAATCAATGTATTTCCCCACTGAACTGACCAAAAAAGAAAAAAAAGCCCAAACTGGTACACACGATACTATTTAATATTTCCCTTATTTTTGATACATTTTCTTATCACATCCATGGTATGAAAACAATGCTAAGGAGTTGCTTTAATGAAATATAATTGCTTTAAGCTGAAAACGATATGTTTAATGGTGTTTTTTAGCGTTGTTACATTTATCATGCATGTCGTTACAATTAATCCGATATGCGCAGCAAATGTAACACTGAAACAGCGTCCACGTTCGGTTTAATAACTCCCGATCTGTTTTATCAAAAAAATAACTTGAAGTGGTTTATGGTAGCAGACATGTGTAGGTCCGTTGCCTGAAAATATTACATGTGTAGATAAACGGATCTCTGAGTAAAAAAATGAAACGTGCAAAATGTTACATCCTTGGCGGCTCTCCCCTACTTTAAGTACATTTTGATGCCGATACTTTTACTTGTAAATTGCAGTATTGGTACTGCAGTATTGCAGTATTGGTAAGTGACTAAATAATAATGGATCCATTGGAACGTAGCTCCTTTTTTCCCGTTTCCTGTAAAGTTACGGTTTCAGACATACAAGGTTTCCACCCGACAGCATCGATATACACCCCCTCCCTCCCTCCCTCCCATCCCATCCTCCGCCCACCCCTCCCCTGTGAGGACAGACTCCGTCGTTGCTTCCGTTATCGGAGCTGGAGATGATGTTGATATTATTCCTCCCAGGAGTGGATTGGCTGGGCAACATGAATATCCATTATAGAGCCAGCCAGGGCCCTATGGAGATGGATGAGGAGACAGAGGATGAAGCGGGCCGGGCCTGCGATCCCTCATGGCTGCCGTATGCCTCCGCAACACGCCACACTGTCCGCACCACAATATGATGAGAGCTCTCTTTTTTTGGGTTTGTAGGCGGGGCCGTGTCCTTGTTGTTATTACTGGCCCTGGAACTCACTTCCAGCCACCCCAGCTTTCAGAGCACGCTAGATTAAAATGCCAGGCAGAGCCTCCCTTAACTTCCGTGACAGTTTAAACTGCTGAACTCTGGCATGTCAGCTTCTAAACTGCTCCGAGATCGCTGCCTTCAACCAAGTGTCATTAGCTCTCCGGGTATTTGATGGCACTCCTCTGTGTCTCGCGCACTCTCTCTCTCTCTCGCTCTCTCTGTCTGTGTCTGAATAATTCTGTTTGTGCTGGGTTTTTGGGGGAATGTCGGTGACACTATTGTTTTTATACCTTGCCGTTTGATGTCGTCGAGCGAGTCTCCAGAGTGTCTCGGGTTCTTAAACTGATGTTGGAAGTATACAGCGAGAACTTCAAGCGAAAAGATAACACTGTCAGGTTCAGTGTCAACAATGCTCTTCATTTCATTCTGTGGTGTTTGTTTGTTCAGTTCTCTCCAGCACTATTGTATTGATATGAAAAGCAAATACTTACAAATACTCTTTGATATTTTGTATTAATCAGGGTATGTTTGAGATTCAAGTAGAAAGGGTGCTGTATTTGTTTTGACTAAAGAGATCTAAACACATTCATTACGGTGCCACTTAAAGTTTGGAGATCAAACTAAATTAAAACTGAAAGTGTTGTTGTTCCATATCTGCGTACAAAGGAATCAACAACTGTAGTCTTTTACTCAATAATGAACTTCAGTTCTTTTGTATATCTTCATGTTGTTTTAGAAAATAGCCTTCACACTTCATAAACCTCTGAGGAACTCGGCTCATATCTGTCCACCACTGAGACATGGCTCATGTTTAGCCAACAACATGGAAGCGTCCTCTCCGAGGGTGGTAGAAATGTCTAACCTATTAAATCACTCGCGTCCGTGACCATTACAGACAGGTCTGCGTTATTTACGACGATAGAGACCCTCTCAGTCTCACCCATTTAGACTTGAGTCTGGCACAATCGGAGATACGTTTGGGCCCGTAAGGTTGGCCTCTGCCGAAAGCGTGTCAGGCAGACGGACAAGGACGTGGGTTCTTGCCAGCCGAGCCCGGCCCGTCTTTGCAATAACACACCGCCGGTGCTATGGTCCTTGGTTCATTTCCCAGCTGCACTGGTCAGTCTCGGGGAAAGCGGCAGGACATAAATCAGCCCAAATGGATAGGCCATACTGCTAGAATCAGCTCTGAAAGGGTCTCGCTAATGCAGTCAAACTATTATTCATGTTCCGCCATGATTTGTAGCCACGGTTCAGGACATCTGAGCTGTGGGCTAGTGTTTCCAGGCTTTACTTTTAGTCCTGCCAGAAGTTGGACAGGTTTGCAGCGGGCCCTCCTGGTTTCCAAAGGCGGGAGTCCATCATGGTAATTTATGACGGGGGTCGGCTGCCAGATGGTTTTGGATATTTTTACAGCAGGATGGATGTAAGGTCCTCCAGTTTTCCTCTGTGTCAGTTCCCCTTGAAACGAATGGCTCAGCAAGCAGTCAGTCTATCTTTGTTGGGATGGGGGGGGGGGGGGGGGGTGGAGGGATCTAACCGTTCGCTCTGATGAAGAGCTACTAACATGATGTCAGATCTTAGATAACTCGTCATCTTAAAGGGGAGCAGGATCAGGCCACAATTAATCCTGATAGAGATGCATTTATCGAGATAATGTACACATGTGGTAAACTCCTTGGTGTCGATGTGACTCAATGTAAAAATACAGACTGTTTTGCATTTTCAAGATTTCATGTTTCACATTTCATGCCAAGCTAACAGAAACGGATACGGCACATGGTTCAAATATTTATCTTGTTGGTTTATTTAGAGCCATTGGTGCTGTAATTACTGTATTTCTTTTGACTGATTATATTTTGAGTAGATTGTAAGTCTAGGGTAATTGATCCCACATGGTGCAATCATTCAAGATGAAAACATGCCTCACCACTGGTCCGGTTAATGGGTCTAGCAAATTAGATTCTAATCCAGTCGGTGGCCAGTCTGTCATGCTGCATGACAACACATTCCACACGTACGTACGTACAGCTTTAATACGTGTGCTACATCATCAAACCTTTCTCGTCAGGCGTGATGGGGACACAGACAGACATAGCCTATCATGTGATCACCAGTGCAGAGAGAGAGAGAGAGGGTCATCTATGGATAATTTACAAAGCCACAGTAAAATGGACCCTGCTTGTCTTGTTACTGGCTAGGCTCTGCAACTTATCAACACATCACGTTGTTTATAGTGCGGAGACAACATAAACACACACACACACACACACACACACACACACACACACACACACACGCGTGCACACGCATACATGCAAAACACACACACACACACACACACACACACACACACACACACACACACACACACACACACACACTCGTTCCCAGATACTCTCAGAGCTCCAGAGCTATATTGTGGTGGGAAGGCAGCTGAACTCATCTGTCAATTACGGTAAGCTCCATTGGGCCGTTGTCTAAACTGTTTTCTCGCTCACTGGGAAAGCCAGTGATTTATTGTCAACCGCCTCGGCATCAATATTCAATCGAGAGACACTAAGCTGTGATGTCTGAACACAAACTATTGTCAGAGCATCAGCGTGGCTGCACATCAAGTCCCCATTCTGATTATTCATTGCACCAGGCCCGCCGTGAATGGCTTGTTTGGATGCTGCCGCTTGTAAAAACAAAATCACACCAATGTGTGAACTGAGTGGTGCAACAGCGCCACTTTAGGTCACGCAGCGGTATTCAGCTGTCCATGCTCAAATAGACATACAGACAGACACACATCCTTATACGATTACGAACAGACACACATCCGTACTCAAATAGACATACAGACACATAGTTGTTCATTGGAGCAGTCAGGCACCGCTCAAAAATAAAACTATATAGGTTACAGTCCTTCAGCTGTAGTGTATTAAAAGTACTACAATATTTGCCTCTGAGATGTAGTGGAGTAGAAGTAAAAGTATTGGAACGTGGAAATACTAAGTGGAAATAATAAGTACAAATACCTCAAAATTGTACTTTCACCAAAGTGTAACTGTACTGTACAGGATCGCTTCAGGGGTCAACTCTTCCTATCCTGCCTTGAAGCCCAGTAGGTCACCTGTTAAAATGTCGAAATGTGTATTTTCTTTCTTGTGATTTTACTAAATGCGACTTTGGCTACAGGAAGTTTTATGGATTTTCGGCAGTGTCAACATTTCAGCTTCGGCCATGAAACGAGCCGGAGCGGTCGCCGGAATGCTACGGAGTTCCAAAACAACCTTTTAATCTGTCACAACGCTTCGCTGATGAAATCACGTTAAGCAGAAGGAGCAGGTCTCTTTGTCACGTTTAATGCAAGCGGACAAGTTATTTCACTTGTCATGACGTGATCGGCAGATCGTTCCTGACACGCTGTGTCGCTGCGAGACGATTGGATTGACTGAGTCATCTGGGTCAAACGTGAATTTAGTCCAGATTGCCGTGATTTTTAAAAGGCTACTTCCTTCCAGCTCTTCCCCCTCAGGACACACGCTTGCTTTTAAGAGGAAAGCCTTTCTGATTGACCCGAGAGAGACCTCAGACATCTGATCTTATCGTATGTATCTTTCTCAGAAAGATGGCTTCATGTTGTGCTGCCTGCCTGCCTGCCTGCCTGCTGCGGGTTCAAGTTGGGTTCTAATATACCGAACAAACCTTGTGCTTTGCTGAAGAAAATCCAACTCTAAACGTTGTGGCTATTGTGTTACATTGTGTTCCACATATAATATACATGAATCGTTTATATACTGAACATTTGAGCTTTTTAAGCATAATTAGTAGGAACACAACGTTTTGCAGGCTAAGGAGCCTTCCAGGAGCCTTGCAGGAGGAAAGCCAAAAATATGTTTCTCCGTTTGACACCATTAGCCAGTGCTAGCAGGCAACCCTCTGCGATGTTGGCCAACCTTTCCCAGGGTGCACCGATGCTTGGCATCTTCTCGGGATGGATTTTTTTTAGGATCCAGGCTCTCGGATGGTAGCGTATCATTTAATTCTAAACTTTCCTTTTTTGAAACTGACATGTTTTCCGTATATCTGGCGCTTTGGCGGGTGTGTGTGTGTTTTGCACACGGATGTGACCCTGAGTTGCCATGTCTCTGGGCTAGCCTAGTGTATTCTTCACGCCCTTTGATCCTGACAGAAGTTCTGGATGAAATAATGAGCTGTGTAATGTTTTTTTTTCTTCTTTTCTTTACATTGTAGCCTAGTAGTAAAGGGAGGGGTGGGATGAGTGAATTTAAGGGTTTTATTATCAGGGAACAAGCACAATAGAATGATTGTTCCCCCCCTGTGTATGTCCTAATGGTGTAGGGAGGATGATATTAAGATAACCTTGGGAGAGAGGAGATAAGACAGCCACGGGCATCCCGCCCACCCTCCCTCCCTCGCTCCCTCGCTAACCCGCTGTGACGTTTTGGCACTGGTGCACACAGTAAGACACGGGTCCCCCGTTCAAATGCAGTATGAATGTTTTGGGGGTCACTGCCTGAAAAGGTTGAGAACCACTGGTTTTGATATCGACTCCATATTGAGCGCTGCTTAAAGCGATACCGTCTTTGTGCCGTTGCTATTGTCTCCATGTTGTAAATGCCTCATCCCAGTTGCAGGTTATATAGCCAATATGATGACATGCTGTTAGCCATTTGGCTACAGCGCCGCCGTAAGCCTCCGAGATACAATGAACAGATCATGGGTATTAGCGCTATGATGTGCGGGTCGATAATATTTGGGCTTCATTAATTCCCATGCCCCGAGATGACATGCGGACCCTATTAGGATTGAAATCTCATACCCTCCCACCCCCCCACCCCCCCACCCCCCTCTCTCTCTCTCTCCTCGTACCTCAGCTGTGGCTCAGCCAAGCAGCCAAGCGGATAATACGCTGTGAGCTCTGAAACATGTACCATTATAATTAGCTTTGTCAGGTCCTAGCCCCCCCGACAACCCGGCATGCAGATAATATGATGATACGTCTTCATAACGGGCTGACCTTACATGCTCAATATTTCTCCCCCTTATGAAGATTACATGTCAATAAAGTAATTGAGTCCCGGAGTGTGTGGCAAGTGAAGATTTAGGTTATTGGACTTTTCGGAGGGCAGTGATGTACGAGCGTTATTATTCCTCCTGTCAGGAGACGTGCCATAGGGGGGAGGGACGGGGGGGACGGGGGGGGGGGACGGGGGGGGGGGGGGGGGACAGGGGGCGGGAGTTGAGGAAGAGTGAATGAGGAAAAAGGGGGTGCAGTATAAAACGAAGTGAGCGAAACGTTGCTCTTGCTGGACAGAAACCTCATATCGTGAGCAAAGCATGAGGTCAGTCCGTTGCTCTCCCCAGGTTGGCAGAGGGAGTGTAGCGCAGTTACACAAATCGTGGGATTTTTTTTTAAACCTCATGTCTCCACAATATAGAAACGTATTTATTTTGTAATGTAATGCCCTACTTCAAAAATAGCAGCTCTACAAGTTATAGTGGTTAAATGTGTGTCTGTCTTTTTTGAGTGGTGCAACCACTCAAAAAAACAGCAAGACAGCAATGTCCGTGTGTCCGTGTTCACCTATGTGTTCACCTATGTGTTGGTCAATGAGCACGTATAATGAGTACCAGTAGGGGCGCTGTTGTGCCAGAACAGAGAGAGGGATAGTGCTGCACTGTTGCCTGCTAATGACAGAGAGAGAGAGAGGTGTGTGTGTGTGTGTGTGTGTGGGGGGGGGGGGTAGTTGCACCACTCAGTTCATTTTTGTTTTAATATAATTATTGAACCAATATAAAAAGAGCTTGTGACTAAATAATAACTATTGGATCCATTGGAAAAACAGGTTGTGTTTTTTGCCCATTTTCTGAAAAGTAACAGTTTTGGACATACAGTACAAGATTTCTACCCAAGAGAGAGGGAGAGAGAGAGAGGGAGAGGGAGAGGGAGAGAGAGGGAGAGAGAGAGAGAGGGAGAGAGAGAGAGAGAGAGGGAGAGGGAGAGGGTGGAAATTAAGAGGAGAAGAAGGAATGGATGGGGGGGGGATCATTCCTAAGGGGGAGGGACAGATCCTCCGTTAATCATCTCCTCATCCCTTCATCTCACTGTCCCCTCCCTCCCTCGCTCACTCACTCCCTCCCTCCCTCGCTCGCTCCCTCGCTCGCCGCATATGAAGGAGGGATGTGTCATATTAATTAAGAGAAGTAGCATTTGGAGTCGAGTCATCTGTCTGAACTGGCACACAGGGAGCGAGAACAGGGCGGGGGGGTGGGGGGGATGCGTCGTTGGGGTTTGAAATATTCCGCACAACACAACCCTATTATCACCTCTGCCTCGTGTCTGATTGGCTGCCGTACGACGTGGGATCATCGCTTTTGATTCTGTCGCCGCTTTTGACACGGCGGCGTGTGATGTCATGCGAGTGTTATATAGCTCCGAAGACTGTTATGTTGGGGCGATTTTATCGTGAATTTATTTTCTTCTTTTTTTTGTATTTTATAATGGATGAGCAGGTGTTTGAATGTGTCCGCCTGAACAACAGGATTTCCCCCTCTTTACTATAGGAATTGAGAGTTTTTTGGAAGTACATTCATGAGTCACAGAATTAAACCTGTCTTTTTCGTTCATGTTTTGTTCCCGTCCCTCGCTCTGTGCGGTTGGTGAACCCCGATGACAAATTGCCCTAAAACGCCATAATGTCACGTTGCCGTTCGGCCCGTACTTATTGGACCGTGAGTGAGTGCTGCAGACAGAGGAAATGGGATGTGAAAATGAGAGTGTGCTCCGACTGACGCCTAGACAGTGAAGGTTGCACACACACATTCGACGACAGTGGTGGAAAAAAGTACTCCTTTTTTTTTTACTTAAATAAAAGTAGCAATACTGCAGTATATAAATACGCACTTGAGTACATTATGAGGTATTGGCATCAAAATGTACTTAACCCATTTTGACCTGAGATCAGATTCTAAAAATGTCTTCTACATCCTGACAGTTTTCTGAAAAAGCTATGTTTCTATGTCAGTCGAACGACTGACATAGAAACATAGCATCGATTTTTCAAAGATAACAGACCTACAAGCTCGTAGCACGCCACTCGGTGACGCGCTATGCGTTTGTAGATCTGCTATTTTTCAATAGCTAAAGCATAACATAAGGCTAACACCAAAAGGGGTTCCCGCCCCAAAATGTACTTAAAGTACCAAAAGTAAAAGTAGTCATTATGCAGAATGTCCCATTTCAAGTTGTCAAAAGTATATAAAGAAATCACACCTGTGTGAACCGAGTGGTGCAATTCCCCTCTCTCTCTCTCTCTCTCTCTCTCTCTCTCTCTCTCTCTGTTTCTGGCACCCCCTACTGGTATTAATAAATGCACGCACGCAGCATTACCCCGTGTTCCAATTTCACGCATGCGCACACCACTCGTACTCATGATACATACATGATACATACATGATACAAACGGAGATTGCTGGTTGTAGGAGTGGTTGCACCACTCAAAACATAATAGCAGATCTACAAGCTCACAATCTACCGCATAGTGAACTTGATATGCATATTGGGCTGAAGTGGCACCTCGTCTCTGTATGTATGTAATCCACTTAACTCGAGAACCGTTTCCCCCCCGGCGACTTCAAATTCGACACACACAAATTCAAATGATTGTAGTGGAGTATAAGTATAATACATATTTGCCTCTGACATTGTATAGTGGAGTAGAAGTAAAAGTACTGGAAATTGGAAACACTCAAGTGCTTCAGTACTTAAGTAAATGCACTTACAGTAGTTACTTTCCAACACTATAGTCAATGGACGGACACGAGAGAGGGCGAATTTGAGACGCGCGGACACGGAGAGAGAGGGACAGGGCAAGCGTTAAAGGATATTTTAGCCGTCTGCATCCTTTGGGATTTGGACTGGAGATTGATATCTTCCAGTCAGATGGAACCCTGATGTGAGTGATCCCGCTGCACCCTCCATCATTGTGACACGTATACGCTGCTCAGGGCTAACGCTCATCCGTGTTGATGGGGCATGGCGCACCTAGCCCCCCCCGTGCCACAAGGGCCCTGGCAAACCTGTCCACCTTCCACCATCGCCCTCTCTCTCTCCGTCTCTTCCTTGTTCTTTTATCCCATTAACACTGGAAAGCATCCGTGTCATTTTTTTATTTTAGCGTAGTCTATTCAAGAATAGCAGACCTATACAAGCTCACAGCGCATCCTTTTGTGCCGTGCTGTGAGCTTGTATATCTGTTATATATTTTTCTTTAAAGCTTTGTTTTTGGCTTTTCTCCCTTTATTGATTGATAGTGGAGATTGACAGGCAGCAAAGGTCGTCATGAATGGGACTGGAACGTGTGACGCGCTGTCAGGCCAGAGCCTATATGTGCAGGCATGTGCCTGGACCACTAGGCCAGCGGGCGCCCCGGGTATATCTGCCATATTTTAACATTAAAAAAAAAGAATAAAAATACAACATCTAGAAAGTGTGAGAACTGCATGATTTTGAAAAAGGGCGTTTGGTAGAATCGTAAAAAAACCTCGGGTCTCGGCGGGTTATTTCCACCGCCCCTTCTCCCCTGTTTTTCTGTCAGTGTTGTCATGTCCAATCACTGTTCGACCGGTCCGGGGCCAGTCAGTCGGGCGGCGGGCGGGCGGGCAGGGGAGCGGGGAGCCCCCCAGGTAGTGGACCTGCCTAACAGGCGTCAGGATGGGCACTGAAATGACACTAATAATGGGGTCCCAGTGTGGTCCAGACAGGTCCAGTCAGTTAACAGACACCGAGGATGTGGAGTAATAAGTGTTTGGTGTGTCTGCAAGCAGCTAGGGGAAGGAAGTGTGAGGGAGCCCCCCCATCCCCATCCCCACCCCCGCCCGTCCACCCCTCTTTCGTCAGGCAGGTGCAGCCATCCGCAGAGTTGGCAGCACTTTGGCAGACGTCGGATTACTATTGATAAGTGTCAACGGTGTGTGTGTGTGTGTGTGTGTGTTTAACTGAGTGGTCAAGGTATATATAGTAAATATATATGAGCACTCTCCTTGATGTCTGGCTTTAAACCAGACTGAACTATAATACTGACACAATGTGTTGTGTGTAATGAAGACATATCATCGTATTTGTTATCTTCATGATAATGACACTTGGCCGTACTACTGTACATCATCACACAAATGTATCAAACACGTAAAGCTAAAACGAGCTTGTAGATCTGCTACGTTTGCCATTTTTTAAATTTAAATCCTCAAGATGGATACGAGATCTCCATAAATGGGCCATAAAGGGACACAGACGGGTACAACAACAGGTAATCTGACAATGGGTACAAGAGTATTTCATAACTAGGTGGGGCAAGGGCATGCATTAACGCATTCTGGGCGGGAACCCTTTTGGTGTTTTAAGCATTGTTATACTTTAGCTATTGAAAAATAGCAGATCTACAAGCTCATAGCGCGGCACCGAGTGCCGCGCTATGAGCTTGAAAATGCGCTGAAAATGTGGCGCAAAGCTTTGAATATATTCTTCAGAGCGAGCGTTTTTAACTCAAATCTTTGCTTCTGGGTGGTCACTGGAACAACATATTTTGAGAGGGGGGTCAGTGGCCAAATACAGATAATTCTGGAGGTCCTTGACATGATAAAGGTTGAGCACCACTGACATAGAAACATGGGTTTTTCAGAAAACTGTTTTTTTTAACCGACCTCAGTCCAAAATGGGTTAAACTTGCTAGTTAGCTAGTGTTATTACATGTTGTCCATGGCTTGGTGACTGCTGCCAACAGTGTCGGCTAGCCAGATGTTATGAAAGTTTAACTAGTTGACTAGTGTGCTCTGATCGATCGCGATTTTCACTCAAATGACTCGGATCGGTGATCGGAAATTTTCCCTATCTGGAGAAACCGATCATTTATACCATTTACATTGTATTTATAGTAGGCCTATAATATCGTTTTGCATCTTTGTGACGGGCCTAAACATGCTCCCCTTCCTCCCCACACACACAGGAACAGTTTTGACGTGGGTTTTGACATATAATAATTTTGGAAATCCTTACACACATAAAGATTGGTATCGGAGAAAAACGATCGTTGTCGGGTTCCTGTGGTGGCCATGTTTGTATCTGACGGAGATTACCCCTGACGGGCAGTTAGGTGGCATTTTGTGCACTGATGCTTGAAGTCCATTGTTGTGTGTGGGTTGGGTTGGCTTCAGTTAACATGGCAATTAGCAAGTGACATTGTTTTAAAGCCAGCAGAACACTGTTATTGTCACGTCATTCAGCTGTCTCAAAGCAATTCATGTGTTCCCTTCTTCACAATGAATGCTTTGATCTACAGTATACTATGCTTGTGCAACTGGACACATTTTCACTGCCTTTGAAATCCATTTAACCTCATTCTGGGGCAAACATGTGGTCTTGTAGATCAGCTACTTTCAGAGAGTAAAAACCAAAGGGATCCTAGTATAAAGCACTCGCCCAACCCAACAGTTATTCTAACCCCTCACATGATCATTAACTCTTTAAACTAGGGGTCTTATCCTGAGGTGCTTGTATAATAAGCTGCATCGTATATGACATCTCAAGATGCCTCCATAAATCTCTCCCATCAGGCATCGCTCCCATCTCAGTTGTGGCACAAAGAAGTTTTGCTGGACACTGCCACAGAGCAAAAGACCAGGTCATTTTGGATATTTTTCTGAGGGAGACTACTCTGTCCTTCAAGAGGAACAAGACCTCTCACATTTCCAGATGTTCTGAGTAGGAACACACAACTGACTGTGAATGAACTTGGTGTGGCGATGAGCAACAGAGACCAGTGGAAGCAGCTTGTGTCGCAGACAGGTATCATGAGAGGAGGCGGCAATGGAGCAGCTCAGACAATTTAGGCCCTTACTTTATTAACAGGGTGCAGGTAAAAAGAGACAACGTTTTGATGTTTCAGTTACATCTTTGTCAGGTCATCTTTTTTTTAAATGTTGGATTCATTTATTTTCAGGGGTTCCCAATGAAGAACCCTGCTCTACGCAGCAGTGTTGTTTTCGTCGACTAAGACGAAAAATGTTCGTTGACTACTTTTTTCTGGAAACGAAATAAAAACTAAGCTATGATGACTGAGACTGAGACTAAATATACTGACAATTTCGTCAACAAATAAAAACTGGACTAAAATGTCAGGAAGGGACTATAGTGGACAAGAGATCCATTGCAATCCAGAGATCCAGCATGCTTTGTGTGCTTGTAGATCGGCTATTTTCAGCAAGTGACTAAATCAACTGTATATTTAGTCGACTAAAATCTTATGATATTTAGTCGACTAAAACTAGACTAACACTAAAACATTCCGGATGACTAAAATGTGACTAAAACAACAATGAAAACTAAAATCAAATTGCTGCCAAAAACAACACTGCTACGCAGTTTAAAGCGTAATTGTCTAATTGATGATACTCCATCGCACGATGGCATCACTTGTTGAAGATCCCGCAGAGATCAGTTCCAGCTGCTCCGTGGATTATACATCAGGCTTAACCTTGATATTAGAGCCTTGTAGATCATGTACAGTATGTACAGTATTATGTGCAGCACCTCTCCCTGATGTTGTACCATTGTCCTTTGTAGTGGCGTCTCTCCGCTCACGGGTGGCTCTCCCCTTTGAACACTTTTATGCGGCTGTAATTGACCTTACAAAGGGGTTCATTATGCAGTCCCTTTCATGCTGTTTTGACTGATAATTATTATTTAATGTGTTCGGATGGAGAGCATCATTAATTCATCCCTTCCTCCAATGTCAAAGAGATGAGCGGTGAAGTTATCACTCTCTGGTGATTAATATAATGCTCTTTTGTTATTGAATCCTGTCCCAGTGATTTAAACTTTCATCGAGTCGCTCGCTGCCCGTACTCTTAATAACGCTCGCCATTACCCCAACGCAGCCCAACCGCTAATTGCGTTTTCTTTCTTCTTTACATTTTTTTAACCCCCCCCCTTTGGTTGGAGGTTTGAATGACTTATCGGCACTTTCCTTTTAATTAGAAATCCCGTGCATGCGTAATGAGAAGAATGCGATCGATCAGTGTCAGTGTGTGCGTGTGTCTGTGCCACGGCGTGATTTGTGGTGTTGATGTGTTGACGGAGAAAATGAGTGCTCGTGATTAGCGGTGGCGTCATTAGCCGGGTCGCACAGCCTTCAAGGGTATACGGCCGTTGGTGTTCACGTCTTCCTGATGTCTCCAGCAGAACAACCAACCCACTTGTCCCAGCGGTTGTGCTCATGGGACACTTTTGGTACTGTATGTCCTCGGATATCTTTTGCCGTCGGGCAGAAACCTCGTATCTCCATGTTTCAAATGTGCTTTTTTTTTTTTTCGGTACCGCGTCGGTACGATCACCATAGTTTGCAGATCGGCTGTTTTCGGAAAAATGTTGGAAGTGAACGCGGTGCCTGTGGATTTTTATAAATATTGAACCATCGAAAAGCATTTACAAGAGATTAGACAATAGACATATAGGAGATATATACAGTATATAGACTATAGTATAGTGGATCCATTGGATGCATTGCTCCAACGAAAAGTAACAGTTTTGGACACCGACAGTGACGATGTATGCGTGTGCGTGTTGTCAGTCCAGTGGACATGGACTACTAGCCTATACAGTATACACTATACAGGATAGTGTGTGCCTTGATAATGGAGCCGCAAGGGGATTAGCACTGTGTAAACTGACTGAACATCCACCCCCCCCACCCTCTTATCTCCAGACACCAGAGCTACAGTAACCAGTGTTCTCTCTTGGCTATACGTGGAATAAATGTCAGTGAAATTAATTTCGCCCGTTTTTCATTAGGCCCCCGCACGCGCGACCGTAATCTCTCTCTCTTCAGTCAAAATTTATGTCCTCCCCAGAATTCAATTTCCTTCCCCTCTTCCTCATAAGTTGGGAAGTACAAAGACTGATAGGCATTTATCAGGTTATAACTCCTAATGCACCCATCAATGAATAATGCCATTCTTAATTTACGGTGTTTGGTCCCCGCGGTTATCAAGTCAACTGACAATGTCAGAGAGGAGCCCAAAGCCGCCATGGCATGTACAGCTATACTCAAAATATAATAACGAGACACTGTGTTTTAAACACCATGTAATGCTGTTAACACACTCTGTGTGTTTGTAATCACTCTATCAGTAATGACCTTAATGTTAATGCTATATACACTCAGCAGCACTCAGTCTGCCACGTACGTTAAAAGGATAATGTGTTATTATAGTTGCCTGTTGAGGAAAATCATGTGGAAAAAATCTACCAGGTTATTGTTCAGCACTGTTTGAGCCTCGACCTTATAGCAACCACCTCATGACAACAGCATCAGCCCAGGGCAACGACTAAATCTCTCAACTTTCACTCGCACACTACTCACTCACTCACTCACTCACTCACTCACTCACTCACTCACTCACACACACACACACACACACACACACACACACACACACACACACACACACACACACACACACACACACACACACCCTTTGTTCTTGGCCTTCCCTGCACCTTTCCATCCGAGTCGTGCACGGTGAGCGCACCGCTCCCTCGTCCCGTCTCTCCTTTTTTGTGTCTCAGCTCTTGGACTCTTCCCCGGTCCCAATAACTATAATTCCTAGCATGAATAAAAGTCCACGCCTTGGCTATAAAGTTAGAGCAAACTGTCAGCGAAAAGCTCACCGTATACTGACAACGGAACCGCAACATCCATCACGCTGGGCGAATAAAAACGCTGAAGAACGCTCCACCGGGACGAGCGCGGGGGTGGGGTGGGGTGGGGGGGGGGGGGGTGATGATGAAAGCGCGTATATAATACGTCTGACAAGCAACGTGGCCGTTCTGAGTGCTTTGACAGGCTAACCGGCTCACTGACGGACTGGCGGCTGGCCCTGCATGGCGTGCACAACGCGCCAGGTGCGTAACGGAAAGTCTGACATCACGTCGTCAGAGCTCTCTCTCTCTCTCTCTCTCCGTCCGGTGTCAGTTTAACGTCTAATCGATGCTCCGTCGTACGCGCCGTGCAACGCCGCCATGCGGCGGACGTACAAATCTTGGGCCCAAGAAGCAAAACAGGAGGTGAGCTCACTCACTCACTCACTCACTCACTCACGCAGTCTCTCTCTCTCCAAGGTTTGATGAATAGCCATGTCATTTAGAGAGCCTTGTTAAGTCAAAACCCGTTATGCAAATTATAATCAATTGCGGCGACGGGTAAATGAGGCCGGCGCGCTCTACTCTCAATCCGTCAGCGGAGCCTGACAGTGCAATATGTATCCGGGATGTGTTTAGAATAGAAGGGGGGAGCCTTTTATCCCATTCTGGGCGGGAGCCCCCTTTTGGTGTTTTAAGCATTATGATATACTTATAGCTATATTGAAAAATAGCAGATCGAGTGCCGCGCTATGAGCATGTAGATCTGCTATTTTTTTAAACATCTTGAAAATGTGTCGCAAATCATTGAACAACATATTTTCAGATGGGGGTCCGCGGGCCAAATACAGATAATTTTGGGGAGTCCTTGACATGAAAAAAGGTTGAGAACCACTGACAAGGATTTAGAAGACTTTTTTTTATTGGTTTGAATCGGCCTCAGGTCTAAACGGGTTATATATTATGCTTGTAAATAATCGCAGCGGCTAATCGACGCTACAAGTCATGCTGTATTACCGGCCCTGCGTGGCCCTGCAGTCTGCACTCCACTCTTGGCCGTGGAGAGAGAAGTGGAGTTCTTGTGGTTTTCGTGTTCGGGTCGAAAAAACCCCTCCCCATCTGTCTCCCCCCCCCCCCCCCCCCCCCCCCCCCCCCTCTCCTCCCCTCCCCTCCCTCCACCTTCCTTGGCCTGCTCCCCAGTCTCGGGCCCGGGTGAAAAATGGGGCACATTTCCCTGATAGCCCCTTGCGCTGTGGATGTGGGGAGTATAAATGGCTAATGAATTACAGATGAACATTGACGCAAATTAATCTTCCTGATGTCCCAGGGTTATGTGGCAGCCATTTAAAAGTTTAATCAATACGCTGGAGTTGAGAACATGCAGGCGCTGCAGTTGTCTTGGACTGCAGTAAACAGCCGAGGGGGGGGGGGGGGGGGGGGGGGGGGGTTGGGGGGGGGGGGACCCGAGCAAGCCAGCCGCGCATACATCATAATGACAGCTATTTATGTTTAATGGACTAAATATTTTTTATTGGGAGAGGACAAATGTCACTTTAACTCTCCCGAGTTATGCGCAAACGCTCGCGCGTCTGAACCCCCCCCCCCCGAGAGAGAGAGAGAGAGAGAGAGAGAGAGGAGAGAGAGAGAGAGAGAGAGGCGGATGACACCTCAAATGTTAAGGCGGAGAACTACTGCTGAGGATAGAGCAGGAATATATTCAGTTTGAAGCTGTCCCATTAAGCCTCCACTCGTTACTGTCACGGGAAATAGACGTTTGCGAGGAGGATTTTTTTCTCTTTCTGAGGTATAGTGTTCGTATTAGTGCCCTCGTTACACACACTCCACTGTACCGTGGAGGACCCCGCCCGTCTCGCCCTCTCTGTCTCTGTTTGTCTCCTTCCATTGAACGCACACGCACTCACCCAAGGACGGACGGACGTGCACACGCATGGACGGACGCGCACGCACACACGCGCGGACGCGGACGCACGCAGACACAGACGGGCCTTGTTTGATTTAATAACTGACAGAAGTGACATAATCCAGGCTGTATATGTTTAATAACCTTCAGTATGACTAAGCGCTCTGTGTGCGCTGGGAGGAAGCGGCCGTCCCATGCATATTCATTCCCCCGTTAAGTAAAAGTGACTGATATGTTGTTTTGGCCCATTCTTTAGTCTGGAAATATTTCAAGAGAGAGAAAGACAGAAAGACGGCCTTTTTGCCGTCAGGATGTTCCCCGAGAAATAGGGTCAGCAAGAGATGCAGTCCTGAACGCAAATGCACGCGAGCGCACGCACGCGCACACACACACACACACACACACACACACACACACACACACTTTGTGTTGCCTGTCGTCCTGTGTGCGTTGCAGGCTGGCTAGAGGTGTGCAGGATGTTGCTTTATGTCCGGTTGGGGGGAGGGGGGAGGTCATCCATCCACGGGCCTCCCTGCAGAGAGGAGGAGGAGGAGGAGGAGGAGGAGGAGGAGGAGGAGGGGAAGGAGAAGGCGACGTTGGGGCTGGACTGATAAAAGGACAGCCCTGAGATGGATGGCACTCCACAATAATAGGCCAGGCTCACCGCAGCCCCATAAGTCACTTATTCTTGACCTTTTTCCCATTTCAAGGACCCCTCTTCAGCTTGATAGGCCAGCCCATTCTCTAACCTTTTTCTGGATCTTTTTAAGTGTTCACGACGACCTCTACCGCTCTGACCACTTAACACGGCTGTCCTGCTGGGTGGGCCGTGTGCGTTGTCCGAGCACGTTTTATTTTGACAATCGATCGATCGTTTTCCGGCTTGGATCAATGGAACAGACGCAGTAGTGAGTTTACAATTTTTTTTGTTATCATAATCCCTAATTTTTACAAATTTTTACTAATCTGTCATGACCCACGGAATATTTAAAACATTAGATGGATGGGGTCCACAATAATATAGGCCAAGACCGCCCAGGTGCCCACTCATCCAGGTGCCCACTGCCCACTCATCCAGGTGCCCACTGCCCACTCATCCAGGTGCCCACTGCCCACTCATCCAGGTGCCCACTGCCCACTCATCCAGGTGCCCACTGCCCACTCATCCAGGTGCCCACTGCCCACTCATCCAGGTGCCCACTGCCCACTCATCCGGGTGCCCACTGCCCACTCATCCAGGTGCCCACTCATCCAGGTGCCCACTGCCCACTCATCCAGGTGCCCACTCATCCAGGTGCCCACTGCCCACTCATCCAGGTGCCCACTGCCCACTGGTCCAGGTGCCCACATGTCTCTATATCTTTATGTTCCCAGTTGTTGTGCGTGCGTGCGTGCGTGCGTGCGTGCGTGCCTGCGTGCGGAGTGAAAAGGGGAGGGGCCAGTGAATGTGGAAAATGGGATGCCAATTGCAGCTTCTCTGGTAAAATGTTGCGCAATTACATAGTATGGCATATGCAAACTGTACGGTAAATATGCAAGTTATTTGCATATTTGTGTGTGGGGGGAGGTCTGGACTGCAGTACAGTACAGGGCGGAGGAGACAGTTAAAGGAGAATGAGAGGGAAGAATCTTCCCTAGAATAGATAACCTTGATGTTAAATGCTACATCCATCGGATATGTCTTTCCTTGACATATTGATGGCCCTTGAAAAGAGTCAGGCTGATTGTATGCAGGGAGCAATCATTAACCCCCCCCCCTCTCTCTCCCCGTATTCCTCCGTTGATTAAAAGGACAGCTAGTTTTTTTAAGAGGCTGTCATGTTTATTATGTCTCCATATATAGTTTTTTCATCCCTGTTGCTCTATGCTTATCCTTCACTATATTTACAATATGACAAACAGAAGAAACAGCTCGCTAAAACTTCATAAATATCCACCATTCCCGCCTCTGTTAGATGTTATTCCGAGTTTTTGTTTCTTCTTCAAAAACCCATTATTTAGTTGAAAAATCACACTCTCATGAAAGTTGTTTTTTGTATGTCACGTGGGGTCCATAGACTTGGCTGCTACATGGCGAGGTGGCAGCCAAGAATATGGTTCTCCGGTTCTGTTTCAATTTACTGTTTCTTGTGAAGATTTTTCCACAATGGTTACAGTTGTACTCTTTCTCACGATTTACGTCATAAATGCCCTAAACAAACATTAAAGTCCACAGACTTGGCTGGCAAACGATTGCTGACAAAATAAAATAAACTTTTTATTCTTCTTTATAAACCTTTTAGGTCTAAACAGTGGGCCTAAAAGTAATATTGAGTGGTAACGTTCTCATCATCATCATCATCATGATAATAGACACCACTCACGTCACACAAATGTGCGATTTAATTTTGTAACGTGCAGTGAAAAGCACTGCAGTGCGTCTACTGAAGACTCAATTATTGAAATCCCGACACGGAATAGACTTGGACCAACCATGGTGTATTGATGTCTGTATACATGAGCCAGTATACAGTAGATAGACTTGGACCATGGTGCATTGATGCATGTATACAGCCAGTGGATAGACTTGGACCATGGTGCATTGATGCATGTATACAGCCAGTGGATAGACTTGGACCATGGTGCATTGATGCATGTATACAGCCAGTGGATAGACTTGGACCATGGTGCATTGATGCATGTATACAGCCAGTGGATAGACTTGGACCATGGTGCATTGATGCATGTATACAGCCAGTGGATAGACTTGGACCATGGTGCATTGATACATGTATACAGCCAGTGGATAGACTTGGACCATGGTGCATTGATGCATGTATACAGCCAGTGGATAGACTTGGACCATGGTGCATTGATGCATGTATACAGCCAGTGGATAGACTTGGACCATGGTGCATTGATGCATGTATACAGCCAGTGGATAGACTTGGACCATGGTGCATTGATACATGTATACAGACAGTGAATAGACTTGGACCATGGTGCATTGATGCATGTTTACAGCCAGTAGCCTATAGTGAATAGACTCAGGAGTTAGAGCAGGTCATCCAATGATCCATGGGTCGGCGGTTCGAATCCTGGCTCCTCCTGTCTCCATGTCAAAGTGTCCTTGGGCAAGACACTGAACCCCAAATTGCTCCCGATGTGCTGGTTGGTACCTTGCATGGCTTCCGCTGCAATCTGGTGTATGAATGTGTGTGTGAATGGGTGAATGTAATGCACAATCCATTTAAAGCGCCTTGGATGAAGGCGCTATACAGTATAAATGCACCATTTACAGCAGCCAGTATGCAGTGAATAGACTCTCCAGGTATTCTTCAGAATAGGTAGGATTTAATGAATGCAAAAAAAGAATACTATGATTTTAAAACGTATAGCACATTTGGAATAGACACATACGGCACTTTAGGAGTCAACCATGCATTTAGGACTATACTGTAGGTCTGTGTGTTTCTGCTGATATTATTATACCATGCATTTAGGACTATAGATCTGTGTGTTTCATTTTGTATGTCCGTGGCAGATATAGTAACATTAGGAAGAAAATAATAATAATACAGATATACAAGGTTTCTGGCCGACCGCAGCGTGCGTTTCTAAGTGCTGATGGGGTGCAGTGTGAGAGCACACAGTGTGCATTGTGCAGCAGCTATAGCCTGGTCCCCGCTGAGGCAGAGTGCTCTATCAATCCCCCGTAGAGAGAGCACATGCTCTGGGTAATCAGCTCTGAAAGCACCAGACTCAACACCGCCGCACTACAGCGGGGGTAAAAGATACACCGTGGCGGAACCGTACAACACGCTTTTAACCCACTAAGACCGGGGGAAACGTGTAACTTTAGATTTGAACCACGCACTTTAACCGTCATTTTATACACTGGCTATTCACAAATGGCGGATACGCAAGCTCATATAGCGTGGCAACGAAGTGACGCGCTATGAGCTTGTATAGATCTGCTATTTTTTTTTAAATCATGAAAATGGGTGCAAATCTTTGTGTGTGTGTGTATATATTTTTTAAAGCAAACATTAACTCAAATCTTTGCTTCTGGGGGTCCCTGGAACAACAGATTTTGAGATGGGGCGGCCGGCGGCCAAATACATACATATAGGCTACGATTTCGGGGGTCCTTGACATGAGAAGGTTTGAGCACAGCCGATATAGCAACATACATTTTTAAGAAAACTGTTAGGATTTGGAAGCCATTTTTAAGAATCGACCTCCGGTCTAAATGCATTAATAAAGACAGGAGAGGGGGGGTGGGGTGGGGCCTCTCCTTTTAAGAGCCAACAAGGTGCTGCGTGACATTATGCACTACAACGGCCTGATTGTTCCTCTGCCAGCGCATGATGGAAACATTAGCCTCCAGATCACTGTTTTTTTTTTTTTTAATCTGTCACATTAATGGCTGCTCTCGCTGCTTCCAGGGGCGCTTTGTGTAATGTAGTGCGTGCGTGCGTGCTAGTGTTACTTTACGTGCTATACTTGTGAGGGCCAAATGTCGCCACCAGAACAGCAGGATTGGAGAAACAGACATTTGGGGAGGTAGGTTTACAATTAGGAAAAGGTCCAGGTTGGAGGTTATGGTTGTATAGGATTAGACATTTCGAGGTCATGGGTTTAGAGGTTAGTGCTGGAATTATGCCTGATTTAAAGCACGCCAAAGTCACACGCCGAAAATAGAAGATTTACAAACTCGACCTGTTGTGAGCTTGTGGATCTTCTACCGTCTGCTTTTAGTTTTGGCGTTAAATATGGCCCAAAATAATATAGTCAATCTGGCTTTCATAAGAGATCGCCGTCCTAAAATGTAGACGACCGTACTAGTTTACAGTGATGGGCAAGCTACTTGGAAAATGTAGTAAGCTACACTACCAGTTACTCTCTATTAAATATAGCTCAACTACAACGAAGCTATCCCCAGATAATTGTAGCAAGCTACACTATAAGCTACATGGCAAAAGTAGCTAGCTACATGGACACTACTTTTTTTTAAATATTTTTTATCAACTTCATGATCAAGTTTCCACAGAACAAATAGCCTAATAGGCAGGCAAAAATGCTGAGTTTGATTGTTTATTAAAAAACAAACTGGAAACAAGCCCTCTGTCTGGCTTTTGGTGTCAACTTTTTCACATTTACTTGTATTAATGTACCTTGCGGTGTCAGGAGCCAGCTGATTCATGTGTTCAGTGTTGGGAAAGTTCTTTTTTTTATTAACTATAGTTCAGTTCACAGTTAAATTTTTTAAAGGAACTAATTCAGTTCATAATTCAACATTTTGAACTAAAGTTCATGGTTCCAAAAATGAACGATTTTAGTTATTTTTTGTTCTTTTGTTTTAATTATTATTATTGCCACAGCCTAGCCATTTGCGCACCAGCTGAGACTAGCTGACCCAGGTCACTAGGTAAAACAGTGCCTCGGGGAGGCACTGTTTTACCGAATATTTGAGGATGGGATACTCAGATTGAGAGAATGCTGACAGGCACTTAAATTAGATGTTAATGTCCTGTAGGTAGACTTAGAAATAAAACTAGTGTTGACTAATCAATACAAGTGGCTCTTATTTTGATGGGGCAGTTTCTGCACAAGAAGTCCGTTTGACTTGTAAACAAGCTACGATGAATGAGCTGTCAAAGTACTATAGTCGCTAAACCACGTTAGCGATCAAATTTACAATATGAAAACTTTCACTTAGACAATAATGTAGGTTACACACACTGGAATTAAACATGGAACCTGCAGGCAGCATTAGGTGAGTAATTCACTGTGTTGTGCTAGAGATAAAAGCCAAAGGACAGCTGCTGCGTGGGATCCTCTTGCTGCTTAACAACATAACTGTCAGACTCTTATCTAAACCAACCAATCATGGATTTTTTCCCCCACAAAACTTTATTTAACAGTCAATTTGTAACGTATAGCTTTTGTTGAAAGCTACGTCACTACTTGGGTCTAAAAATAGCTACACTACAAAAAACGCTACTTGGTTCAAAAGGAGTGAAGCTACCATCAAGCTACTGATAAATGTAGTTAAGCTATGTAGCTTCGCTACTTGTAGCTAGCTACTGCCCAACACTGCTAGTTTAGTAAGACAAGTGCGGTGTGCGTGTGCGTGTGTGTGCGTGTGTGTGCGTGTGCGTGTGCGTGTGCGTGTGTGTGTGTGTGTGTGTGCGTGCGTGCACGTGTCTTCTCCCGGGTGTGTGTTGATGCGTGGCGTCGGTCGGGCACACAGAGGATCTCCAGACTATAGCAGAGTTTGACACTGTACCATTTGTTATTAAAGTATCACTTCATCAAGCTCAGGCCCCGCAGGCCCTTCTCGGTCGGCCTCATGAGGTGTTATGCAAGAGAGAGAGAGAGCTTGGCTATGCACTTTTAAGTTACCCCCCCCCCCCTCACACACACACACACACTGCACACTCACACCCACACACACACACTCCCCCGCCCGCATGCCCGTTCGCCCTGCCTCATCTTTCTCCTCTCTTCTCCTCTAATAAAAGTGTGAGCTCCGGCTGTGATGGGAGCTCAGTACTGTGGAATGTGCAGGGCGTTAGCTGGGTGTGTGGAGCTCCGAGGCTGCTTAGAAAGCCCTAATTTATGCTCCGTGGAACGCTGGCGTCACCCGCCGACGAGAGCCCTGGCTGCGACGCGTCGTCAGCTCCAGCATCAGGTCGGCGGAGTAGCTTATAGGCCTCGCCGACTTACACTTACACACTTTACCTCTCCTCCAACCCGCTGTGGGACCCAGAATCAACCCTCCTATTTTCTTTATTCCCACCATTGTTCACAGACGCCCCCTCAACACTTTTCTTTATTTTATTTTATTTTTGTCAGTGTGGTAGAATTACAGGGAAAGGCGCGTTGTCCAGAAGTTGCTGATTGGTGCTGTAGCAGTCTCAGAACGTGTTGCCCCATCCAATCCAAGTCCCCCAACCCCCCCTCCTCCTCCTCCACCCCACCACCCCCCCCCCCCCCCTCGGGACAGTGGTGGTGAGCTCAGCAGAGTGTGAAGTCTCGAGGGAGGGCCCGCTCGCCGAGCTTTCGGTGCCTTCGTCTGTGAAGGTTATCTCTGAAAGCCCTACAAATGCGTCCCCTCCAGGTAATGTCCTATAGGGGTCTTGGTTCTTGCTATATCGCGGTAGGTAATCTCTTAAGGGCCCCACTCGCCGAGTGAGTGAGTGAGCATCTCTTGCGGGGGGAAAGCTGTGAATAATGTGCGAGTGAGAGAGAGAGAGAGAGAGAGCGGGGCCCACGGTTGCCTCCTGTGATCCGAGCGCTGTGAGACGCATCGAGTCCTGTGGTGTCGAGACCGAGTCTCCAGCCGTGGCACCTATACCCCTAGGCCAAGCACGGCAGCTGGAATTCATTCTCCCCCTTCCTCCTCCTCCTCTCTGCCAGGGACAATCTCATGCATGTTCAGACACACACACACACACACACACACGGGCACGCACACGCCAGGGGAAAGCAGGCAGCCTGTGCAGCGGGCCGGGGATTTGATCAGAGGTGACAGCTCCTCACACTTGAGTGTTTGGATCACCTCAAGTAGCCGGGCTGTGAGGGGAAATGAGCGCTGCTCCACTACAAAGTCCAGATTTAGATTGACTGAGCTTGTCCCCAGGCCTGTGGGCTGATGCTGCTGCTGGTTGCTGTACTACCATCTGACAGAACACCCACTACTGCTCCGAGCGACACGTGTGTGTGTGTGTGTGTGTGTGTGTGTGTGTGTGTGTGTGTGTGTGTGTGTGTGTGTGTGTGTGTGTGTGTGTGTGTGTGTGTGTGTGTGTGTGTGTGTGTGTGTGTGTGTGTGTGTGTGTGTGTGTGTGTGTGTGTGTGTGTGTGTGTGTGTGTGTGTGTGTGTGTGTGTGTGTGTGTGTGTGTGTGTGTGTGTGCGAGCATGTCTCACAGGAGGCAACTTTGAACACAGAACGAGAGAGGGTGGGAGAGAGAGCCATGTGTCACGTTTGGTTAGAATTGAGGGTGGCATCAGAATATGCTTGGCACTAATATGGCACCAGTATCTCTGTCCCTGTCTCTGCTTTCTGTCACTTGGTTGCCATTCCTCGGCCCGTCACTACTCGCCCCTTGACAATGTCGCTTTGGATTATGTGATTGGAGGGGGGGGGGGGGGGGTATAGGCGCCCTCTCAGAGCACACCTCAACCCCCCCTCCCCCTCCCCTTCCGCACCCAGCACTCCTCCCACCATCCACTCCTCCCCCATCCCCCCCGCCTGCCCCTGCCCACTCCGCACATGGCTATAATGCACTTGATGTCTATTTAAAAAAGCTCTGGCGAAAGCCATATCTGTCCCCCCTGTCAGGGGATCATTGACAGTGCTAATGCCACTTGTCCTTGCCTCATTTGCCGAGCAGTGACACTTTAGCTGCAGCACCCGGCTGGCTGCATTCGTCAAAGTGGCACGACGGCAGCGGCGAGTGCTTGCCGGTGACATCAGAGGGAGAGAGTGCTGCAAGCAGAGAGAGAGAGAGAGAGAGAGAGAGAGAGAGGTGCTGTGGGCAGCTATATCTCCCCCGGACAGCAGGCATGGCTAGTACGAGAATACACTGTCTGTCGGCCATCTTTGCTTTCATCCCGGGAGAGGATGGGTGTGCAGTCAGTGTGGAGCTGTCTGCGGTGTCGCTCGCCTGACGGATCCGCTGTGAATGAACAGCAGACACACACACCTCGCTATCCGTCATGATGAACCTATACTGTACATATCGCAGCCGTCGGGCAGAAAGCTCCTATCTCCACAGTACGGAGATACAGTACGATATCAAGTATAGGACATTATAATGTACCAAAAAAACATTTCGTACATTAATGCCCTACTTGATCATCGTCACACAAAAGCGTCTCAAAAGTAGCAGATCTACATTTGCGATGCGGTAAATGAGTTGAACTACTTTTACCCCTATATCATCATCACCATCTTCCTCATCACCATTATTTCAGCTCGGCGTAGGCCTACAGCTAAGGGGCAGGCCCACATTTTCTCATTTTCATTTCATATTTGAAAATAGAACACCTACAAGCTCGTAAGCTTGTAAATCTGCATTTTTTCAAAAACATATGTATTATTTCTTGCACATATCTTGTATGGCGGTCCCTGGCACAACATATTGTCCACAGGCAAATACATGCTTGTGAACGATTGATTTACATAAATACAAGGAGTTGAGCCTCATTAATATCCTCATTCAGAATTATGTGTCATACTCAATTATGTATTTCCTTAATTAATGTGACCTTCTACTGGCCTATTATGACCAGTTTATCGAGTTGTCTTGATGCATAATGTAAACAATTGATGTTGAATTAATTAATTTTCATATCGACTCTATACAAGTCAGTGCCCCCTTGTGAGAGGCAAATGGAGTTAACTAACGTCTTGTACAATGTTACACTTTTTATACGTACTTGTTGATATGGTTATATCACAATAGCGTTCATTATTTCAATGTCAAGGTCAATGCAACGCTGCTGACGGCTAGTATGGATTATTTCAGGAGGCACATCAGATGCAGTATAACTGTATGACATTGTGTATATAATTCCTTGTTTAGCTTTAGACTACTGTACATTGAACCATATAACACACGCACACACACAGTAATGCGCATACTTGCACATTTCATTCATGCCACTATTGTCGCTGTCTGACATAAACTTATTGACATATTTTATTAATGCTTGTTTTGTTGTTTTATTTATAAATGAATGCCCTATTTCACATATTTTGTATGATGATGACAGTGGTGTGCAAAAAGTACTGAAAACAGCCAAACTACAAGCCCCACAATGCACCGTGATGTCTATATTTGACAAATAAAATAATCATTGAATGTCCTATTCTTTGAGTGCTTTTCTCCGCTTTTTTTTTTGGGTCTTTTGTTTCCTACTCTATCTGTCACTGAGATAAAATACAATAAAGAATACATAATTGAAAAATGTTTTCTCCTACAATACATATTGAGATGCCCAGAATATAATGCGATACCAGGTTGAAAGTAGTTAAAGGAGCATTCAGTGATTTGGGTGATTTGGAAAACCCCCAGTCCGCCCCGGTAACAAGATGTCATGTACTACAGTGGGGGAGGGGGACACGCAACAGGCCAACAGGCCAACAGCACACACACCAAGGCCCGCCCCTGCTCGATCATGATTGGCGGAAGCCCCGTCTCTATCCTGATTGAATAAAGGCCCAGGGGTTAAATGGGGACAGAGAGGAACTCCTTATATGGTCAGCACACTCCTCCATAGTGGAGGAGTGGAGGATTATCACAACAAAACAAAAAAATAAGTGATATTTGAATTATGTCAAATCACTGAATATACCTTTAAGGATGTCTGTTGGATTTATAAGTAAACTATTTCACCAACTATTTCAACTATTTACAACATGCTTGTAACAAATGAATAACTATATTGGATCCTTTGGACCACAGATAATTTTTCCCATTCCAATGCATTTTCCCATTCCCTGACAGACATTCTAGGTGTATCTGCAAAAAGAAATACATTTTAGAAAAATCTTGAAAAGTGTTTGAACCACTGATTTGCATTTGTAGAATCGGCCTCATGTTTTTGAAATAATTTCAAGTCAGAAAACTATGAACCATTTTTGTCTTGTCTCTCTTTCTCTTTCTCTCTGTCTCTCCATTTGTAGGTGTATTTGCGAAGTGTCGCTACGTCTACTATGGAAAACATTCCGAGGGCAACAGATTCATCCGCAACGATCAGCTCTGAGGAACTGCATCTCTGGGGTGGGCGGTGGGGTGGGGGCTGTCTGGACAGAAGGACATGGAGATGGATGGTGACGGACAGAAGGACACACATGGAGATGGATGGTGACGGACAGACGCATTATGGACAAACCTGTTCCGTATTTATGACGTTGCTAGCTCTCTTATCTCAGGGCTGCTCCGCTGGTCCCCCGTCCGTCTCTGAGCAGAAATGAACTATACTTTTACGACTATAGATCTGCACATGGTTTGTAAGGCCGGCGACCCCCACGACATACAGTACAGTATATGTCTTTTATTGGTTGCTATACAGCGCTCACCTTCGTAAGGTCCTGGGTTCGATGCCGGGCACTGCCAACTCGGCGTATGAGTAGCACGGCTTGTTTTTATTTTAACGGAAGAGTAATGATTGACCTTGACGATCATTTTAATTTGATACACGCAGAGATATCAAACGCATGAGGCGGTTAATAAACACCTAAATATGTGATATCTCTGCGTGTGGGGGGCATTAGAGCCTAACTCGATTATTAATAGATATTTTGGGTTTTTTCTTTTTTTTTTGGGTGCTTTCACGGCATGAGAAATAGGAGGCGTCGCATGCGTGAGCAGGGCCATTTATCAACTCGCTCAGTGCGTGGGAGTTGACAGGTCTGCACGGTTACCGGAAACGTTAGATATCACCTTATCAGCCTAACTGTTTACATATCTAGTTACTCACTGTCTGAGGGAAATCATTGAATGTCCTATTCTTTGAGTGCTTTTCTCCGCTTTTGTTTTTGGGTCTTTTGTTTCCTACTCTATCTGTCACTGAGATCTCCTGCACTGACTGACATATGACTGACTGACTGACTGACTGACTGACTGACAGCCGACTGACTGACTGACTGCTGAGATTGCTGACGAACTTGCCGCCAGTTCACACATGGACCAAACCAAGTGTACAAGAGGGAGGGGGGTGCATGACACACTTATGTTTTCCTTGAAATTGAAAATGATGATTAGCAAATAAGAGACATATCTGATGACATGAGGGTTCACGAAAGCAGGATACCTATATTTAATTTATTTTGTACTGTATATTGACGGGGGAACAAATTGGAATTTTACTCAATATTGTAGGGCACACGTGTGTGTGTGTGTGTGTGTGTGTGTGTGTGTGCGTGTGTGTGTGTGTGTGTGTGTGTGTGTGTGTGTGCGTGCGTGTGCGTGTGCGTGCCTCTCTCTTTCTGGTTCATGCTCAGAGCCACAGTCAGGACTGACACTCCTACTGACATGCCTTCGAGCATCAGCAATCCTCCGACTTTAGACACACGCAAGGACATACTCTCTGTCTCTCTCTCTCTCTCTCTCTCTCTCTCTTTCATTCACACGTACACGGTACACAAACACATACACACACACACGCTCGCTCACGGTGCGACAACCAGAATCAGCCAATCGTCAGCCTTTGCCTTGACAGCCGCGGCATCCATGATAGATCACCCGTCCCCTACCGCCGCTAATCAAGGGTGAAAGTGTGATGGTCACACACCTGGGGCCTGACGGACAGCCACGCCCCGTCTGTCTGTCTGTCTGTCTGTCTGTCATTTATTCAACATTCATTTAAAAACCATTGTGATAGACCAGGGGTTCTCAACGTTTTTGGCTGGGGACCCCCGAAAATGCTTTGGTCATGTCTCGCGACCCCTGCCCCGCCCTCCCCACCACCAATACAAATTAATCCACCAAGATAAATAAATACTGAAACCAGATATAATCATTAAGGAAAGTTTATACATGCACTATGTGTACTATATGTAAACTCTAAATTTTCATTTTCCAGCCATTCAGTTGAAAAAATAAAATAATAAAATAATTTGGGGACCTTAAGGGGTTGCGACCCCCAGGTTGAGAACCACTGAGAACCACATTACCCCAGACTTCCCTTAATTGGGAAATTGTAAAAAAAAAACTTGCAGATCTACATTGCTCACAGCGTGTTGTTTGTGACGCAACGCGTTGTGAGCTTGTAGACCAGTATATAGGGCATATAGCATATAGATATTTATAGGGCTTTACGTGGTTAATGCAGAGGTGCAAAGTAACTAGGTACATGTACTCAAGTGCTGTACTTAAGTACAATATTGATTTACTTTTACTTTACTGGAGTACTTCCAATTTTTAAATACCTTTACTTCTTGGCAAATCATTCTCAGATGCAATTATTGTACTTTTATACTCCATTACAATTAGAATAATTTACTTTATTGAGTTAGATTATTATCTATGGTTAACCACTTAAGTCCTATTTTATACTTTGGCTGTTTGAAAATAGTAGAAGCTCACGTGGATCTTTCAAAATATTTTGTATAGATTTTGATCAGGGTATCTATTGAATCAGGGTATTTATACGTAATGAGTACGTTTACTTTTGGTTGTAGGCCTACTTTAAAGGGTAACTTGATAACATTAGCCTATTTTTAATGTAATGTATATAAATAATTGTAGCCCTCATTTCCCTATAACAGCCACTCATGGTGCTGGGGAGTTTCCTTCTAAAAAGACACATCTCTCTGGCTGTATTTTGGTTTTGTTCCACTGTTTATGTTGACATTTCCCCTGGCTTAGTACCTTCAACATTGGTTATTTTTTTAAAGGTGTTGTAAGTGATATTGTAGGTGCCCTACAATTTATTGTGCACTCTATATATTCAGAAACTGCTTCCTGTTCTGTAAACTTCCCTTCCAGGTATGGTTGCTGAGAACAAGCTGTGAACAACTGGTATGAAACACCACACAGAATAACCATTTATTGTTGATTATTTCCATAATACATAATAGAGCTACTGTAATGAGCCATCTTGTTGGAGTCCAGACTGTGATCCTGAAGCAAAGATAATTCAGTCAATTTTAGTGTTATTGAACCAACTACTAGGCCCTAGCCTGTTGCTAATGCTAACCATGTCATAACACATGTCATGTCATATGTTTGTTTGAGTCCAGATACTTGGATAAAAAAACAACAACCAGGGTTGTGAGAATGATGTTGTCTTGGTGTTTTAAACACACTTTAGTGCAACACTAACATTTATGATCATACGTTTGATGCTAACCAAGATGCTAACCACTAAGCTAGCTAGCTAGCTGCTATACCCTTGGTTACTGAAGCAGCAGCATAGCGAAACATAAAAGGGTCATTCTGCTTATTTTGAAGTTCAAAGGGATCAATTAAGAGCTCTGGCTGAGCTCCCCCTCCCCTCACAGAAAAACACATCCATGTAAGGGATGAATGTCAACATAAACAGTGGAACAAAACCAAAATACAGCCAGGGATGTGTCTTATTGCAAGGAAACTCCCCACCAAAAATATATAGAGGCTGATAGAAGGACATGAGGTCTAAAATATTTAGATACCGGTACATAAAAAAAAAAATAGGATAAATGTTACCTAGTTTCCCTTTAAGTATATTTTGATGCCAATACTTTTGTAGTTTTAATAAAGTAAGTTTTGAATACCAGACTTTTACTTGTAACAGGGTAGTTCTATTGATACTTGTACTAAAATAAATGAATTGAGTACTTCTTACACCACTGGTTAATGTGATACCAAGGTATCATTTGTTTGTGTTTAGTTCAGAGGGGAGTAGACCTAGAATGCCTGTGATCATTTATTTAACTTCATAAATTATCATGTACTAGCCCTTACCCTTTGTGAAATACTTGCTCTCCCTGGGTGTGTTTTCGCATTTTTAATTCACTAATAATTATTAATTTATAATTTGTTAAATTGGGAAAAGGGCTTTGTTAAGACCTCCATATTATTATGGTCAATGCCTGTGTGAAAAGTGGGAGCGATTGGTGCAGGCAGTGAGGAGCTATGGAAGTGTTTCTGACAGACACACATTCAGACAGACATTGTCAGAATTATAGTATGATGATGATGATCACAGGCATAGATCCCTTCAACACGTTCCTGGTTGATTTGAATTCTGCGCGGCCTAAATGTGATAAATGCTCTATCCATTAAATAATTCCAAAGACGTGGAGTGAAATATGGTCCTCTAGTTTCATATCCATGTGAACGTTCTGGCACAACGTGTATTTAGTCAATTATCTCCACTTTTTCAAGAGATGCACACGGACGTCTTTTTCTCCGGGCGAGGGGCCCGGAATGATCGATCTGATTTTACCAATACTTCCTGTTGTTTACCGCAGACGTCATCACCAATTGACCAGTGAAACACAAAAGTTTGGGTCACACAATTGGCAAGTGTGATTAATTACCCAGCACCTATCGCAAGGCACCTGCCAATTGTGTGACCCAAACATTTGTGCTTCCCTGTTCACTTGGTGATGACATTTGTGGTGATCAGAGGAAGTTTTGATAACTTTGCCCGGAGAGAAAGACGTCTGTGTGCATCTCGTGAAAAAGTGGAGATAATTGACTAAATAGCCTACACGTTTTGTGCCAGAACTTTCACATGGATATGAAACTAGAGGACCATATTTCACTCCACGTCTCCACGTCTCACAAACGGAGCATTTATCACATTTAGGCCGCGCATTTTGAGTCCGACCAGAAATTAACCAGGGTGTTCTATGGTTCTGTATGTGAAATACTGTACAAACTGTATGAAACAACAAGAGCCATTCTAGGACTAAGAGGGGATACATAGTGGCTGAAATCATCACCGCATTCCTTTTTGTTTTGTTATATATGTAATGAGTGCATTATGAATTTTGCACAGCACATTTTATTTGTATTTGCCTGAAGAAAGTATGATCGAACATGGCTTAATAGAGATCTTGTGGATGCTGTACACGCACGCACCCACATGCACACATGCACTATGTTTGTACATTTATGTTTTTCAGGAATACAGTACATGCATTCTCATACCTCTATGCTTAATATAAAACTTAAAATTGAGGAATAATGCATGCATTCATACTGTATGCAGCTTTTGATAATATTAAATACCAATATAAGCCTCAGTGAAGACTCATTCTGTCAGTTTTATGTATCATTTGATTCCTGTGGTATTTTTGTTGCTAATTTACTGTAATTTTCTCAATGTTGCCATTGTTTTGATTTTCTTAAGAGTCCTGATGAAACTACCATGGATCAACCAACCATGGATCAACCAATCATTATATATATATAGTCCTAATTTGAAATGAAACCTTTAGATAAAAAAAAAAAAAAAAAAAAATCTCAATTAATCCCTCTGTGCAATTGTGATATTTAACTGACTTCTTGTACACCTTGTATTTGCTGAATTGGAATAAACAAAGTCCTTCTCTTGTCAAATTGGACCCAGTTGATCTTTGAACGGCACCATTTTGGTTCCTTGTTACAGATTTAAAATATAATGGGAGTAGCACTGTTTCTCAACGTGGGTATGGGGACCACCAGGGGTCTGTAACTCTGCCAGTGTGCAAATGGAACCAAATGGACCCGGATCCATTTTTACACTCTAAGGAATGGATTATGCAATAGTTTGGGGGTCCATGGCCTGATTATGCATAACATCTCTGTCGGGTGGAAACCGCATATGTTCAACGCTGTTACTTTTCACGATTCAAATTCAAAAGTAGCAAAAGTAGATAATCTACAAGTAGCAGATCTACAAGCTCGACGTACACAACCTTGTAGATTCTACAAGGTTGTGTACGTCGAGCTTGTAGATCTGCTACTTTTTATACTTTCGTGCATGACGCTGTAGTGTGATCAAGTAGGGCGTTAATTTACGAAAATACACAAAACGTTTAAATATGGAGATATAATATCAAACCGGGAGTCCTTGAATTCTTATTTTTTTATTTGAGAACCACTGCACTACGGTACTGTAGGAGAACCATAAGTCATGTCAGCAGGAGTGTAATAAACCGCTAACCAGGCACATGCACACATAGACATCAAAGGGGGCTTCAGCCCCTGCCCTTTTACCCGTCTGTAAAACAACTGCCCTCTCCAGACCACGAATTTACTGATGGTGAAAGAAATGCAAATGCCCTCCTCTCCTTTCCATGCCACACTGGAAGGCAGCATTCAGGATAATAGTTTTTTTTTCCCGAAGTCTCCTGAACTTGAACGCAGCATTTTGCATTGAACTAATTTGTTTCGAAATCCATGTTGTACACTACACATCGCATCTCCACCATCTAAAGAGTGCTGGGGTTGCGTCCCCGAAAATAACTGATCTGCAAGCTCACAACGCGTCGCGCTGCGACGTGTTGTGAGCTTGTAGATCAGCTGTTTTCGCAAAAAAAAAAATGTCCAAAAGTGCTCTCTTACGGGATGTCAGCCCCTGCCTCTCTGGCACATCCCTGGATCATAACCGTGGTTATAGTTCCACGGTAAACTTGTCAGTAGTAGAGGCCCTTTCAGACGGCCAGCGAGTGACGTACACAGGCCTCGTCACCTCGATCAGGTCTGCTCCAGGTCTGCTCACTCGCTTGCGTATAATCGACCCTCAACTTCTCCGCGCGTCCTCCAAAATAAACGCACGCCTCGCATTGAACATGAATTGCTTATAGACTCGTCAGTTGCTCCCTGTCCGAAAAGGCCTTTAAAGTTAAAGTTTCGAGGTAAAGTATTCAATCAATCAACTGAAATCACGTTGCGATATTGCGCATATGAGCTTCAGGCAGTACAACTTAGAACCCACGCCGACACTGTCTCGGTGCCGTGTCATTAGTCAGAAGGTTCATTGTTCCGAAATTACTATCCCTATCTCTAACCCCAACCTAAACCTAACCGCAAGCACGGGAGCAAACCTAAACCTAACCGCAAGCACGGGAGCAGTGCATGTTCGGACTAACGGGACTTCGGATCTATGGGTAGTTCCCCACTGTCTCAATGTAGTGTAGATAGTAGGGAGACCACCCCCAGCCACTGCACTTGTACTAGTTATATCGCACTAACATTACTCTATGTCACCATACAGATTATAGGTTATTAAAATAACGTATATATATATATATATATATATATATATATATATATATATATATATATATATATATATGTATATTAGTCATTAAAATTTGTTCCAGATTGCCACGTTAATTCACCCAAAAAGTATTTGCTTTATTTACTGTATATAATGCCGTTTTGTGTTTATTTACATGCTAGTGCAGGGTTCCCCAATAGGCGGCCCGCGGGCCATTTGCGGCCCACAGAGCGACCCCTTGTGGCCCATGAAAGAATTTCCAAAAAAAAAAAAAAAATGTTTTTTTTTTTGTTTGTTTTTTAAGGGTCCCAGATATAAATGGCATTAAATGGGGGTCAGTAGCCTCTGCATGTCAAACTGGGCATCCTTTTCAAATGGGGTCTTGCCCTGAAAATGAATTTTAAGGGCAAGACCTCGACCTCGCGCGTGCAGACTCGGCCCCCAGCCTGGTACGCTAGTCAAAATATGGCCCTTGAAGAAATTTTTTTGGGGAACCCTGTGCTAGTGTGTTTGCCTGCATGCTCTTGTGTATGCGTGTGTGTACTGTCTGCGCGCGTGCATGCGTGCTTGACGTGCATGCGGTCTCCTGCGTGAACCGTGTGGCCGTACCCCCCCCCCCCCCCCCCCCGACACACCGTTCAGCAGAGTGGTCAGTAGGCTAGCGTCGCATCGGCCAGCCGTCTCAAAACTGACAAGGTTTATTTGTCTGTGCTTTGACGTGCTTACAGGAAACAGCCACTGACAGCTGGAAGAGGAGGCAGGGAGGGAGGGGGGGAGTCACAACAAGTCCCCCCGCTCCTCCACCCCCCCCCAAGCCGCGCGACACAAAATGTCATCCTTCCCCCTGGCTTGCTGCGCGTGGCCATGCAGCCTAGCCTTGCTGAAAAGAGCACACATTTAAAACTTTGTGACACGTGTCACAGGCACTGCCATTGAGCCAGTGCCTCCTGACAGAAGGCGGAATTGACAGGCAACCCGAGGAGCCACCGGAGCTGGCTGGGGGGACGACACGCCAAGTTTGGTGTGTGTCACTTCTCGTACTCGTCAGCCCTCGAACGCGTCGCTCCTCCATGCTGCCGCTGCCGCCGCCGCCGCCACCACAAACTGCATTATGGGATGGGTGGGGAGTGCCACATCGGGGAGACAACGAGACATATGGGTGACATGCTGCAGTGTGTGCATGCGGGGTGGGTGGGTGGACGGGCTTCATGGCATCATGGACAGTAGACTAATGAAGGCATGAAGCAGGGATGTACCTGCAGCCGATGGCCTATTTGACCCCTGGGCTGCGTTGTCGTCGCTTCTCTGGAACTTCTCATGCCGTGTGTGTAGGCATGTCTATATACACAGTGTTTCCTGCAGGAAAAGGCCTTGGCATGGTGCGGGGCGCGGGGCGCGGGGGGGACCTTCTGGCGCGCGGCCTATAATAATAATAATAATAAAACTTTATTTGTATAGCACCTTTCATGACATGAAATGCATGACATGAAATGCTTTACAGAACAATGGAGAATAAAAGAAAAGCAAGGCAACGACATTAAAAAACAAGCAGTAATGCAGTACAGTGAGGACATGAAAAATAAAAAATACAAGATAATTTAAAGGCAATGTTGTAGAAGTGGGTCTTGAGCTGAGCTTTAAAAATGTCTACAGAGGCTGCCTGACGAAGGTACAGTGGGAGCTTGTTCCATGCCGACGGCCCGTAGAAGCAAAAAGCTGCTTCCCCGTATTTTTTAGTTGCCATTTTTTTGGGCAAAGCGAGCAGGCCGGCGGTGGAAGACCTTAGGGGGCGGTTTGGGACATATTTAGGCAGGCAGTCAAGTAGGTAGGAAGGTGCGAGACCATTGAGAGCTTTATAGACAAGTAAAATAATTTTAAAATCAATCCTAAAAACAACCGGAAGCCAGTGCAGTGATGCCAAAACTGGAGTAATATGTTCTCTCATCTTAGTTCTAGTTAAAACTCTGGCTGCTGCATTTTGGACAAGTTGTAATCTGTCAGTTGTTTTCTTAGGCAGTCCTGAAAAAAGTGCATTGCAGTAATCAAGCCGAGAAAAAACAAAGGCGTGGATTAGCGTTTTTGCATCGTCCAAGGACAAATAGGCTCTGATTCGTGCAATATTTCGAAGGTGAAAAAAGGCAATCTTGGTGACATGATTAATGTGTGAATTAAAGTTCAATTCAGAATCAATAATATCCCCCAGGTTCTTTACTGTACTGTTAGTTTCTACAGTTAGGTTGCACTGGGGAGGCAGTGGGGAGGCACTCAGGGGGCCACTGGGGAGGCACTTGGCGGAAACTGGGCAGACACTGGGCAGACACTGGGGTGGCACTGGGGGAGGCACTGGGGAGGTACTGGACATTTCATATCACACACACTATGATTCACTATCCCCCCCCCCCAAAAAAAAAAAAAAAAGACTGGGGGGGCACTGGGGAGGCACTGGGGAGACACTGGGGAGGCACTGGGGAGGCATTGGGAAGACACTGGGGAGGCACTGGGGAGACACTGGGGAGGCACTGGGGAGACTGGGGAGGCACTGGGCAGACACTGGGGAGGCATTGGGAAGACACTGGGGAGGCACTGGGGAGACACTGGGGAGGCACTGGGGAGACTGGGGAGGCACTGGGCAGACACTGGGGAGGCACTGGGGAGAAACTGCAGCCACTGGGGAGACATTGGGGAGGCAGTGGGGAGGCACTCAGGGGGACACTGGGGAGGCACTTGGCGGAAACTGGGCAGACACTGGGAAGACACTGGGAAGGCACTGGGGAGGCACT
Organism: Protomyctophum parallelum; assembly: GCF_964188405.1. Lineage (NCBI taxonomy): Eukaryota > Metazoa > Chordata > Actinopteri > Myctophiformes > Myctophidae > Protomyctophum > Protomyctophum parallelum. The sequence goes on from NC_139704.1 coordinate 25,944,729, forward strand.
GGGGGGGCACTGGGGAGGCACTGGGGAGACATGGGGAGGCACTGGGGGGACACTGGGGGGGCATTGGGAAGACACTGGGGAGGCACTGGGGAGACACTGGGGAGGCACTGGGGTGGCACTGGGGAGGCACTGGGGAGGCACTGGGAAGGCACTGGGGAGACACTGGGGAGGCACTGGGCAGACACTGGGGAGGCACTGGGGAGGCAGTGGGGAGGCACTCAGGGGGACACTGGGGAGCCACTGGGGAGGCACTTGGCGGAAACTGGGCAGACACTGGGCAGACACTGGGGTGGCACTGGGGGAATTTTTTTTTCTTTTTTTTGGAAGCTTGGCATGGCGCAATTTATTTCATGCATGGCGCAGCACCATGCCAACAACATTGTGCAGGAAACCCTGATACGTGCATGCACACATCTGTATGTGCGTGCATATACGGTACATCTGTATGCAGTGTGATGTGTGCTTCTTTATGTCTGAACCCCTGTGTGCGCACTTGCGCGCGGTGCGGACAAATTGGAGACTGCTGTATAGCAGTGTATTGCAGCTATATGTTACTTCAAGAACGAACATTTCTCACAGAATAATAAGACGTCAAACCAACTATTGCACTGCAAAATTAACACCTGGGGGACGTTTCTGTGCGTAATCACTCAAAGAATTCAAAATCTAATTCCATTTTCCGTCCGTATACGCTCACGCAACGTTTTAGACTCCTATATCGTTATCACGCACAGCGATAGTCGTCGTCGTGGAGGACGTGTTGCTCATCATCAGTGGGCGGTGGCGCCCTTCACCTCCCCAGAAGGAGACGCATATGCAGTGAGTGATTCACTGTCAGAAGAGCTTAGTGCAAATCATCCACCATCATCGCACGCACACACGCACACACACGCATGCACGCGCGCACGCCGTCTTCCCGCTCATGCTGATGAGTGACGGACGGCTCTGAGCTAATGCAAATGCACTGCCAGGTAAAGGAGTTGTCTTGCTGAGTGACAGTTGGACACTGAGAGCAGAGCGGAGCTGCTGCTGGAAAGTAACGTTTCCCCTCCGTCGTCCAGAAACCACGTAAATCTTAAATGTAGGGGCTGTCATGGTTACACAATTTTAATTTGACGATTAATTGTCACACAGATAATTCCAATTATAACGATATAATTGTGTGGATGATTGGAATAATGGTTGGTTACAACAATTTGCATTTCTGTTTGCCTTTTACACTTCGTAATCACAAATCGCACAGGGCAGATATGACATTAAATATAAAGAAATCACATTTTTTAATTACAAAAAAAAATACAAAATAGTGGATTAGTTAATCTACAAACTCTTGACGTGTTGTAAACTTGTAGATCTGCTATTTCTGCTATTTGTTTTTAAATGGACTTTTTCCAACGACGATGATTATGCAAAAATAATTGCGATTATCTCAAATAATTGCGATTATCTCAAATAATTGCGATTAGGTGATTATGTAATAATTGTGACAGGCCTATCTCCACATTTTAACTTTCTCTATATGTTTTTGTATATGAACACCCTACCAGTGTTGTTTTTGGCAGCACATTTGGATTATAGTTTTAGTCATAGTCTCTTGAATGAGTTCCATTTAGTTTTAGTCACCCGGAATGTTTTAGTGTTAGTCTAGTTTCGGTCAACTAAATATCATAAGATTTTAGTCGACTAAATCTACAGATTTAGTCAACTAAAATGTATTTTGGTGGGCGTTGATGCCATCTTAATGTTTTTACACTTGCTACTGCGACTTGTTGTGTAAAATGACTTATACTAGATCTCTTGTCCACTAGTCCCATTTTAGTCTAGTTTTTATTTGTTTGTCAGTATATTTAGTCTTAGTTTTACTCATCATGGCTTGGTTTTTATTTAGTGTTTATGTAGTTTTTGTCAGTGAAAAAAGGTAGTCGACGAACATTCTTCGTCATAGTATGAGTCGACGAGCACAACTGCACCCTACTTGCTCACACTACAATCATCACACAAAAAACATCCAAAGTAGCAGATCCACAAGCTCGAAACGTGGTGCGAAGTGGCGGGTTTAGAGCTTGCAGATCTGCTACTGAATTTGAATCCTGAAAAAAAGTACGTTTTGGACATGTGAGGTCTCGACGAGACGATGTACTCGAGCACTGTACTTAATTACAATTTTACCTTAGTTATACTTAGTAGATCATTTAGAGTATTATTATTAGGGTTAGGGTAACACATACAGTACATTCAGCAATTAATCCCCATTTAACTTTGGCTATTCGAGAAGGTTTGACAACATTTTGAGGTAAGTACATTTAGATTGGCAATACTTTTGTACTTTTACTCACAAAGTAAAATGTTGAATAGCCTATACAGGACTTTCATTTGCAACAGAGCATTTGGTATTGGTACTTCTACTCAAAAAGTCTGAGTAGTTCTTCCGCCACTGAAAGCAGAGAAGTAAACACGAGCAAGGATGGAGTGAGATTTAGATTTAGCTGTTCCCTTAGCCTTCAACATGTCTCTCTCTCTCTACACACACATTCTCCCTCCCACCCTCTCACCTGCAGACATTTGGCAGCGTGCGCGGCACATATCGCTTCATCCAGGGGGAAGCCAAGGGGGGAAAAATGGGTTCCTTATTTCCGGGCCGGGTCCCAGATGAGGAACATTTGTCATTCAGGGTTGCAGCCGTGGTAATTAGCTTGTCAGTGGGCTCCGGGGCTGAGCCGGCGCTCTCTGTTAAGAAAGATGGACAGACTGACACGGGACTTGACAGCCAGTCGATAATGTGGCAATTAATGTCATAAATAATTCTGCTGACAATTATATCAAAATGGACTCTGTTCTTTCACAGACCCTGGCAGTCCGTTATCATTTCCTCTTACGTGGGGGCTATACACAGCAGCCGTCCTCCCCTCTATAATTACAGGGCTTTTTATATGGTAATACAATATGGCCGCCCTCTTAGCCCATGTCTTTTTTTGAGAACAGGAGAGCCACATGACAGAGCGAACGAGACAGAAAATGGAAATAACACGATAATGGATCTGTGTTCAGTGTCTCTTATACCGCGGGCATCTCAATTGGGTCATATAGCATAGGAGCACGAGGCATTTCAAATGTCATCGGCGCTCGCCCCGACCCGCCCGCCTGCCTCGGCAGCAAAAAAAATGAAAAGAAATGTAATTTGATTTGAAAATGCAGACAATTATGTGAGAGAGATCGATGGGAGCTGATATTCTAAAGGTTGCAAAAGCTTAACCAACAGTGGGAATATTGATCCTGACACCCCATCACTTGGTGGGAAGAAAAATCATATCTATCCGACGTCTTTAAGATGCAGGTCAATCAATCGCGTTTGGCAAGCATGCAGGATGAAGCGAAATCAGTATGGGCTCGTTGGACGGTAAATGTACTGTATATATTGAAGGAAATAAAGAGGAATCTGCTCAGAAATGCTTATTACAGTACACTGCCTCAGACTGTTCCTGCAGGCCCATTTGTCTCGTGGAGCTGCTCAGCCATTTTGAATGGTTCCCATCAGCCTTGACACTAAACTCTTCCCAAGGAAATGTACGAGCAAATAGAGTGAGCTCAGCACATGTAAAGTCTGCCTAATGCATTGTAAAACAGCCTTAAACACATCAGATGTATCTTCTAGGACCCGGGAAGGTCGCGCCGACGGTAATATATAGTCCACGCCAGGGAAGTCTCAAGGTCAGTGTCAGATTCGCCTACATAATGCATGAATTCATGTTTCTCTTACAGGCTCCAATCATGCCTCGCGAGCCTTGAGATGAAAATTTTACTAAGTAAATCAGCCACCTGGCTGGCATTTCTATTACACTCCTATGTGCGACTGACAGAGGAGATGAATAATGTTAAAAAATAACACGTGGTAACAAATCATATTTACAACTCCCAGGGAGCGGGAACTGCACTGGATATGGCCCCGTTTTAGCTGGTATTTCTCACATCTAAAACAAACTTTAAAGCCCTTTTGTTTTTGTTTTGTAATGTCTCTTTATGTAATTATTTTTACTTTCACTGTATATGATACAGTACATACGCTCACTGGTTACTTCCAATGGTAAGTTGGCACTATGACCATAGACACAAAAAGGCCTCTGGATGGGGCATATATCCTAGGCTATACTTTATGGCTGCCATTTTTGTTTCTGGCGGCTGCCCTATTGGCTATCCAATAGGCAGAGGCTGCCACTCAAAGTGACTAATCACAACACGTCTTTTCCGGGACTATAGTCACTGGGGAGGAAGTGATGATTCTGACAAGTACCGGAAAAGATGTGCTGTGATAGGCCAGTAGACACTTTGAGTGGCAGCGTGCTAGCTGTGCTTCTGCCATATTCAATATGGCGGCCCCCATAAGATACATATGTCACTCCACTGAACTGCAGCGCTGAATGAGGTATGGCTTGACCCTGAAGGTGAGCTGGTTATTATACTGAGTATGGAACACATTTACTGATGAATCAAACAGGCTTGGATTTCATTAAAAGTATCTATAATTGTTTTCGACCCCCATAACTCTGTGAATGTACTGTACAAATGGACCTCTTACAGTGGTATTGTTCGAATGGAACCAAATTAGTGAACTAACAAACCTGTAAGTATAAGGGTTAATTTGGTTCCTTATTATCAATCATTTAGCTGGGGAATCCAGAACCCCACTTTGAGAATGTGTGTGTGTGTGTGTGTGTGTGTGTGTGTGTGTGACGGTTATGTGTGTACATGTCACTCTTCACTTGTACGTCTCCTCTTGTTAGATTGTGTGTGTAATTATTGTGTCATTTATTGCGTGACGATCCCATGATTTGAATAAAACAGTTAAGTGACCCTGTTAGTGTAATTAATTCAGTCATCCCGGGGGGCTGCAAAAGTCACAATCTTATGAATATGAATTATTGCCAACGTCAATAATGAGGTGTGTGTGTGTGTGAAAACATTCACTATACATTATCTGGCATAGAGCATAATTTGTTTCCCTTTATCTACCCAGGGTAGTAGGTGAGCAACGCCCTGCACATAGAAACACACACATTAAAACCTGGGAGCTGACCAGTACAACCACAGCCTTATACTGTTGGCCACTAAGCAGCTCCACTGGAGCAGTTGGGGGTTCCCAAGTACACTTCAGCGTTGTTGGGTGAGTGATGACCAATCACTTCCCGACCCAGATGTTTCCTGCCCGTCCAGGGAATCGAACCAGCAACCTTTCGGCAACAAGGGGGCTCCTCTAACCCTTAGGCCACCGCTGCCCATTAAGCACCATACTGTTGGCCGGTAGCGACGTGCATGTTAATGTTCTGACCCTCTGGGCCTATAGTTCTGCTCTACATGTCACAAAGCTCCTAGCGTTGATGATGCACACTTGGCAATCAAACATTTCCTGGGAAAATGCTTGAAATATTGGCATTTACTCACATTCCGCGCTAATGCTTCCCCAGGGCAAGGGACTTGACAGTCGTACTGTACATGAACAAGAAAAGCCCCCAGGAGAGATTGCATCTCGATGTGGGATTTGTATGTCCACGTTAAAGCACATAAAAACATACCGTAACAAATACTCCGGTGCAGGCCTGAGACCCAAATTGTACATTTGGTGTCTCCTCATACATACATACAAACATATACATTATGAAACCCTATTTTTATTTTATGATTGATTGGCAATTTCTATAGGTGTGTGTGTGTGTGTGTGTGTGTGTGTGTGTGTGTGTGTGTGTGTGTGTGTGTGTGTATATATATATATATATATATATATATATATATATATATATATATGTGCGCACTCTATTTTCTCTATGTATCTGTGGAACAGAAATGTAATGCCGCCCTCAACTCCTACAATTCCACATTATGATTATTTTTCGGGGGTCGCAGCCTGAAAAGGTTGAGAGCCAATGCTCTAGTCATAGTGCACCCTGCATTGTACTACGTGACGCCCTTCAATATGGCTGACTGATCAGCATCAGATGCAGGACAGAAACTGCATGTGCAACACACCGGAATGGACGAGAGCACTGTTTATCTTGAACCTAAACGTCTTTGAACTGTAAACAATGTACATATCATATCGTATCTCATGTGAATACACACAGCGTAGCGTAGCAGCATGGCCTCAGGGAGGCTCCGTGGTGTGCCATATGTCAGACTGTCTGCTGGTATTTCCTCAGGCGTTCACTGATCCTATCTCTGGGGGTCCTCTGGAGGGCGGACCCCTCAAAACGGGGCAGTCCTGGCCTTGTCTGATGACAATGACATTTCTTTTTCACGTCCCATGACTAATGGTGAGGAAACGCCGGTGGAGGGAGATCTCGTTCTGGGGGGGCCAGGGAGATGATAGCAGGGCCACTTTGGAATGGCCCCCCCGGGGTGGGGCTCACCGCAAATGAAATCCTTGAATCATGAATACTTGGAAGGTGGGCTGCTATTTACGGCTTCCAATCCCGCATTTATGTTGGTAATATTGGTGGTCAGTGATAAGAAGCTCATGTTTTAAGCATCTCTCTCTCTTTCTTTTCTCTCTTCTCTCTCTCTCTCTCTCTCTCTCTCTCTCTCTCCCTGGTAGAAGAGTAGCATATATAGCATATTGGTTTTCATATTTCTCCTGTGCTGCTGTGTTAAGGTGCTTTGATGGAGGAGGACTGTGTCTGTGAACCACAGCAATGTACGTAACAACGGATTAAGGAAAAGCTCAGAAATCCTAATAATGTGTTGCACCCACATGGCTCACTCACTTATTTGTATGTTATGTTTCTATAGTGTAACTATTAACATCTAGTTTCATAGGAATCAATACACAGTATGGCACTATCCTAATGAGGATTCCTAATGAGGATTAATTCGTTTCCACCAACTGCTCTGCAAATGTTGTTGTATTTTCTTGTAGCCTACATATTGTGGTGCTTCTTATAGTAAGTCATATTTAACTACCGGGTAATTAGTATTAACACACTTTCTCAATAAGCGTTGCATATTATTTCCATCTAGTACTGTAGTTCAGTAGTTTCCCAGTAGATTTGCTGCAAAACAAGAAACTTATTATCAATAACTTATGATTGATTACCATCTACTTTCCAGGCAAATACCTGGTAATCAGGGGACTGTAAATAGTACCAGCATATCACAATTCAATCAAATGCTCATATCACAATATAAAATATTGTATTGCATGGAAGATAATATTGACAATAGATTCTTTGCATTGTGCATTTCCTTGAATAACATTGAATAACCCGTGCATAGTGATGACAACATGAGAGTCAGTGATAAATACAGTACAAATCGGTAACCTTCACGTTTGTGAAACAAACAAAAACCTGTTATCCATTTCCAATATGCATTTGGTGGCGACAGCCTAAACTATGGATCTACTCTATACATATAGGCTACTACCGATCGACCCGCTCACCTGGGCTGCTTTGCATGTCACTGAGCTAAATATCTATTGGTTTCAATATGGTCTTTTCAGTGTGTGGGTAAGGTTCAGCCATGAACTTGTAGCAGTTAGGCATTAGCATGATTATATTGTTCTCAGACAGGCTGAGAGACATAACCTTGTCTATCTTTTCAAACATATTGATTGTTCTGTGAGAAGCGAGAGGGCTATGCAGCAAAGTGCAGAGGCTAAACTTAAAGTGATTCATTTCCCACTAATGGCATCCCATTACTCGGTGTTGAAGGGAGAAGTTTTGCACGCACGTATGCACGTATGATTGATTATGTGTGTGTGTGTGTGTGTGTGTGTGTGTGTGTGTATATATATAATATATGTGAGTTAGCTTATACATATGCTATTTTTTTAACAGTCTATCTTGAAAGTGTTATTGCTTATTTAGAAGGCATGAAGTGGCCTCAGGTCTTAATGGGTAAGACCCCCCCCCCCCCCCCCCCCCACACACACACACACAAAAAAAGAAGAAAAAAAACAGTACTGACTGAGGGTTCTCTCTACTGTGTAGATGAACCGACCTTTCCGGCACAAATACATCCAACACAAATTACAAATGGCATGTATGGCCAAGCAGGGGAAAGCCCCAGACAAGCCATCCACTGTGCCTTTTGTTGTTCTCCTCTAATTCTGTTAATCGCCCCCAGGTAAAGATTAGCTGCTCTTGCCAATTTAATTCAGCCTCAAATGATGCTGCTACAAGGTCATTTTTTCTCCTTTTCCTTCCTTCCTTCCTTCCTTCCTTCCTTCCTTCCTTCCTTCCTTCCTTCCTTGCATCCTGCATGCCCCCCCCGTCCCCATCCCCATCCCCGTCCCCCTTCTCCTCCGTCCCCTCCCCCATTTCTCTTTTCCGTGAACAGGATTGAGTTGTCATGTAGTTCTAATAGGCAGCACAGGGAATCATTAGTTCACCTCAGCTCCCTGACTGATGGCTATTTCACCGCAATCATCTGATGCTGTGTGTGTGTGTGTGTGTGTGTGTGTGTGTGTGTGTGTGTGTGTGTGTGTGTGTGTGTGTGTGTGTGTGTGTGTGTGTGTGTGTGTGTGTGTGTGTGTGTGTGTGTGTGTGTGTGTTTGTGCGCGCTACTTGTATATTTGTGAGGGCTATAGAGGCTATTTGACTATAGATGATACATGGTGAGCACAACCTCTCCACTTGTGAAGACCAAATGTCCCTACAGGTTTAGTAGAATATGTAAATTGGGGGGAAAAAATGATTTAGAGATACATTTAGCCTACAATTAGAAAAATTAGGATTAGACATTTAGAGGTTAGGAGTTGGAAATATGTGTTAGATTTATGCTAATCTGCGTGCCAGTGTCGAAAAATAGCTGATCTACAAGCTCACTCACTATATGCGTTGCAGTGCTATTTTTCGGTTTAAAACAACATTGTATTAAAACTTGCATTCATCAGTATTACATGACTGTCCTAAAATGTTGATGTCCTCACTACTATAGTAATGCAAGTGCACGCACGCACACACGCTTGTGCTTGTGTGTGTGCGCATGCATGCGCAAGTGCGTGCGCGTGCTCCTTGCTGCCTTGTGGGGGCCAGGCTATTGACAGCATGTCAGAGCTGAGGGGGAGAGGGCTTAATCAAGTTGGACACGGCGGCCATTGATTTGACAAGCTGCTGTAATGACCTTCTTGTTTTCCTAAAGGATGGCTGTTTATCTGGCCTATCCCGCTGATGCGCCCGGCATGCCTCGTCGTCATGGACGCTATTATCACGGCTCGACTCGACCCGCGATGGGGCCCGGGTCCCTGGATTTGTTTCGTTTTCTGTCTCCTTCCTCTCTGTCTCACACACACGGTGCACAGACACACACACACGCGCGCGCGCGCACGCACGCACGCACACACACACTGTCAGGGCGAGAGCAGTGGTATTGTGACATACAAGTATATGTCGTGCCATGCATGACTCTCAATCTTTTCCATGTCAAGGACCCCCAAATTGATATCTCTCCCCCCCCCCCCATCTGAAAATATGTTCCAGAGCCAAGCGGGACCCAACAGGCAACATTTGTCAATTGTTTATATAGCTTGTAGATACAGTACGCTATTTTCAAATACGGATAGATAGATAGATACAGTATATCCATTATCCTCCAAAAATATCCTCCAGTAAGACGCCTGAGGGTGAGAGCGACCTCCAAAAATATCCTCCAAAATCATCCAAAATCACGAAAAATGCCATACTATGCCGTCCGAAACCATGGACTGCCCTTTTTTCGTGATTTGCATCTTTTTCTAGGAGTATACTGGTAGTATTCTAGGAGTACATACTGGTAGTATTCTAGGAGTATACTGGTAGTATTCTAGGAGTATATACTGGTAGTATTCTAGGAGTATACGGGTAGTATTCTAGGAGTATACTGGTAGTATACCAGTAAGACGCCTGAGGGTGAGAAGCGACCTTGCGTGCACGCACAGGATACGATCGTTTGTGACTTAACAGTATATTCATAATTAGTAATGTAATGTTTTAAAGATGAATGCATGTTGTGTTTTCAATAAATGGCTGGCATACATTACATGACAGATCCGACGTGATTACATGACTATAAAGATGCACTTGATATTTTGATAAAATCTGAAGTTATACTATGAAATGCCCCACCTTCCTAATTGTAATAATTAGATCTATTTATAGCAGCACTATGTTTGCTTACTTGTTTAACAAAGCAATAACAACCATCCACAAATGTATAAACATAGGGGGGCTCTGCTAGGGTCTTGACTGTATTACTTTGTATAGGAGAGACAGAGTTTAATTGCCAATCAAAGCAAAGACTGGAGGATGGCACGTCCTTGCCGGACATGCTCGCAGAGACACTGTTATTTGTGTCCAAAGTGGCCACTGACACCCAAAACAAGGCTGCTGTACTCATACTTTAAATGGTTAGTATGAGGTATAAAGTACAGCAGCCTTGTGTTCATACAACAGAAAGATTGGGTATTGGTTAATACTGACATTATGTGTCTTTCAGGACCTTTCACTGCTTCGTCTCAACCATTACTCTATAGCCAAATTCCAATACCCAATATCTCGGCCACTCGCTCACTCACACTCGCTCACTCCAGCATGGCAAATGACGGTGAAATTGGTGACCTGCCAAATGTGTGACCATCTTGTTCACACAACTATTACATGGAAGTCTTTAAATACATGGCCTAAATACAGTTAGGTTGAACTCTGCTAATGAACAAACTGCAACAATTGACATTAGGACACATTTACATTATGTGATTGTCTACACAGTTGTCACATATTTCAGCAGGTCACTAATTCCACCATAACACCACCTTGCTGGAGTGACTGAGTGCGAGTGAGCGAGTAGCCGAGATTCTGGGTATTGGGATTTGGCTTATGGCTCTGGTCTCAGCCACCACTGTGTATTTTTTGACATTCCGTTTCTCTCCAAAGTTGAATGTTGCCGCTACTGTTGGAGCAGCCATAAACTACTCAGGTTCATCCCGATGTTCTGCCCATCTTTGTAAAGTTAGTGTTAGTAAAAAGCAGGTAAAAGTGTAACGTTTGAGCAGACTAACATCAGTCACTTTCCCATTCAATGTAGTAGAAGAGCCGACTGTTTACACCACAGATATGTCGTCTCCACCTACAGGAAATATGTTGCCTGCATGAGACCCGTTTCGGTCTATAGAGCATTTTAATGGTGTTGGCTGTGCATCAAAGGTGTCTCTAGTGCTTTTAAGCGTTATCATGGATGTTAATCAGATAATACAGACCTCAAAGTGTGTGCATCTCACTGTGGCAAACCACTCGCAGATAGATAGATAGATAGATAGATAGATAGATAGATATATAGATAGATAGATAAAAGTTTGTGCATCTAACTGTGGCAAACCACTCGCAGGTTCAAGCCTCATGCCACTAACTAACACGTCCTGATCCTATACCGTTTGATGAGTCATGAACCATGATCCTTGCGCAGTAGTAAGGATATGGGAGTGGGCGGTGGTGCCCGCCGGTCGTTTGGACAATAAAACGAGGTGGTTATGAAATCTTAATACAAGGAGAGAGAGAGGAAGGGGTGTGGCTAGAGAGAGGAAGGGGTGTGGCTAGAGAGAGGAAGGGGTGTGGCTAGAGAGAGGAAGTGAGAGAGAGGAAGGGGTGTGGCTAGAGAGAGGAAGTGAGAGAGAGGAAGGGGTGTGGCTAGAGAGAGGAAGTGAGAGAGAGGAAGGGGTGTGGCTAGAGAGAGGAAGTGAGAGAGAGGAAGGGGTGTGGCTAGAGAGAGGAAGTGAGAGAGAGGAAGGAGTGTGGCTAGAGAGAGGAAGTGAGAGAGAGGAAGGAGTGTGGCTAGAGAGAGGAAGGGGTGTGGCGAGAGAGTTTTAAAAATATATTGCAAATAATTATAAATTAGTTTTTTGCTTCTGTATTTTTCTTTTTTATATACCGTTATATTGCCTACAATGTAAATTGTGAAATGACTTTACTGTTGTAAAGGAATGTGATTGTTTTTGGACCTGTAAATGACAGACAAATAAAACTAAGGCACTGGTGTGCACTTCTGATTTATCAGAATGGGGTTCATCTCCCTGCAGTGCCCTGCTCAATTTGTTTGTATTTACATGGTTTATTACTTTTATTTTCTGCTCATTGTGTTGCCTTTTCATAGATGATAACCCCCAGGTTCTTTGTGTTTGTACTCCCTAAAGTTATATAGTTATCAAGTCTACTTATTTATTATTTCTGTTCACTAGAACCAATTATGAGAAAGTTAACACATATATTTCATGTATGTATACTCATTTTGTTCCATATTTACCCTTTTGTTCCATTTTACTAGTCATAATCGATTAATAAAACATTTTTTTAAAGCAACAACACTGACTACATGCAGTGTAAACATTTCTAGTGCCTCCCCAGTGTCCCCCCAGTCCCTCCCCAGTGCCTTCCCAGTGTCCCCCCAGTCCCTCCCTAGTGCCTCCCCAGTGTCTGCCCAGTGTCTGCCCAGTGCCTCCCCAGTGTCTGCCCAGTGCCTCCCCAGTGTCTGCCCAGTGTCTGCCCATGCAGTGCATCCCCAGTGTCTGCCCAGTGTCTGCCCATGCAGTGCATCCCCAGTGTCTGCCCAGTGTCTGCCCATGCAGTGCATCCCCAGTGTCTGCCCAGTGTCTGCCCATGCAGTGTCTGCCCAGTGTCTGCCCATGCAGTGCATCCCCAGTGTCTGCCCAGTGTCTCCCAGTGTCTTCCCAGTGTCTGCCCAGTGCCTCCCCAGTGTCTGCCCAGTGTCTGCCCAGTGTCTGCCCATGCAGTGCATCCAGTGTCTGCCCAGTGCCTCCCCAGTGTCTGCCCAGTCTGCCCAGTGCCTCCCCAGTGTCTGCCCAGTGTCTGCCCAGTGCCTGCCCAGTGCCTCCCCAGTGTCTGCCCAGTGCCTCCCCAGTGTCCCCCCAGTGCCTCCCCAGTGTCTGCCCAGTGCCTCCCCAATGTCCCCCCCAGTGCCTCCCCAGTGCCTTCCCAATGTACCCCAGTGCCTCCCCAATGTCCCCCCAGTGCCTGCCCAGTGCCTCCCCAATGTCCCCCCAGTGCCTCCCCAGTGTCTGCCCAGTGCCTCCCCAATGTCCCCCAGTGCCTCCCCAGTGTCTGCCCAGTGCCCCCCCAGTGCCTCCCCATGCAGTGCCTCCCCAGTGTCTCCGCAGTGTCCCCCCAGTGCCTCTCCAGTGTCCCCCCAGTGCCTTCCCAGTGCCTCCCCAGTGTCTGCCCAGTGTCTGCCCATTGTCTGCCAAGTGCATCCCCAGTGCATCCCCAGTGCCTTCCCAGTGCATCCCCAGTGCATCCCCAGTGCCTCCCCAGTGTCTGCCCAGTCTCTGCCCATTGTCTGCCCAGTGTCCCCCCAGTGCCTCTCCAGTGTCCCCCCAGTCCCTCCCCAGTGCCTTCCCAGTGCCTCCCCAGTGTCTGCCCATTGTCTGCCCAGTGCCGGACTCGAGCCGGATGCAAACCCGGGCAGTCGTACAAACAAACCACTGATGTTAACGCTATAGAGCGTCGCAGTCCCGCCCCCTACCAGGGCCCAGGAAATGATTACCCGTAAATTTAAATAGCTCTATATTGTTATAGTAATCATTGCTATAGAGCCAGTAACAGTGTTAAATAGCTCTATATTGTGACAGTAATCATTGCTATAGTGTTTGTTCAGTAACAGCTGTTACCCAGCTAACATGTCCATCTGGGCCAAAATGGGTTTTGACATGGGCTATGGGCATGGGTTCCAAGTGGGCTGTGCACCCAGTTTTCACAAAGGGCCCACCCGTGTTAGCCCATATGGGCTTACGTGGGTTTCTAACTGGATCTTAGGTGGTATCCAAATGGGCCATTTTATTTCAGAACCATGTGTGCACCACCTGTGTTTGCCTATATGGGTTTGAACTGGGATCTGATTGGGCCTTAAGTGGGTACCAGCTGGGCGAATTATATGTGACCCATGTAGGCCACACTTGTGTCCGCCCTCATTGTCTTCCGTCCTGTCTCTGTTGTCACCTGCTGTCGATTGTTCATTCCTACGGATAGGATGCAGTGCGCCACATTGGCGGTGTTTCCAGTTTTCTGTAGTAGTTTCTTGTTCAAGTGTTCAAATTTTATGACTGGATAGCACTCGATCTGTAGAGTCCTACATTACTATCTCCTACGATCAAGGGTTAGGGTTAGGGTACTGTAGCATGCCGTTTTTCATCATTTTTGAGGAAGAAAATCACTCCGACACCATGGACTATAGCCCATGGTCTGGAAGTGATTTTGTCTTTTTTCAAATCCTCGTTTTTCATCGTTTTTGACCATGGATTATAGCCGGGTTAGGGTTAGGTTCCACGGGCTAATAAAGTGTAAATTCGGGGGTCCTTGACAAGAAAAGGTTTGGGAACCACTGTTGTAGAGGGTCTATAGAATAGATAGATGTTGATAGTATTAAGTTAGTGACTTTGACAGTGTACAAATGGAACCGGTTTTCAAATGAGGTACAGAAAACCGACTCCCAGGCTGATCTCACTGGGGGAAAACTGTATGAGTTCATTTGTTTAAGAACTAACAATACATTGAAAAATATATTCTGGATGTGACACTTACAAGCTGAAATAGCGCAGTTGGTAGAGCATTAGACTGAATATCTAAAGGTCCTTGGTTCAATCCAGGCTTTCGGCAGTTGAAATGTACAGAAAATCCTATGACTCTTAGGCTGATCTCACTGGGTGAAAAACTAGATGAACAAGACTAATTTCAGGAGAACAAAACAAACAAAAAAGCAGTGTGAATTGTCTGGAACCAGTGGCTCAGTGTGTTAGAACATTGGCCACATGATCGGGAGATGGTGAGTCCAAGCCCCACTCAATTCTTTACTTTCAAGACCGATTTACAGAAGAACAAAACAAACAAAAAAGCAGTGTGAATTGTCTGGAACCAGTGGCTCAGTGTGTTAGAACACTGGCCACATGTTTGGGAGATGGTGAGTTCAAACCTCACTGAAGTCTTTACTTTCACGACCAATTTCAGAAGAATAAAACAAACAAGAAAGCAGTTTGAATTGTCTGGAACCAGTGGCTCAGTGTGTTAGAACACTGGCCACATGTTTGGGAGATGGTGAGTTCAAACCCCACTCAACTTTACTTTCACGACCAATTTCAGAAGAATAAAACAAACAAAAAAGCAGTGTGAATTGTCTGGAACCAGTGGCTCAGTGTGTTAGAACGCTGCCACATGATCGGGAGATGGTGTTCAAGTAGCACAGAAAAGCTGTGTTGTAGTAACCAGCAGTTAGCTCAGTGTGATGAGTGGCTGTGCTTGTGATCCACAGGTCCAGGGTTCAAATTCCACAATAGTCATGTGGCTCTGTGACACTTTGCTTTGCTTTTACTTTCAGAAGGACAACTTTAAAGCAGCACAGAAATTACCCATGATTGTGTGCCTCAGTGGCCCAACGGTTAAGTCAAATGTTATCCGTAGTATACCTAGTAGAAGTGTGCCGGTTCAAACCCGGCTCAAATCACAGACAGTGGTTAATTGATATCCATAGATCACCGACACTGTCCATATCCATATCCTAGTAGAAGTAATCCGGCCACATACTCCTAGTAGGATGCTGAGTACGTAGGAGTGTGTGCAGTTAAGAGCCCTGGTGGATAAATCAGATAATATCCATAGAATACCTAGTAGAAGTCTGCCGGTTCAAACCCAACATAGGATTCAAATCACCATCACCTAGAGTAGGTATGACTGTGTGCCGGTGGATAAATCAGATAATATCCATAGAATACTTAGTGGGATGACAGGAGGAGAGTAGGCGAGGGGGGGTCAGGCAGGAGGAGAGTAGGTGAGGGGACCCCAGACAGGAGGAGAGTAGGCGAGGTGGCCCCAGGGAGGAGGAGAGTATTGTAAATGTAAATGTTTTGTAGTTTCTGAGTTATTTAACTTAAACGCCCAATGCATTCTCTATGGCAATAGCACAAAATTTGGCATGCTACTAGTCCTAAATACTTAAACCTACCAACCCCATTCTGGCCTACTTAGGTTCATCTTATGGTGGACATGTTTGCCTGAAAAGGAATATTTGAAATGTTTCATAGTTTTAGAAATATAGTGCTTTCAAATTTACAATGGGGCTCAATGGCAGACATTGGTACGTCAAAAATCACTTTCACCTAGAAACTCCATTCACACTTTTTATTATTCAGCTTACTGTGGAGACACATGCTGGAACTTTTTACTTTTAAATGTTTTATAGTTTCTGAGTTATTTAACTTAAAGGCCCAATGCATTCTCTATGGCAATAGTATAAATATAGTGCTTTCAAATGTACTATATTCCTTTTCAGGCAAACATGTCCACCGTAAGATGAACCTAAGTAGGCTAGAATGGGGTTGGTAGGTTTAAGCATGTAGGACTAGTAGCATGCCAAAGTTTGTGCTATTGCCATAGAGAATGCATTGGGCGTTTAAGTTAAATAACTCAGAAACTACAAAACATTTCAAAGTAAAAAGTTCCAGCATGTGTCTCCACAGTAAGCTGAATAATAAAAAGTGTGAATGGAGTTTCTAGGTGAAAGTACTTTTTTGACGTGCCAATGTCTGCCATGGAGCCCCATGTTAGAATTATCAAATTTGAAAGCACTATATTTCTAAAACTATGAAACATTTCAAAGATTCCTTTTCAGGCAAACATGTCCACCGTAAGATGAACCTAAGTAGGCTAGAAGGGAGTTGCTAGGTGTAAGTATGTAGGACTGGTAGCATGCCAAAGTTTGTGCTATTGCCATAGAGAATGCATTGGGCGTTTAAGGTAAATAACTCAGAAACTACAAAACATTTCAAAGTAAAAAGTTCCAGCATGTGTCTCCACAGTAAGCTGAATAATAAAAAGTGTGAATGGAGTTTCTAGGTGAAAGTGCTTTTGTGCCAATGTCTGCCATTGAGCCCCATGTTAAAATTCTCAAATTTGCCAAAGTTTGTGCTATTGCCATAGAGAATGCATTGGGCGTTTAAGTTAAATAACTCAGAAACTACAAAACATTTCAAAGTAAAAAGTTCCAGCATGTGTCTCCACAGTAAGCTGAATAATAAAAAGTGTGAATGGAGTTTCTAGGTGAAAGTACTTTTTTGACGTGCCAATGTCTGCCATGGAGCCCCATGTTAGAATTATCAAATTTGAAAGCACTATATTTCTAAAACTATGAAACATTTCAAAGATTCCTTTTCAGGCAAACATGTCCACCGTAAGATGAACCTAAGTAGGCTAGAAGGGAGTTGCTAGGTGTAAGTATGTAGGACTGGTAGCATGCCAAAGTTTGTGCTATTGCCATAGAGAATGCATTGGGCGTTTAAGTTAAATAACTCAGAAACTACAAAACATTTCAAAGTAAAAAGTTCCAGCATGTGTCTCCACAGTAAGCTGAATAATAAAAAGTGTGAATGGAGTTTCTAGGTGAAAGTACTTTTTTGACGTGCCAATGTCTGCCATGGAGCCCCATGTTAGAATTATCAAATTTGAAAGCACTATATTTCTAAAACTATGAAACATTTCAAAGATTCCTTTTCAGGCAAACATGTCCACCGTAAGATGAACCTAAGTAGGCTAGAAGGGAGTTGCTAGGTGTAAGTATGTAGGACTGGTAGCATGCCAAAGTTTGTGCTATTGCCATAGAGAATGCATTGGGCGTTTAAGGTAAATAACTCAGAAACTACAAAACATTTCAAAGTAAAAAGTTCCAGCATGTGTCTCCACAGTAAGCTGAATAATAAAAAGTGTGAATGGAGTTTCTAGGTGAAAGTGCTTTTGTGCCAATGTCTGCCATTGAGCCCCATGTTAAAATTCTCAAATTTGCCAAAGTTTGTGCTATTGCCATAGAGAATGCATTGGGCGTTTAAGTTAAATAACTCAGAAACTACAAAACATTTCAAAGTATTAATGTTCCAGCATGTGTCTCCACAGTAAGCTGAATAATAAAAAGTGTGAATGGAGTTTCTAGGTGAAAGTGCTTTTTTGACGTGCCAATGTCTGCCATTGAGCCCCATTGTAAAATTATCAAATTTGAAAGCACTATATTTCTAAAACTATGAAACATTTCAAAGATTCCTTTTCAGGCAAACATGTCCACCGTAAGATGAACCTAAGTAGGCTAGAATGGAGTTGCTAGGTGTAAGTATGTAGGACTAGTAGCATGCCAAAGTTTGTGCTATTGCCATAGAGAATGCATTGGGCGTTTAAGTTAAATAACTCAGAAACTACAAAACATTTCAAAGTAAAATGTTCCAGCATGTGTCTCCACAGTAAGCTGAATAATAAAAAGTGTGAATGGAGTTTCTAGGTGAAAGTGCTTTTTTGACGTGCCAATGTCTGCCATTGAGCCCCATGTTAAAAGTCTCAAATTTGAAAGCACTATATTTCTAAAACTATGAAACATTTCAAAGATTCCTTTTCAGGAAAACATGTCCACCGTAAGATGAACCTAAATAGGCTAGAATGGAGTTGCTAGGTGTAAGTATGTAGGACTAGTAGCATGCCAAAGTTTGTGCTATTGCCATAGAGAATGCATTGGGCGTTTAAGTTAAATAAATCAGAAACTACAAAACATTTCAAAGTAAAATGTTCCAGCATGTGTCTCCACAGTAAGCTGAATAATAAAAAGTGTGAATGGAGTTTCTAGGTGAAAGTGCTTTTTTGACGTGCCAATGTCTGCCATTGAGCCCCATGTTAAAATTCTCAAATTTGAAAGCACTATATTTCTAAAACTATGAAACATTTCAAAGATTCCTTTTCAGGCAAACATGTCCACCGTAAGATGAACCTAAGTAGGCTAGAATGGAGTTGCTAGGTGTAAGTATGTAGGACTAGTAGCATGCCAAAGTTTGTGCTATTGCCATAGAGAATGCATTGGGTGTTTAAGTTAAATAACTCAGAATCTACAAAACATTTCAAAGTAAAACGTTCCAGCATCTGTCTCCACAGTAAGCTGAATGATAAAAAGTGCGAATGGAGTTTCTAGGTGAAAGTGCTTTTTTGACATGCCAATGTCTGCCATTGAGCCCCATGTTAAAATTCTCAAATTTGAAAGCACTATATTTCTAAAACTATAAAACATTTCAAAGATTCCTTTTCAGGCAAACATGTGCACCGTAAGATGAACGTAGGCTAGAATGGAGTTGCTAGGTGTAAGTATGTAGGACTAGTAGCATGCCAAAGTTTGTGCTATTGCCATAGAGAATGCATTGGGCATTCAAGTTAAATAACTCAGAAACTACAAAACATTTTAAAGTAAAATGTTCCAGCATGTGTCTCCACAGTAAGCTGAATAATAAAAAGTGTGAATGGAGTTTCTAGGTGAAAGTGCTTTTTTGACGTGCCAATGTCTGCCATTGAGCCCCATGTTAAAATTCTCAAATTTAGAGCAAAGACTAGGCTGTCAAAATTCAGAGAGAAATCTACTAACGCTTTCTATGAAGCCCATGCCTATAATACATTATAAAAACTATAATGCACTATAATCTATTTATAATATGGCATAATTGTATTGTCAAGTAACATTATACAGTACTTCATTGTTGAATTTTTTTGTATCCTCGTTTTTCATAATTTTTGACAATGGGCTATAGCCCATATCGTACGGCATACTATAGCACGCCGTTTTTCATCATTTTTGAGGATTTGAATTTTTTTTATAAAACTATGGGTTATAGCCCATAGTTTTTAGAATTTTTGAGTATTTTTTTTATCCTCGTTTTTCATCATTTTGGACCATGGGCTATAGCCCATATCGTACGGCATACTATAGCACGCCGTATTTCATAATTTTTGAGGATTTGAAAAAAATGAAAAAATGAAAAAAACGATGGGTTATAGCCCATCGTTTTTTTTTATTTTTGAAAAAAAAGATTATCCTCGTTTTTCATCATTTTTGACCATGGGCTATAGCCCATACCGTACGGCATACTATAGCACGTTGTTTTTCATCATTTTTGAGGTTTTGAAAAAAAAAAAAAAAAAAAAAAACATGGGTTATAGCCCATCGTTTTTTAAAAATTTGAAAAATAAAATTATCCTTGTTTTTCATCATTTTTGACCATGGGCTATAGCCCATACCGTACGGCATACCATAGCACGTTGTTTTTCATCATTTTTGAGGTTTTGAAAAAAATGAAAAAGAAAAAACATGGGTTATAGCCCATCGTTTTTTTTTATTTTGAAAAAAAATATTATCCTCGTTTGTCATCATTTTTGACCATGGGCTATAGCCCATACCGTACGGCATACTATAGCACGTTGTTTTTCATCATTTTTGAGGTTTTGAAAAAAATGGAAAAAAAACCAAAAACATGGGTTATAGCCCATCGTTTTTTGAAATTTTGAAAAAAAAGATTATCCTCGTTTTTCATCATTTTTGACCATTGGCTATAGCCCATACCGTACGGCATACTATAGCACGTTGTTTTTCATAATTTTTTAGGTTTTGAAAAAAAAAACAAAAAAAACAAAAAAAACATGGGTTATAGCCCATCGTTTTTTGAAATTTTGAAAAAAAAGATTATCCTCGTTTTTCATCATTTTTGACCATGGGCTATAGCCCATACCGTACGGCATACTATAGCACGTTGTTTTTCATCATTTTTGAGGTTTTGGAAAAAAAAAAAAAAAAAAAAACATGGGTTATAGCCCATCGTTTTTTGAAATTTTGAAAAAAAAGATTATCCTCGTTTTTCATCATTTTTGACCATGGGCTATAGCCCATACCGTACGGCATACTATAGCACGTTGTTTTTCATCATTTTAGAGGTTTTGAAAAAAAAGGAAAAAAAAAAAACATGGGTTATAGCCCATCGTTTTTTGAAATTTTGAAAAATAAAATTATCCTTGTTTTTCATCATTTTTGACCATGGGCTATAGCCCATACCGTACGGCATACCATAGCACGTTGTTTTTCATCATTTTTGAGGTTTTGAAAAAAATGAAAAAGAAAAAACATGGGTTATAGCCCATCGTTTTTTTTTATTTTGAAAAAAAATATTATCCTCGTTTGTCATCATTTTTGACCATGGGCTATAGCCCATACCGTACGGCATACTATAGCACGTTGTTTTTCATCATTTTTGAGGTTTTGAAAAAAAAAACAAAAAAAACAAAAAAAACATGGGTTATAGCCCATCGTTTTTTGAAATTTTGAAAAAAAAGATTATCCTCGTTTTTCATCATTTTTGACCATGGGCTATAGCCCATACCGTACGGCATACTATAGCACGTTGTTTTTCATCATTTTAGAGGTTTTGAAAAAAAAGGAAAAAAAAAAAACATGGGTTATAGCCCATCGTTTTTTGAAATTTTGAAAAATAAAATTATCCTTGTTTTTCATCATTTTTGACCATGGGCTATAGCCCATACCGTACGGCATACCATAGCACGTTGTTTTTCATCATTTTTGAGGTTTTGAAAAAAATGAAAAAGAAAAAACATGGGTTATAGCCCATCGTTTTTTTTTATTTTGAAAAAAAATATTATCCTCGTTTGTCATCATTTTTGACCATGGGCTATAGCCCATACCGTACGGCATACTATAGCACGTTGTTTTTCATCATTTTTGAGGTTTTGAAAAAAAAAACAAAAAAAACAAAAAAAACATGGGTTATAGCCCATCGTTTTTTGAAATTTTGAAAAAAAAGATTATCCTCGTTTTTCATCATTTTTGACCATGGGCTATAGCCCATACCGTACGGCATACTATAGCACGTTGTTTTTCATCATTTTTGAGGTTTTGAAAAAAAAAAACAAAAAAAAACATGGGTTATAGCCCATCGTTTTTTGAAATTTTGAAAAAAAAGATTATCCTCGTTTTTCATCATTTTTGACCATGGGCTATAGCCCATACCGTACGGCATACTATAGCACGTTGTTTTTCATCATTTTAGAGGTTTTGAAAAAAATGGAAAAAAAAAAAACATGGGTTATAGCCCATCGTTTTTTGAAATTTTGAAAAAAAAGATTTTCCTCGTTTTTTATCATTTTTGACCATGGGCTATAGCCCATACCGTACGGCATACTATAGCACGTTGTTTTTCATCATTTTTGAGGTTTTGAAAAAAATGGAAAAAAAACAAAAAACATGGGCTATAGCCCATCGTTTTTTGAAATTTTGAAAAAAAAGATTATCCTCGTTTTTCATCATTTTTGACCATTGGCTAAAGCCCATACGGCATACTATAGCACGTTGTTTTTCATCATTTTTGAGGTTTTGAAAAAAATGAAAAAAAAAAACATGGGTTATAGCCCATCGTTTTTTTAAATTTTGAAAAAAAATATTATCCTCGTTTTTCATCATTTTTGACCATGGGCTATAGCCCATACCGTACGGCATATTATAGCACGTTGTTTTTCATCATTTTTAAGGTTTTGAAAAAAAAAAAAAAAAAAAAAAAAAAACATGGGTTATAGCCCATCGTTTTTTGAAATTTTGAAAAAAAAGATTATCCTCGTTTTTCATCATTTTTGACCATGGGCTATAGCCCATACCGTACGGCATACCATAGCACGTTGTTTTTCATCATTTTTGAGGTTTTGAAAAAAATGAAAAAGAAAAAAACATGGGTTATAGCCCATCGTTTTTTGAAATTTTGAAAAAAAAGATTATCCTCGTTTTTCATCATTTTTTACCATGGGCTATAGCCCATACCGTACGGCATACTATAGCACGTTGTTTTTCATCATTTTTGAGGTTTTGAAAAAAAACTAAAACAAAAAAAACATGGGTTATAGCCCATCGTTTTTTAAAATTTTGAAAAATAAATTATCCTCGTTTTTCATCATTTTTGACCATGGGCTATAGCCCATACCGTACGGCATACCATAGCACGTTGTTTTTCATCATTTTTGAGGTTTTGAAAAAAATGGGAAAAAAAAACATGGGTTATAGCCCATCGTTTTTTGAAATTTTGAAAAAAAAGATTATCCTCGTTTTTCATCATTTTTGACCATGGGCTAAAGCCCATACCGTACGGCATACTATAGCACGTTGTTTTTCATCATTTTTGAGGTTTTGAAAAAAATGGAAAAAAAAAACATGGGTTATAGCCCATCGTTTTTTTAAATTTTGAAAAAAAATATTATCCTCGTTTTTCATCATTTTTGACCATGGGCTATAGCCCATACCGTACGGCATACTATAGCACGTTGTTTTTCATCATTTTTAAGGTTTTGAAAAAAAAAACAAAAACAAAAAACAAACATGGGTTATAGCCCATCGTTTTTTGAAATTTTGAAAAAAAAGATTATCCTCGTTTTTCATCATTTTTGACCATGGGCTATAGCCCATACCGTACGGCATACCATAGCACGTTGTTTTTCATCATTTTTGAGGTTTTGAAAAAAATGAAAAAGAAAAAAACATGGGTTATAGCCCATCGTTTTTTGAAATTTTGAAAAAAAAGATTATCCTCGTTTTTCATCATTTTTTACCATGGGCTATAGCCCATACCGTACGGCATACTATAGCACGTTGTTTTTCATCATTTTTGAGGTTTTGAAAAAAAACTAAAACAAAAAAAACATGGGTTATAGCCCATCGTTTTTTAAAATTTTGAAAAATAAATTATCCTCGTTTTTCATCATTTTTGACCATGGGCTATAGCCCATACCGTACGGCATACCATAGCACGTTGTTTTTCATCATTTTTGAGGTTTTGAAAAAAATGGGAAAAAAAAAACATGGGTTATAGCCCATCGTTTTTTGAAATTTTGAAAAAAAAGATTATCCTCGTTTTTCATCATTTTTGACCATGGGCTATAGCCCATACCGTACGGCATACTATAGCATGTTGTTTTTCATCATTTTTGAGGTTTTGAAAAAAAAAAAAAAAAAAAAAAAAAAAACATGGGTTATAGCCCATCGTTTTTAAAAAATTTGAAAAATAAAATTATCCTCGTTTTTCATCATTTTTGACCATGGGCTATAGCCCATACCGTACGGCATACCATAGCACGTTGTTTTTCATCATTTTTGAGGTTTTGAAAAAAATGGAAAAAAAAAACATGGTTATAGCCCATCGTTTTTTGAAATTTTGAAAAAAAAGATTATCCTCGTTTTTCATCATTTTTGACCATGGGCTATAGCCCATACCGTACGGCATACTATAGCACGTTGTTTTTCATAATTTTTGAGGTTTTGAAAAAAAAAACAAAAAAAAAAACATGGGTTATAGCCCATCGTTTTTTTAAATTTTGAAAAATAAAATTATCCTCGTTTTTCATCATTTTTGACCATGGGCTATAGCCCATACCGTACGGCATACCATAGCACGTTGTTTTTCATCATTTTTGAGGTTTTGAAAAAAATGAAAAAAAAAAAAACATGGGTTATAACCCATCGTTTTTTTAAATTTTGAAAAAAAATATTATCCTCGTTTTTCATCATTTTTGACCATGGGCTATAGCCCATACCGTACGGCATACTATAGCACGTTGTTTTTCATCATTTTTGAGGTTTTGAAAAAAAAAACAAAAAAAAAACATGGGTTATAGCCCATCGTTTTTTGAAATTTTGAAAAAAAAGATTATCCTCGTTTTTCATCATTTTTGACCATGGGCTATAGCCCATACCGTACGGCATACTATAGCACGTTGTTTTTCATCATTTTAGAGGTTTTGAAAAAAAAAAAAAAAAAAAAACATGGGTTATAGCCTATCGTTTTTTGAAATTTTGAAAAAAAAGATTATCCTCGTTTTTCATCATTTTTGACCATGGGCTATAGCCCATACCGTACGGCATACTATAGCACGTTGTTTTTCATCATTTTTGAGGTTTTGAAAAAAATGGAAAAAAAACAAAAAACATGGGCTATAGCCCATCGTTTTTTGAAATTTTGAAAAAAAAGATTATCCTCGTTTTTCATCATTTTTGACCATTGGCTATAGCCCATACGGCATACTATAGCACGTTGTTTTTCATCATTTTTGAGGTTTTGAAAAAAATGAAAAAAAAAAACATGGGTTATAGCCCATCGTTTTTTTAAATTTTGAAAAAAAATATTATCCTCGTTTTTCATCATTTTTGACCATGGGCTATAGCCCATAACGTACGGCATACTATAGCACGTTGTTTTTCATCATTTTTGAGGTTTTGAAAAAAAAAAGAAAAAAAAAAACATGGGTTATAGCCCATCGTTTTTTGAAATTTTGAAAAAAAAGATTATCCTCGTTTTTCATCATTTTTGACCATGGGCTATAGCCCATACCGTATGGCATACTATAGCACGTTGTTTTTCATCATTTTTGAGGTTTTGAAAAAAAAACAAAAACAAAAAAAACATGGGTTATAGCCCATCGTTTTTTGAAATTTTGAAAAAAAAGATTATCCTCGTTTTTCATCATTTTTGACCATGGGCTATAGCCCATACCGTACGGCATACCATAGCACGTTGTTTTTCATCATTTTTGAGGTTTTGAAAAAAATGAAAAAAAAAAACATGGGTTATATAGCCCATCGTTTTTTTAAATTTTGAAAAATAAATTATCCTCGTTTTTCATCATTTTTGACCATGGGCTATAGCCCATACCGTACGGCATACCATAGCACGTTGTTTTTCATCATTTTTGAGGTTTTGAAAAAAATGGGGAAAAAAAAACATGGGTTATAGCCCATCGTTTTTTGAAATTTTGAAAAAAAAGATTATCCTCGTTTTTCATCATTTTTGACCATGGGCTATAGCCCATACCGTACGGCATACTATAGCACGTTGTTTTTCATCATTTTTGAGGTTTTGAAAAAAAAAAAAAAAAAAAAAACATGGGTTATAGCCCATCGTTTTTTTAAATTTTGAAAAATAAAATTATCCTCGTTTTTCATCATTTTTGACCATGGGCTATAGCCCATACCGTACGGCATACCATAGCACGTTGTTTTTCATCATTTTTGAGGTTTTGAAAAAAATGGGAAAAAATAACATGGGTTATAGCCCATCGTTTTTTGAAATTTTGAAAAAAAATTATCCTCGTTTTTCATCATTTTTGACCATGGGCTATAGCCCATACCGTACGGCATACCATAGCACGTTGTTTTTCATCATTTTTGAGGTTTTGAAAAAAATGGGAAAAAAAAAACATGGGTTATAGCCCATCGTTTTTTGAAATTTTGAAAAATAAATTATCCTCGTTTTTCATCATTTTTGACCATGGGCTATAGCCCATACCGTACGGCATACCATAGCACGTTGTTTTTCATCATTTTTGAGGTTTTAAAAAAAATGGGGGAAAAAAAACATGGGTTATAGCCCATCGTTTTTTGAAATTTTGAAAAAAAAGATTATCCTCGTTTTTCATCATTTTTGACCATGGGCTATAGCCCATACCGTACGGCATACTATAGCACGTTGTTTTTCATCATTTTTGAGGTTTTGAAAAAAAAAAAAAAAAACAAAACATGGGTTATAGCCCATCGTTTTTTTAAATTTTGAAAAATAAAATTATCCTCGTTTTTCATCATTTTTGACCATGGGCTATAGCCCATACCGTACGGCATACCATAGCACGTTGTTTTTCATCATTTTTGAGGTTTTGAAAAAAATGGGAAAAAAAAAACATGGGTTATAGCCCATCGTTTTTTGAAATTTTGAAAAATAAATTATCCTCGTTTTTCATCATTTTTGACCATGGGCTATAGCCCATACCGTACGGCATACCATAGCACGTTGTTTTTCATCATTTTTGAGGTTTTGAAAAAAATGGGAAAAAAAAAACATGGGTTATAGCCCATCGTTTTTTGAAATTTTGAAAAAAAAGATTATCCTCGTTTTTCATCATTTTTGACCATGGGCTATAGCCCATACCGTACGGCATACTATAGCACGTTGTTTTTCATCATTTTTGAGGTTTTGAAAAAAAAAAAAAAAAAAAAAAAACATGGGTTATAGCCCATCGTTTTTTAAAATTTTGAAAAATAAAAGTATCCTCGTTTTTCATCATTTTTGACCATGGGCTATAGCCCATACCGTACGGCATACCATAGCACGTTGTTTTTCATCATTTTTGAGGTTTTGAAAAAAAAAAAAAAAAAAAAAAACATGGGTTATAACCCATCGTTTTTTTAAATTTTGAAAAATAAATTATCCTCGTTTTTCATCATTTTTGACCATGGGCTATAGCCCATACCGTACGGCATACCATAGCACGTTGTTTTTCATCATTTTTGAGGTTTTGAAAAAAATGGGGGAAAAAAAACATGGGTTATAGCCCATCGTTTTTTGAAATTTTGAAAAAAAATTATCCTCGTTTTTCATCATTTTTGACCATGGGCTATAGCCCATACCGTACGGCATACCATAGCACGTTGTTTTTCATCATTTTTGAGGTTTTGAAAAAAATGGGAAAAAAAAAACATGGGTTATAGCCCATCGTTTTTTGAAATTTTGAAAAATAAATTATCCTCGTTTTTCATCATTTTTGACCATGGGCTATAGCCCATACCGTACGGCATACCATAGCACGTTGTTTTTCATCATTTTTGAGGTTTTGAAAAAAATGGGGGAAAAAAAACATGGGTTATAGCCCATCGTTTTTTGAAATTTTGAAAAAAAAGATTATCCTCGTTTTTCATCATTTTTGACCATGGGCTATAGCCCATACCGTACGGCATACTATAGCACGTTGTTTTTCATCATTTTTGAGGTTTTGAAAAAAAAAACAAAAAAAAAAACATGGGTTATAGCCCATCGTTTTTTTAAATTTTGAAAAATAAATTATCCTCGTTTTTCATCATTTTTGACCATGGGCTATAGCCCATACCGTACGGCATACCATAGCACGTTGTTTTTCATCATTTTTGAGGTTTTGAAAAAAATGGGAAAAAAAAAACATGGGTTATAGCCCATCGTTTTTTGAAATTTTGAAAAAAAAGATTATCCTCGTTTTTCATCATTTTTGACCATGGGCTATAGCCCATACCGTACGGCATACTATAGCACGTTGTTTTTCATCATTTTTGAGGTTTTGAAAAAAAAAAAAAAAAAAAAAACATGGGTTATAGCCCATCGTTTTTTAAAATTTTGAAAAATAAAAGTATCCTCGTTTTTCATCATTTTTGACCATGGGCTATAGCCCATACCGTACGGCATACTATAGCACGTTGTTTTTCATCATTTTTGAGGTTTTGAAAAAAAAAAAAAAAAAAAAACATGGGTTATAGCCCATCGTTTTTTTAAATTTTGAAAAATAAAATTATCCTCGTTTTTCATCATTTTTGACCATGGGCTATAGCCCATACCGTACGGCATACCATAGCACGTTGTTTTTCATCATTTTTGAGGTTTTGAAAAAAAATGGGAAAAAAAAAACATGGGTTATAGCCCATCGTTTTTTGAAATTTTGAAAAATAAATTATCCTCGTTTTTCATCATTTTTGACCATGGGCTATAGCCCATACCGTACGGCATACCATAGCACGTTGTTTTTCATCATTTTTGAGGTTTTGAAAAAAATGGGAAAAAAAAAACATGGGTTATAGCCCATCGTTTTTTGAAATTTTGAAAAAAAAGATTATCCTCGTTTTTCATCATTTTTGACCATGGGCTATAGCCCATACCGTACGGCATACTATAGCACGTTGTTTTTCATCATTTTTGAGGTTTTGAAAAAAAAAAAAAAAAAAAAAAACATGGGTTATAGCCCATCGTTTTTTAAAATTTTGAAAAATAAAAGTATCCTCGTTTTTCATCATTTGTGACCATGGGCTATAGCCCATACCGTACGGCATACCATAGCACGTTGTTTTTCATCATTTTTGAGGTTTTGAAAAAAAAAAAAAAAAAAAAAAACATGGGTTATAACCCATCGTTTTTTTAAATTTTGAAAAAAAATATTATCCTCGTTTTTCATCATTTTTGACCATGGGCTATAGCCCATACCGTACGGCATACTATAGCACGTTGTTTTTCATCATTTTTGAGGTTTTGAAAAAAAAAACAAAAAAAAAACATGGGTTATAGCCCATCGTTTTTTGAAATTTTGAAAAAAATGATTATCCTCGTTTTTCATCATTTTTGACCATGGGCTATAGCCCATACCGTACGGCATACTATAGCACGTTGTTTTTCATCATTTTAGAGGTTTTGAAAAAAATGAAAAAAAAAAAAAACATGGGTTATAGCCCATCGTTTTTTGAAATTTTGAAAAAAAAGATTATCCTCGTTTTTCATCATTTTTGACCATGGGCTATAGCCCATACCGTACGGCATACTATAGCACGTTGTTTTTCATCATTTTTGAGGTTTTGAAAAAAATGGGGAAAAAAAACATGGGTTATAGCCCATCGTTTTTTGAAATTTTGAAAAATAAGTTATCCTCGTTTTTCATCATTTTTGACCATGGGCTATAGCCCATACCGTACGGCATACCATAGCACGTTGTTTTTCATCATTTTTGAGGTTTTGAAAAAAATGAAAAAGAAAAAAACATGGGTTATAGCCCATCGTTTTTTGAAATTTTGAAAAAAAAGATTATCCTCGTTTTTCATAATTTTTTACCATGGGCTATAGCCCATACCGTACGGCATACTATAGCACGTTGTTTTTCATCATTTTTGAGGTTTTGAAAAAAAACTAAAACAAAAAAAACATGGGTTATAGCCCATCGTTTTTTAAAATTTTGAAAAATAAATTATCCTCGTTTTTCATCATTTTTGACCATGGGCTATAGCCCATACCGTACGGCATACCATAGCACGTTGTTTTTCATCATTTTTGAGGTTTTGAAAAAAATGGGAAAAAAAAACATGGGTTATAGCCCATCGTTTTTTGAAATTTTGAAAAAAAAGATTATCCTCGTTTTTCATCATTTTTGACCATGGGCTATAGCCCATACCGTACGGCATACTATAGCACGTTGTTTTTCATCATTTTTGAGGTTTTGAAAAAAAAAAAAAAAAAAAAAACATGGGTTATAGCCCATCGTTTTTAAAAAATTTGAAAAATAAAATTATCCTCGTTTTTCATCATTTTTGACCATGGGCTATAGCCCATACCGTACGGCATACCATAGCACGTTGTTTTTCATCATTTTTGAGGTTTTGAAAAAAAAAAAAAAAAAAAAAAACATGGGTTATAACCCATCGTTTTTTTAAATTTTGAAAATAAATATTATCCTCGTTTTTCATCATTTTTGACCATGGGCTATAGCCCATACCGTACGGCATACTATAGCACGTTGTTTTTCATCATTTTTGAGGTTTTGAAAAAAAAAACAAAAAAAAAACATGGGTTATAGCCCATCGTTTTTTGAAATTTTGAAAAAAAAGATTATCCTCGTTTTTCATCATTTTTGACCATGGGCTATAGCCCATACCGTACGGCATACTATAGCACGTTGTTTTTCATCATTTTAGAGGTTTTGAAAAAAATGAAAAAAAAAAAAAACATGGGTTATAGCCCATCGTTTTTTGAAATTTTGAAAAAAAAGATTATCCTCGTTTTTCATCATTTTTGACCATGGGCTATAGCCCATACCGTACGGCATACTATAGCACGTTGTTTTTCATCATTTTTGAGGTTTTGAAAAAAATGGGGAAAAAAAACATGGGTTATAGCCCATCGTTTTTTGAAATTTTGAAAAATAAATTATCCTCGTTTTTCATCATTTTTGACCATGGGCTATAGCCCATACCGTACGGC
The DNA here is from genome assembly GCF_964188405.1 of Protomyctophum parallelum. Classification (NCBI taxonomy): domain Eukaryota; kingdom Metazoa; phylum Chordata; class Actinopteri; order Myctophiformes; family Myctophidae; genus Protomyctophum; species Protomyctophum parallelum. The sequence continues at coordinate 25,975,342 of NC_139704.1, forward strand.
ATACCATAGCACGTTGTTTTTCATCATTTTTGAGGTTTTGAAAAAAATGAAAAAGAAAAAAACATGGGTTATAGCCCATAGTTTTTTGAAATTTTGAAAAAAAAGATTATCCTCGTTTTTCATAATTTTTTACCATGGGCTATAGCCCATACCGTACGGCATACTATAGCACGTTGTTTTTCATCATTTTTGAGGTTTTGAAAAAAAACTAAAACAAAAAAAACATGGGTTATAGCCCATCGTTTTTTAAAATTTTGAAAAATAAATTATCCTCGTTTTTCATCATTTTTGACCATGGGCTATAGCCCATACCGTACGGCATACCATAGCACGTTGTTTTTCATCATTTTTGAGGTTTTGAAAAAAATGGGAAAAAAAAACATGGGTTATAGCCCATCGTTTTTTGAAATTTTGAAAAAAAAGATTATCCTCGTTTTTCATCATTTTTGACCATGGGCTATAGCCCATACCGTACGGCATACTATAGCACGTTGTTTTTCATCATTTTTGAGGTTTTGAAAAAAAAAAAAAAAAGAAAAACATGGGTTATAGCCCATCGTTTTTAAAAAATTTGAAAAAAAAAATTATCCTCGTTTTTCATCATTTTTGACCATGGGCTATAGCCCATACCGTACGGCATACCATAGCACGTTGTTTTTCATCATTTTTTAGGTTTAAAAAAAAAAAAAAAAAAAAAAAAACATGGGTTATAGCCCATCGTTTTTTGAAATTTTGAAAAAAAAGATTATCCTCGTTTTTCATCATTTTTGACCATTGGCTATAGCCCATACCGTACGGCATACTATAGCACGTTGTTTTTCATCATTTTTGAGGTTTTGAAAAAAAAAAAAAAAAAGAAAAAAAACATGGGTTATAGCCCATCGTTTTTTGAAATTTTGAAAAAAAAGATTATCCTCGTTTTTCATCATTTTTTACCATGGGCTATAGCCCATGCCGTACGGCATACCATAGCACGTTGTTTTTCATCATTTTTGAGGTTTTGAAAAAAATGAAAAAAAAAAAAACATGGGTTATAACCCATCGTTTTTTTTTAATTTTGAAAAAAAATATTATCCTCGTTTTTCATCATTTTTGACCATGGGCTATAGCCCATACCGTACGGCATACTATAGCACGTTGTTTTTCATCATTTTTGAGGTTTTGAAAAAAAAACAAAAAAAAAACATGGGTTATAGCCCATCGTTTTTTGAAATTTTGAAAAAAAAGATTATCCTCGTTTTTCATCATTTTTGACCATGGGCTATAGCCCATACCGTACGGCATACTATAGCACGTTGTTTTTCATCATTTTAGAGGTTTTGAAAAAAATGAAAAAAAAAAACATGGGTTATAGCCCATCGTTTTTTGAAATTTTGAAAAAAAAGATTATCCTCGTTTTTCATCATTTTTGACCATGGGCTATAGCCCATACCGTACGGCATACTATAGCACGTTGTTTTTCATCATTTTTGAGGTTTTGAAAAAAAAAAAAAAACAAAAAAAAAAACATGGGTTATAGCCCATCGTTTTTTGAAATTTTGAAAAAAAAGATTATCCTCGTTTTTCATCATTTTTGACCATGGGCTATAGCCCATACCGTACGGCATACTATAGCACGTTGTTTTTCATCATTTTTTAGGTTTTGAAAAAAAACAAACAAAAAAAAACATGGGTTATAGCCCATCGTTTTTTTAAATTTTGAAAAATAAAATTATCCTCGTTTTTCATCATTTTTGACCATGGGCTATAGCCCATACCGTACGGCATACCATAGCACGTTGTTTTTCATCATTTTTGAGGTTTTGAAAAAAATGGGAAAAAAAAAACATGGGTTATAGCCCATCGTTTTTTGAAATTTTGAAAAATAAATTATCCTCGTTTTTCATCATTTTTGACCATGGGCTATAGCCCATACCGTACGGCATACCATAGCACGTTGTTTTTCATCATTTTTGAGGTTTTGAAAAAAATGGGAAAAAAAAAACATGGGTTATAGCCCATCGTTTTTTGAAATTTTGAAAAAAAAGATTATCCTCGTTTTTCATCATTTTTGACCATGGGCTATAGCCCATACCGTACGGCATACCATAGCACGTTGTTTTTCATCATTTTTGAGGTTTAAAAAAAAAAAAAAAAAAAAAAAACATGGGTTATAGCCCATCGTTTTTTGAAATTTTGAAAAAAAAGATTATCCTCGTTTTTCATCATTTTTGACCATTGGCTATAGCCCATACCGTACGGCATACTATAGCACGTTGTTTTTCATCATTTTTGAGGTTTTGAAAAAAAAAAAAAAAAAGAAAAAAAACATGGGTTATAGCCCATCGTTTTTTGAAATTTTGAAAAAAAAGATTATCCTCGTTTTTCATCATTTTTGACCATGGGCTATAGCCCATGCCGTACGGCATACCATAGCACGTTGTTTTTCATCATTTTTGAGGTTTTGAAAAAAATGAAAAAAAAAAAAACATGGGTTATAACCCATCGTTTTTTTTTAATTTTGAAAAAAAATATTATCCTCGTTTTTCATCATTTTTGACCATGGGCTATAGCCCATACCGTACGGCATACTATAGCACGTTGTTTTTCATCATTTTTGAGGTTTTGAAAAAAAAACAAAAAAAAAACATGGGTTATAGCCCATCGTTTTTTGAAATTTTGAAAAAAAAGATTATCCTCGTTTTTCATCATTTTTGACCATGGGCTATAGCCCATACCGTACGGCATACTATAGCACGTTGTTTTTCATCATTTTAGAGGTTTTGAAAAAAATGAAAAAAAAAAACATGGGTTATAGCCCATCGTTTTTTGAAATTTTGAAAAAAAAGATTATCCTCGTTTTTCATCATTTTTGACCATGGGCTATAGCCCATACCGTACGGCATACTATAGCACGTTGTTTTTCATCATTTTTGAGGTTTTGAAAAAAAAAAAAAAAAAAAAAAAAAAACATGGGTTATAGCCCATCGTTTTTTGAAATTTTGAAAAAAAAGATTATCCTCGTTTTTCATCATTTTTGACCATGGGCTATAGCCCATACCGTACGGCATACTATAGCACGTTGTTTTTCATCATTTTTGAGGTTTTGAAAAAAAAAAAAAAAATAAAAACATGGGTTATAGCCCATCGTTTTTAAAAAATTTGAAAAAAAAAATTATCCTCGTTTTTCATCATTTTTGACCATGGGCTATAGCCCATACCGTACGGCATACCATAGCACGTTGTTTTTCATCATTTTTTAGGTTTAAAAAAAAAAAAAAAAAAAAAAACATGGGTTATAGCCCATCGTTTTTTGAAATTTTGAAAAAAAAGATTATCCTCGTTTTTCATCATTTTTGACCATTGGCTATAGCCCATACCGTACGGCATACTATAGCACGTTGTTTTTCATCATTTTTGAGGTTTTGAAAAAAAAAAAAAAAAGAAAAAAAACATGGGTTATAGCCCATCGTTTTTTGAAATTTTGAAAAAAAAGATTATCCTCGTTTTTCATCATTTTTGACCATGGGCTATAGCCCATGCCGTACGGCATACCATAGCACGTTGTTTTTCATCATTTTTGAGGTTTTGAAAAAAATGAAAAAAAAAAAAACATGGGTTATAACCCATCGTTTTTTTTTAATTTTGAAAAAAAATATTATCCTCGTTTTTCATCATTTTTGACCATGGGCTATAGCCCATACCGTACGGCATACTATAGCACGTTGTTTTTCATCATTTTTGAGGTTTTGAAAAAAAAACAAAAAAAAAACATGGGTTATAGCCCATCGTTTTTTGAAATTTTGAAAAAAAAGGTTATCCTCGTTTTTCATCATTTTTGACCATGGGCTATAGCCCATACCGTACGGCATACTATAGCACGTTGTTTTTCATCATTTTAGAGGTTTTGAAAAAAATGAAAAAAAAAAACATGGGTTATAGCCCATCGTTTTTTGAAATTTTGAAAAAAAAGATTATCCTCGTTTTTCATCATTTTTGACCATGGGCTATAGCCCATACCGTACGGCATACTATAGCACGTTGTTTTTCATCATTTTTGAGGTTTTGAAAAAAAAAAAAAAAAAAAAAAAAAAACATGGGTTATAGCCCATCGTTTTTTGAAATTTTGAAAAAAAAGATTATCCTCGTTTTTCATCATTTTTGACCATGGGCTATAGCCCATACCGTACGGCATACTATAGCACGTTGTTTTTCATCATTTTTTAGGTTTTGAAAAAAAAAAAAAAAAAAAAAACATGGGTTATAGCCCATCGTTTTTTTAAATTTTGAAAAATAAAATTATCCTCGTTTTTCATCATTTTTGACCATGGGCTATAGCCCATACCGTACGGCATACCATAGCACGTTGTTTTTCATCATTTTTGAGGTTTTGAAAAAAAAACAAAAAAAAAAACATGGGTTATAGCCCATCGTTTTTTGAAATTTTGAAAAATAAATTATCCTCGTTTTTCATCATTTTTGACCATGGGCTATAGCCCATACCGTACGGCATACTATAGCACGTTGTTTTTCATCATTTTTGAGGTTTTGAAAAAAATGGGAAAAAAAAAACATGGGTTATAGCCCATCGTTTTTTGAAATTTTGAAAAAAAAGATTATCCTCGTTTTTCATCATTTTTGACCATGGGCTATAGCCCATACCGTACGGCATACTATAGCACGTTGTTTTTCATCATTTTTGAGGTTTTGAAAAAAAAAAAAAAAAAAAAAAAAAAACATGGGTTATAGCCCATCGTTTTTTGAAATTTTGAAAAAAAAGATTATCCTCGTTTTTCATCATTTTTGACCATGGGCTATAGCCCATACCGTACGGCATACTATAGCACGTTGTTTTTCATCATTTTTTAGGTTTTGAAAAAAAAAAAAAAAAAAAAAACATGGGTTATAGCCCATCGTTTTTTTAAATTTTGAAAAATAAAATTATCCTCGTTTTTCATCATTTTTGACCATGGGCTATAGCCCATACCGTACGGCATACCATAGCACGTTGTTTTTCATCATTTTTGAGGTTTTGAAAAAAATGGGAAAAAAAAAACATGGGTTATAGCCCATCGTTTTTTGAAATTTTGAAAAATAAATTATCCTCGTTTTTCATCATTTTTGACCATGGGCTATAGCCCATACCGTACGGCATACCATAGCACGTTGTTTTTCATCATTTTTGAGGTTTTGAAAAAAATGGGGAAAAAAAAACATGGGTTATAGCCCATCGTTTTTTGAAATTTTGAAAAAAAAGATTATCCTCGTTTTTCATCATTTTTGACCATGGGCTATAGCCCATACCGTACGGCATACCATAGCACGTTGTTTTTCATCATTTTTGAGGTTTAAAAAAAAAAAAAAAAAAAAAAAACATGGGTTATAGCCCATCGTTTTTTGAAATTTTGAAAAAAAAGATTATCCTCGTTTTTCATCATTTTTGACCATTGGCTATAGCCCATACCGTACGGCATACTATAGCACGTTGTTTTTCATCATTTTTGAGGTTTTGAAAAAAAAAAAAAAAAGAAAAAAAACATGGGTTATAGCCCATCGTTTTTTGAAATTTTGAAAAAAAAGATTATCCTCGTTTTTCATCATTTTTGACCATGGGCTATAGCCCATGCCGTACGGCATACCATAGCACGTTGTTTTTCATCATTTTTGAGGTTTTGAAAAAAATGAAAAAAAAAAAAACATGGGTTATAACCCATCGTTTTTTTTTAATTTTGAAAAAAAATATTATCCTCGTTTTTCATCATTTTTGACCATGGGCTATAGCCCATACCGTACGGCATACTATAGCACGTTGTTTTTCATCATTTTTGAGGTTTTGAAAAAAAAACAAAAAAAAAACATGGGTTATAGCCCATCGTTTTTTGAAATTTTGAAAAAAAAGATTATCCTCGTTTTTCATCATTTTTGACCATGGGCTATAGCCCATACCGTACGGCATACTATAGCACGTTGTTTTTCATCATTTTAGAGGTTTTGAAAAAAATGAAAAAAAAAAACATGGGTTATAGCCCATCGTTTTTTGAAATTTTGAAAAAAAAGATTATCCTCGTTTTTCATCATTTTTGACCATGGGCTATAGCCCATACCGTACGGCATACTATAGCACGTTGTTTTTCATCATTTTTGAGGTTTTGAAAAAAAAAAAAAAAAAAAAAAAAAAACATGGGTTATAGCCCATCGTTTTTTGAAATTTTGAAAAAAAAGATTATCCTCGTTTTTCATCATTTTTGACCATGGGCTATAGCCCATACCGTACGGCATACTATAGCACGTTGTTTTTCATCATTTTTTAGGTTTTGAAAAAAAAAAAACAAAAAAAAACATGGGTTATAGCCCATCGTTTTTTTAAATTTTGAAAAATAATATTATCCTCGTTTTTCATCATTTTTGACCATGGGCTATAGCCCATACCGTACGGCATACCATAGCACGTTGTTTTTCATCATTTTTGAGGTTTTGAAAAAAATGGGAAAAAAAAAACATGGGTTATAGCCCATCGTTTTTTGAAATTTTGAAAAATAAATTATCCTCGTTTTTCATCATTTTTGACCATGGGCTATAGCCCATACCGTACGGCATACCATAGCACGTTGTTTTTCATCATTTTTGAGGTTTTGAAAAAAATGGGAAAAAAAAAACATGGGTTATAGCCCATCGTTTTTTGAAATTTTGAAAAAAAAGATTATCCTCGTTTTTCATCATTTTTGACCATGGGCTATAGCCCATACCGTACGGCATACTATAGCACGTTGTTTTTCATCATTTTTGAGGTTTTGAAAAAAAAAAAAAAAAAAAAAACATGGGTTATAGCCCATCGTTTTTTAAAATTTTGAAAAAAAAGATTATCCTCGTTTTTCATCATTTTTGACCATGGGCTATAGCCCATACCGTACGGCATACTATAGCACGTTGTTTTTCATCATTTTAGAGGTTTTGAAAAAAATGAAAAAAAAAAAAAACATGGGTTATAGCCCATCGTTTTTTGAAATTTTGAAAAAAAAGATTATCCTCGTTTTTCATCATTTTTGACCATGGGCTATAGCCCATACCGTACGGCATACTATAGCACGTTGTTTTTCATCATTTTTGAGGTTTTGAAAAAAATGGGGAAAAAAACATGGGTTATAGCCCATCGTTTTTTGAAATTTTGAAAAATAAATTATCCTCGTTTTTCATCATTTTTGACCATGGGCTATAGCCCATACCGTACGGCATACCATAGCACGTTGTTTTTCATCATTTTTGAGGTTTTGAAAAAAATGAAAAAGAAAAAAACATGGGTTATAGCCCATCGTTTTTTGAAATTTTGAAAAAAAAGATTATCCTCGTTTTTCATAATTTTTTACCATGGGCTATAGCCCATACCGTACGGCATACTATAGCACGTTGTTTTTCATCATTTTTGAGGTTTTGAAAAAAAACTAAAACAAAAAAAACATGGGTTATAGCCCATCGTTTTTTAAAATTTTGAAAAATAAATTATCCTCGTTTTTCATCATTTTTGACCATGGGCTATAGCCCATACCGTACGGCATACTATAGCACGTTGTTTTTCATCATTTTTTAGGTTTTGAAAAAAAAAAAAAAAAAAAAACATGGGTTATAGCCCATCGTTTTTTGAAATTTTGAAAAATAAAATTATCCTCGTTTTTCATCATTTTTGACCATGGGCTATAGCCCATACCGTACGGCATACCATAGCACGTTGTTTTTCATCATTTTTGAGGTTTTGAAAAAAATGGGAAAAAAAAACATGGGTTATAGCCCATCGTTTTTTGAAATTTTGAAAAATAAATTATCCTCGTTTTTCATCATTTTTGACCATGGGCTATAGCCCATACCGTACGGCATACCATAGCACGTTGTTTTTCATCATTTTTGAGGTTTTGAAAAAAATGGGAAAAAAAAAACATGGGTTATAGCCCATCGTTTTTTGAAATTTTGAAAAAAAAGATTATCCTCGTTTTTCATCATTTTTGACCATGGGCTATAGCCCATACCGTACGGCATACCATAGCACGTTGTTTTTCATCATTTTTGAGGTTTAAAAAAAAAAAAAAAAAAAAAAACATGGGTTATAGCCCATCGTTTTTTGAAATTTTGAAAAAAAAGATTATCCTCGTTTTTCATCATTTTTGACCATTGGCTATAGCCCATACCGTACGGCATACTATAGCACGTTGTTTTTCATCATTTTTGAGGTTTTGAAAAAAAAAAAAAAAAAAAAAAAACATGGGTTATAGCCCATCGTTTTTTGAAATTTTGAAAAAAAAGATTATCCTCGTTTTTCATCATTTTTGACCATGGGCTATAGCCCATGCCGTACGGCATACCATAGCACGTTGTTTTTCATCATTTTTGAGGTTTTGAAAAAAATGAAAAAAAAAAAAACATGGGTTATAACCCATCGTTTTTTTTTAATTTTGAAAAAAAATATTATCCTCGTTTTTCATCATTTTTGACCATGGGCTATAGCCCATACCGTACGGCATACTATAGCACGTTGTTTTTCATCATTTTTGAGGTTTTGAAAAAAAAACAAAAAAAAAACATGGGTTATAGCCCATCGTTTTTTGAAATTTTGAAAAAAAAGATTATCCTCGTTTTTCATCATTTTTGACCATGGGCTATAGCCCATACCGTACGGCATACTATAGCACGTTGTTTTTCATCATTTTAGAGGTTTTGAAAAAAATGAAAAAAAAAAACATGGGTTATAGCCCATCGTTTTTTGAAATTTTGAAAAAAAAGATTATCCTCGTTTTTCATCATTTTTGACCATGGGCTATAGCCCATACCGTACGGCATACTATAGCACGTTGTTTTTCATCATTTTTGAGGTTTTAAAAAAAAAAAAAAAAAAAAAAAAAAACATGGGTTATAGCCCATCGTTTTTTGAAATTTTGAAAAAAAAGATTATCCTCGTTTTTCATCATTTTTGACCATGGGCTATAGCCCATACCGTACGGCATACTATAGCACGTTGTTTTTCATCATTTTTTAGGTTTTGAAAAAAAACAAACAAAAAAAAACATGGGTTATAGCCCATCGTTTTTTTAAATTTTGAAAAATAAAATTATCCTCGTTTTTCATCATTTTTGACCATGGGCTATAGCCCATACCGTACGGCATACCATAGCACGTTGTTTTTCATCATTTTTGAGGTTTTGAAAAAAATGGGAAAAAAAAAACATGGGTTATAGCCCATCGTTTTTTGAAATTTTGAAAAATAAATTATCCTCGTTTTTCATCATTTTTGACCATGGGCTATAGCCCATACCGTACGGCATACCATAGCACGTTGTTTTTCATCATTTTTGAGGTTTTGAAAAAAATGGGAAAAAAAAAACATGGGTTATAGCCCATCGTTTTTTGAAATTTTGAAAAAAAAGATTATCCTCGTTTTTCATCATTTTTGACCATGGGCTATAGCCCATACCGTACGGCATACTATAGCACGTTGTTTTTCATCATTTTTGAGGTTTTGAAAAAAAAAAAAAAAAAAAAAACATGGGTTATAGCCCATCGTTTTTTTAAATTTTGAAAAAAAAGATTATCCTCGTTTTTCATCATTTTTGACCATGGGCTATAGCCCATACCGTACGGCATACTATAGCACGTTGTTTTTCATCATTTTAGAGGTTTTGAAAAAAATGAAAAAAAAAAAAAACATGGGTTATAGCCCATCGTTTTTTGAAATTTTGAAAAAAAAGATTATCCTCGTTTTTCATCATTTTTGACCATGGGCTATAGCCCATACCGTACGGCATACTATAGCACGTTGTTTTTCATCATTTTTGAGGTTTTGAAAAAAATGGGGAAAAAAACATGGGTTATAGCCCATCGTTTTTTGAAATTTTGAAAAATAAATTATCCTCGTTTTTCATCATTTTTGACCATGGGCTATAGCCCATACCGTACGGCATACCATAGCACGTTGTTTTTCATCATTTTTGAGGTTTTGAAAAAAATGAAAAAGAAAAAAACATGGGTTATAGCCCATCGTTTTTTGAAATTTTGAAAAAAAAGATTATCCTCGTTTTTCATCATTTTTGACCATGGGCTATAGCCCATACCGTACGGCATACTATAGCACGTTGTTTTTCATCATTTTTGAGGTTTTGAAAAAAATGGGAAAAAAAAAACATGGGTTATAGCCCATCGTTTTTTGAAATTTTGAAAAAAAAGATTATCCTCGTTTTTCATCATTTTTGACCATGGGCTATAGCCCATACCGTACGGCATACTATAGCACGTTGTTTTTCATCATTTTTGAGGTTTTGAAAAAAAAAAACAAAAAAAAAACATGGGTTATAGCCCATCGTTTTTAAAAAAATTGAAAAATAAAATTATCCTCGTTTTTCATCATTTTTGACCATGGGCTATAGCCCATACCGTACGGCATACCATAGCACGTTGTTTTTCATCATTTTTGAGGTTTAAAAAAAAAAAAAAAAAAAAAAAACATGGGTTATAGCCCATCGTTTTTTGAAATTTTGAAAAAAAAGATTATCCTCGTTTTTCATCATTTTTGACCATTGGCTATAGCCCATACCGTACGGCATACTATAGCACGTTGTTTTTCATCATTTTTGAGGTTTTGAAAAAAAGAAAAAAAAGAAAAAAAACATGGGTTATAGCCCATCGTTTTTTGAAATTTTGAAAAAAAAGATTATCCTCGTTTTTCATCATTTTTGACCATGGGCTATAGCCCATGCCGTACGGCATACCATAGCACGTTGTTTTTCATCATTTTTGAGGTTTTGAAAAAAATGAAAAAAAAAAAAACATGGGTTATAACCCATCGTTTTTTTTTAATTTTGAAAAAAAATATTATCCTCGTTTTTCATCATTTTTGACCATGGGCTATAGCCCATACCGTACGGCATACTATAGCACGTTGTTTTTCATCATTTTTGAGGTTTTGAAAAAAAAACAAAAAAAAAACATGGGTTATAGCCCATCGTTTTTTGAAATTTTGAAAAAAAAGATTATCCTCGTTTTTCATCATTTTTGACCATGGGCTATAGCCCATACCGTACGGCATACTATAGCACGTTGTTTTTCATCATTTTAGAGGTTTTGAAAAAAATGAAAAAAAAAAACATGGGTTATAGCCCATCGTTTTTTGAAATTTTGAAAAAAAAGATTATCCTCGTTTTTCATCATTTTTGACCATGGGCTATAGCCCATACCGTACGGCATACTATAGCACGTTGTTTTTCATCATTTTTGAGGTTTTAAAAAAAAAAAAAAAAAAAAAAAAAAAAACATGGGTTATAGCCCATCGTTTTTTGAAATTTTGAAAAAAAAGATTATCCTCGTTTTTCATCATTTTTGACCATGGGCTATAGCCCATACCGTACGGCATACTATAGCACGTTGTTTTTCATCATTTTTGAGGTTTTGAAAAAAAAAAAAAAAAAAAAAACATGGGTTATAGCCCATCGTTTTTTTAAATTTTGAAAAATAAAATTATCCTCGTTTTTCATCATTTTTGACCATGGGCTATAGCCCATACCGTACGGCATACCATAGCACGTTGTTTTTCATCATTTTTGAGGTTTTGAAAAAAATGGGAAAAAAAAAACATGGGTTATAGCCCATCGTTTTTTGAAATTTTGAAAAATAAATTATCCTCGTTTTTCATCATTTTTGACCATGGGCTATAGCCCATACCGTACGGCATACCATAGCACGTTGTTTTTCATCATTTTTGAGGTTTTGAAAAAAATGGGAAAAAAAAAACATGGGTTATAGCCCATCGTTTTTTGAAATTTTGAAAAAAAAGATTATCCTCGTTTTTCATCATTTTTGACCATGGGCTATAGCCCATACCGTACGGCATACTATAGCACGTTGTTTTTCATCATTTTTGAGGTTTTGAAAAAAAAAAACAAAAAAAAAACATGGGTTATAGCCCATCGTTTTTTGAAATTTTGAAAAAAAAGATTATCCTCGTTTTTCATCATTTTTGACCATGGGCTATAGCCCATACCGTACGGCATACTATAGCACGTTGTTTTTCATCATTTTAGAGGTTTTGAAAAAAATGAAAAAAAAAAACATGGGTTATAGCCCATCGTTTTTTGAAATTTTGAAAAAAAAGATTATCCTCGTTTTTCATCATTTTTGACCATGGGCTATAGCCCATACCGTACGGCATACTATAGCACGTTGTTTTTCATCATTTTTGAGGTTTTAAAAAAAAAAAAAAAAAAAAAAAAAAAAACATGGGTTATAGCCCATCGTTTTTTGAAATTTTGAAAAAAAAGATTATCCTCGTTTTTCATCATTTTTGACCATGGGCTATAGCCCATACCGTACGGCATACTATAGCACGTTGTTTTTCATCATTTTTGAGGTTTTGAAAAAAAAAAAAAAAAAAAAAACATGGGTTATAGCCCATCGTTTTTTTAAATTTTGAAAAATAAAATTATCCTCGTTTTTCATCATTTTTGACCATGGGCTATAGCCCATACCGTACGGCATACCATAGCACGTTGTTTTTCATCATTTTTGAGGTTTTGAAAAAAATGGGAAAAAAAAAACATGGGTTATAGCCCATCGTTTTTTGAAATTTTGAAAAATAAATTATCCTCGTTTTTCATCATTTTTGACCATGGGCTATAGCCCATACCGTACGGCATACCATAGCACGTTGTTTTTCATCATTTTTGAGGTTTTGAAAAAAATGGGAAAAAAAAAACATGGGTTATAGCCCATCGTTTTTTGAAATTTTGAAAAAAAAGATTATCCTCGTTTTTCATCATTTTTGACCATGGGCTATAGCCCATACCGTACGGCATACTATAGCACGTTGTTTTTCATCATTTTTGAGGTTTTGAAAAAAAAAAAAAAAAAAAAAACATGGGTTATAGCCCATCGTTTTTTAAAATTTTGAAAAATAAAAGTATCCTCGTTTTTCATCATTTTTGACCATGGGCTATAGCCCATACCGTACGGCATACCATAGCACGTTGTTTTTCATCATTTTTGAGGTTTTGAAAATAAAAAAAAAAAGAAAAAAACATGGGTTATAACCCATCGTTTTTTTAAATTTTGAAAAAAAATATTATCCTCGTTTTTCATCATTTTTGACCATGGGCTATAGCCCATACCGTACGGCATACTATAGCACGTTGTTTTTCATCATTTTTGAGGTTTTGAAAAAAAAAACAAAAAAAAAACATGGGTTATAGCCCATCGTTTTTTGAAATTTTGAAAAAAAAGATTATCCTCGTTTTTCATCATTTTTGACCATGGGCTATAGCCCATACCGTACGGCATACTATAGCACGTTGTTTTTCATCATTTTAGAGGTTTTGAAAAAAATGAAAAAAAAAAAAAACATGGGTTATAGCCCATCGTTTTTTGAAATTTTGAAAAAAAAGATTATCCTCGTTTTTCATCATTTTTGACCATGGGCTATAGCCCATACCGTACGGCATACTATAGCACGTTGTTTTTCATCATTTTTGAGGTTTTGAAAAAAATGGGAAAAAAAAAACATGGGTTATAGCCCATCGTTTTTTGAAATTTTGAAAAATAAATTATCCTCGTTTTTCATAATTTTTTACCATGGGCTATAGCCCATACCGTACGGCATACCATAGCACGTTGTTTTTCATCATTTTTGAGGTTTTGAAAAAAATGGGAAAAAAAAACATGGGTTATAGCCCATCGTTTTTTGAAATTTTGAAAAAAAAGATTATCCTCGTTTTTCATCATTTTTGACCATGGGCTATAGCCCATACCGTACGGCATACTATAGCACGTTGTTTTTCATCATTTTTGAGGTTTTGAAAAAAAAACAAAAAAAAAAACATGGGTTATAGCCCATCGTTTTTTAAAATTTTGAAAAATAAAAGTATCCTCGTTTTTCATCATTTTTGACCATGGGCTATAGCCCATACCGTACGGCATACCATAGCACGTTGTTTTTCATCATTTTTGAGGTTTTGAAAAAAAAAAAAAAAAAAAAAAAAACATGGGTTATAACCCATCGTTTTTTTAAATTTTGAAAAAAAATATTATCCTCGTTTTTCATCATTTTTGACCATGGGCTATAGCCCATACCGTACGGCATGCTATAGCACGTTGTTTTTCATCATTTTTGAGGTTTTGAAAAAAAAAAAAAAAAAAAACATGGGTTATAGCCCATCGTTTTTTTAAATTTTGAAAAAAAAGATTATCCTCGTTTTTCATCATTTTTGACCATGGGCTATAGCCCATACCGTACGGCATACTATAGCACGTTGTTTTTCATCATTTTTGAGGTTTTGAAAAAAAACAAAAACAAAAAAAACATGGGTTATAGCCCATCGTTTTTTTAAATTTTGAAAAATAAATTATCCTCGTTTTTCATCATTTTTGACCATGGGCTATAGCCCATACCGTACGGCATACCATAGCACGTTGTTTTTCATCATTTTTGAGGTTTTGAAAAAAATGAAAAAAAAAAAACATGGGTTATAGCCCATCGTTTTTTGAAATTTTGAAAAAAAAGATTATCCTCGTTTTTCATCATTTTTGACCATGGGCAATAGCCCATACCGTACGGCATACTATAGCACGTTGTTTTTCATCATTTTTGAGGTTTTGAAAAAAAACAAAAACAAAAAAAACATGGGTTATAGCCCATCGTTTTTTTAAAATTTGAAAAAAAAGATTATCCTCGTTTTTCATCATTTTTGACCATGGGCTATAGCCCATACCGTACGGCATACTATAGCACGTTGTTTTTCATCATTTTTGAGGTTTTGAAAAAAATTAAAAAAAAAAAAACATGGGTTATAACCCATCGTTTTTTTAAATTTTGAAAAAAAATATTATCCTCGTTTTTCATCATTTTTGACCATGGGCTATAGCCCATACCGTACGGCATACTATAGCACGTTGTTTTTCATCATTTTTTAGGTTTTGAAAAAAAAACAAAAAAAAAACATGGGTTATAGCCCATCGTTTTTTGAAATTTTGAAAAAAAAGATTATCCTCATTTTTCATCATTTTTGACCATGGGCTATAGCCCATACCGTACGGCATACTATAGCACGTTGTTTTTCATCATTTTTGAGGTTTTGAAAAAAAAAACAACAAAAAAACATGGGTTATAGCCCATCGTTTTTTGAAATTTTGAAAAAAAAGATTATCCTCGTTTTTCATCATTTTTGACCATGGGCTATAGCCCATACCATACGGCATACTATAGCACCTTGTTTTTCATAATTTTAGAGGTTTTGAAAAAAATGGAAAAAAAAAAACATGGGTTATAGCCCATCGTTTTTTGAAATTTTGAAAAAAAAGATTATCCTCGTTTTTCATCATTTTTGACCATGGGCTATAGCCCATACCGTACGGCATACTATAGCACGTTGTTTTTCATCATTTTTGAGGTTTTGAAAAAAAAAAAAAAAAAAAACATGGGTTATAGCCCATCGTTTTTTAAAATTTTGAAAAATAAAAGTATCCTCGTTTTTCATCATTTTTGACCATGGGCTATAGCCCATACCGTACGGCATACCATAGCACGTTGTTTTTCATCATTTTTGAGGTTTTGAAAAAAAAAAAAAAAAAAAAAAAAAACATGGGTTATAACCCATCGTTTTTTTTAATTTTGAAAAAAAATATTATCCTCGTTTTTCATCATTTTTGACCATGGGCTATAGCCCATACCGTACGGCATACTATAGCACGTTGTTTTTCATCATTTTTGAGGTTTTGAAAAAAAAAACAAAAAAAAAACATGGGTTATAGCCCATCGTTTTTTGAAATTTTGAAAAAAAAGATTATCCTCGTTTTTCATCATTTTTGACCATGGGCTATAGCCCATACCGTACGGCATACTATAGCACGTTGTTTTTCATCATTTTAGAGGTTTTGAAAAAAAAAAAAAAAAAAAAAACATGGGTTATAGCCCATCGTTTTTTGAAATTAAAAAAAAAAGATTATCCTCGTTTTTCATCATTTTTGACCATGGGCTATAGCCCATACCGTACGGCATACTATAGCACGTTGTTTTTCATCATTTTTGAGGTTTTGAAAAAAATGGAAAAAAAACAAAAAACATGGGCTATAGCCCATCGTTTTTTGAAATTTTGAAAAAAAAGATTATCCTCGTTTTTCATCATTTTTGACCATTGGCTATAGCCCATACGGCATACTATAGCACGTTGTTTTTCATCATTTTTGAGGTTTTGAAAAAAATGAAGAAAAAAAAACATGGGTTATAGCCCATCGTTTTTTTAAATTTTGAAAAAAAAGATTATCCTCGTTTTTCATCATTTTTGACCATGGGCTATAGCCCATACCGTACGGCATACTATAGCACGTTGTTTTTCATCATTTTTGAGGTTTTGAAAAAAATGGAAAAAAAACAAAAAACATGGGCTATAGCCCATCGTTTTTTGAAAATTTGAAAAAAAAGATTATCCTCGTTTTTCATCATTTTTGACCATTGGCTATAGCCCATACGGCATACTATAGCACGTTGTTTTTCATCATTTTTGAGGTTTTGAAAAAAAAGAAAAAAAAAAACATGGGTTATAGCCCATCGTTTTTTTAAATTTTGAAAAAAAAGATTATCCTCGTTTTTCATCATTTTTGACCATGGGCTATAGCCCATACCGTACGGCATACTATAGCACGTTGTTTTTCATCATTTTTGAGGTTTTGAAAAAAAACAAAAACAAAAAAAACATGGGTTATAGCCCATCGTTTTTTAAAATTTTGAAAAATAAATTATCCTCGTTTTTCATCATTTTTGACCATGGGCTATAGCCCATACCGTACGGCATACTATAGCACGTTGTTTTTCATCATTTTAGAGGTTTTGAAAAAAATGAAAAAAAAAAAAAACATGGGTTATAGCCCATCGTTTTTTGAAATTTTGAAAAAAAAGATTATCCTCGTTTTTCATCATTTTTGACCATGGGCTATAGCCCATACCGTACGGCATACTATAGCACGTTGTTTTTCATCATTTTTGAGGTTTTGAAAAAAATGGGGAAAAAAACATGGGTTATAGCCCATCGTTTTTTGAAATTTTGAAAAATAAATTATCCTCGTTTTTCATCATTTTTGACCATGGGCTATAGCCCATACCGTACGGCATACCATAGCACGTTGTTTTTCATCATTTTTGAGGTTTTGAAAAAAATGAAAAAGAAAAAAACATGGGTTATAGCCCATCGTTTTTTGAAATTTTGAAAAAAAAGATTATCCTCGTTTTTCATAATTTTTTACCATGGGCTATAGCCCATACCGTACGGCATACTATAGCACGTTGTTTTTCATCATTTTTGAGGTTTTGAAAAAAAACTAAAACAAAAAAAACATGGGTTATAGCCCATCGTTTTTTAAAATTTTGAAAAATAAATTATCCTCGTTTTTCATCATTTTTGACCATGGGCTATAGCCCATACCGTACGGCATACCATAGCACGTTGTTTTTCATCATTTTTGAGGTTTTGAAAAAAATGGGAAAAAAAAAACATGGGTTATAGCCCATCGTTTTTTGAAATTTTGAAAAAAAAGATTATCCTCGTTTTTCATCATTTTTGACCATGGGCTATAGCCCATACCGTACGGCATACTATAGCACGTTGTTTTTCATCATTTTTGAGGTTTTGAAAAAAAAAAACAAAAAAAAAACATGGGTTATAGCCCATCGTTTTTAAAAAAATTGAAAAATAAAATTATCCTCGTTTTTCATCATTTTTGACCATGGGCTATAGCCCATACCGTACGGCATACCATAGCACGTTGTTTTTCATCATTTTTGAGGTTTAAAAAAAAAAAAAAAAAAAAAAAACATGGGTTATAGCCCATCGTTTTTTGAAATTTTGAAAAAAAAGATTATCCTCGTTTTTCATCATTTTTGACCATTGGCTATAGCCCATACCGTACGGCATACTATAGCACGTTGTTTTTCATCATTTTTGAGGTTTTGAAAAAAAGAAAAAAAAGAAAAAAAACATGGGTTATAGCCCATCGTTTTTTGAAATTTTGAAAAAAAAGATTATCCTCGTTTTTCATCATTTTTGACCATGGGCTATAGCCCATGCCGTACGGCATACCATAGCACGTTGTTTTTCATCATTTTTGAGGTTTTGAAAAAAATGAAAAAAAAAAAAACATGGGTTATAACCCATCGTTTTTTTTTAATTTTGAAAAAAAATATTATCCTCGTTTTTCATCATTTTTGACCATGGGCTATAGCCCATACCGTACGGCATACTATAGCACGTTGTTTTTCATCATTTTTGAGGTTTTGAAAAAAAAACAAAAAAAAAACATGGGTTATAGCCCATCGTTTTTTGAAATTTTGAAAAAAAAGATTATCCTCGTTTTTCATCATTTTTGACCATGGGCTATAGCCCATACCGTACGGCATACTATAGCACGTTGTTTTTCATCATTTTAGAGGTTTTGAAAAAAATGAAAAAAAAAAACATGGGTTATAGCCCATCGTTTTTTGAAATTTTGAAAAAAAAGATTATCCTCGTTTTTCATCATTTTTGACCATGGGCTATAGCCCATACCGTACGGCATACTATAGCACGTTGTTTTTCATCATTTTTGAGGTTTTAAAAAAAAAAAAAAAAAAAAAAAAAAAAACATGGGTTATAGCCCATCGTTTTTTGAAATTTTGAAAAAAAAGATTATCCTCGTTTTTCATCATTTTTGACCATGGGCTATAGCCCATACCGTACGGCATACTATAGCACGTTGTTTTTCATCATTTTTGAGGTTTTGAAAAAAAAAAAAAAAAAAAAAACATGGGTTATAGCCCATCGTTTTTTTAAATTTTGAAAAATAAAATTATCCTCGTTTTTCATCATTTTTGACCATGGGCTATAGCCCATACCGTACGGCATACCATAGCACGTTGTTTTTCATCATTTTTGAGGTTTTGAAAAAAATGGGAAAAAAAAAACATGGGTTATAGCCCATCGTTTTTTGAAATTTTGAAAAATAAATTATCCTCGTTTTTCATCATTTTTGACCATGGGCTATAGCCCATACCGTACGGCATACCATAGCACGTTGTTTTTCATCATTTTTGAGGTTTTGAAAAAAATGGGAAAAAAAAAACATGGGTTATAGCCCATCGTTTTTTGAAATTTTGAAAAAAAAGATTATCCTCGTTTTTCATCATTTTTGACCATGGGCTATAGCCCATACCGTACGGCATACTATAGCACGTTGTTTTTCATCATTTTTGAGGTTTTGAAAAAAAAAAAAAAAAAAAAAACATGGGTTATAGCCCATCGTTTTTTAAAATTTTGAAAAATAAAAGTATCCTCGTTTTTCATCATTTTTGACCATGGGCTATAGCCCATACCGTACGGCATACCATAGCACGTTGTTTTTCATCATTTTTGAGGTTTTGAAAATAAAAAAAAAAAGAAAAAAACATGGGTTATAACCCATCGTTTTTTTAAATTTTGAAAAAAAATATTATCCTCGTTTTTCATCATTTTTGACCATGGGCTATAGCCCATACCGTACGGCATACTATAGCACGTTGTTTTTCATCATTTTTGAGGTTTTGAAAAAAAAAACAAAAAAAAAACATGGGTTATAGCCCATCGTTTTTTGAAATTTTGAAAAAAAAGATTATCCTCGTTTTTCATCATTTTTGACCATGGGCTATAGCCCATACCGTACGGCATACTATAGCACGTTGTTTTTCATCATTTTAGAGGTTTTGAAAAAAATGAAAAAAAAAAAAAACATGGGTTATAGCCCATCGTTTTTTGAAATTTTGAAAAAAAAGATTATCCTCGTTTTTCATCATTTTTGACCATGGGCTATAGCCCATACCGTACGGCATACTATAGCACGTTGTTTTTCATCATTTTTGAGGTTTTGAAAAAAATGGGAAAAAAAAAACATGGGTTATAGCCCATCGTTTTTTGAAATTTTGAAAAATAAATTATCCTCGTTTTTCATAATTTTTTACCATGGGCTATAGCCCATACCGTACGGCATACCATAGCACGTTGTTTTTCATCATTTTTGAGGTTTTGAAAAAAATGGGAAAAAAAAACATGGGTTATAGCCCATCGTTTTTTGAAATTTTGAAAAAAAAGATTATCCTCGTTTTTCATCATTTTTGACCATGGGCTATAGCCCATACCGTACGGCATACTATAGCACGTTGTTTTTCATCATTTTTGAGGTTTTGAAAAAAAAACAAAAAAAAAAACATGGGTTATAGCCCATCGTTTTTTAAAATTTTGAAAAATAAAAGTATCCTCGTTTTTCATCATTTTTGACCATGGGCTATAGCCCATACCGTACGGCATACCATAGCACGTTGTTTTTCATCATTTTTGAGGTTTTGAAAAAAAAAAAAAAAAAAAAAAAAAACATGGGTTATAACCCATCGTTTTTTTAAATTTTGAAAAAAAATATTATCCTCGTTTTTCATCATTTTTGACCATGGGCTATAGCCCATACCGTACGGCATGCTATAGCACGTTGTTTTTCATCATTTTTGAGGTTTTGAAAAAAAAAAAAAAAAAAAACATGGGTTATAGCCCATCGTTTTTTTAAATTTTGAAAAAAAAGATTATCCTCGTTTTTCATCATTTTTGACCATGGGCTATAGCCCATACCGTACGGCATACTATAGCACGTTGTTTTTCATCATTTTTGAGGTTTTGAAAAAAAACAAAAACAAAAAAAACATGGGTTATAGCCCATCGTTTTTTTAAATTTTGAAAAATAAATTATCCTCGTTTTTCATCATTTTTGACCATGGGCTATAGCCCATACCGTACGGCATACCATAGCACGTTGTTTTTCATCATTTTTGAGGTTTTGAAAAAAATGAAAAAAAAAAAACATGGGTTATAGCCCATCGTTTTTTGAAATTTTGAAAAAAAAGATTATCCTCGTTTTTCATCATTTTTGACCATGGGCAATAGCCCATACCGTACGGCATACTATAGCACGTTGTTTTTCATCATTTTTGAGGTTTTGAAAAAAAACAAAAACAAAAAAAACATGGGTTATAGCCCATCGTTTTTTTAAAATTTGAAAAAAAAGATTATCCTCGTTTTTCATCATTTTTGACCATGGGCTATAGCCCATACCGTACGGCATACTATAGCACGTTGTTTTTCATCATTTTTGAGGTTTTGAAAAAAATTAAAAAAAAAAAAACATGGGTTATAACCCATCGTTTTTTTAAATTTTGAAAAAAAATATTATCCTCGTTTTTCATCATTTTTGACCATGGGCTATAGCCCATACCGTACGGCATACTATAGCACGTTGTTTTTCATCATTTTTTAGGTTTTGAAAAAAAAACAAAAAAAAAACATGGGTTATAGCCCATCGTTTTTTGAAATTTTGAAAAAAAAGATTATCCTCATTTTTCATCATTTTTGACCATGGGCTATAGCCCATACCGTACGGCATACTATAGCACGTTGTTTTTCATCATTTTTGAGGTTTTGAAAAAAAAAACAACAAAAAAACATGGGTTATAGCCCATCGTTTTTTGAAATTTTGAAAAAAAAGATTATCCTCGTTTTTCATCATTTTTGACCATGGGCTATAGCCCATACCATACGGCATACTATAGCACCTTGTTTTTCATAATTTTAGAGGTTTTGAAAAAAATGGAAAAAAAAAAACATGGGTTATAGCCCATCGTTTTTTGAAATTTTGAAAAAAAAGATTATCCTCGTTTTTCATCATTTTTGACCATGGGCTATAGCCCATACCGTACGGCATACTATAGCACGTTGTTTTTCATCATTTTTGAGGTTTTGAAAAAAAAAAAAAAAAAAAACATGGGTTATAGCCCATCGTTTTTTAAAATTTTGAAAAATAAAAGTATCCTCGTTTTTCATCATTTTTGACCATGGGCTATAGCCCATACCGTACGGCATACCATAGCACGTTGTTTTTCATCATTTTTGAGGTTTTGAAAAAAAAAAAAAAAAAAAAAAAAAACATGGGTTATAACCCATCGTTTTTTTAAATTTTGAAAAACAATATTATCCTCGTTTTTCATCATTTTTGACCATGGGCTATAGCCCATACCGTACGGCATACTATAGCACGTTGTTTTTCATCATTTTTGAGGTTTTGAAAAAAAAAACAAAAAAAAAACATGGGTTATAGCCCATCGTTTTTTGAAATTTTGAAAAAAAAGATTATCCTCGTTTTTCATCATTTTTGACCATGGGCTATAGCCCATACCGTACGGCATACTATAGCACGTTGTTTTTCATCATTTTAGAGGTTTTGAAAAAAAAAAAAAAAAAAAAAACATGGGTTATAGCCCATCGTTTTTTGAAATTAAAAAAAAAAAGATTATCCTCGTTTTTCATCATTTTTGACCATGGGCTATAGCCCATACCGTACGGCATACTATAGCACGTTGTTTTTCATCATTTTTGAGGTTTTGAAAAAAATGGAAAAAAAACAAAAAACATGGGCTATAGCCCATCGTTTTTTGAAATTTTGAAAAAAAAGATTATCCTCGTTTTTCATCATTTTTGACCATTGGCTATAGCCCATACGGCATACTATAGCACGTTGTTTTTCATCATTTTTGAGGTTTTGAAAAAAATGAAGAAAAAAAAACATGGGTTATAGCCCATCGTTTTTTTAAATTTTGAAAAAAAAGATTATCCTCGTTTTTCATCATTTTTGACCATGGGCTATAGCCCATACCGTACGGCATACTATAGCACGTTGTTTTTCATCATTTTTGAGGTTTTGAAAAAAATGGAAAAAAAACAAAAAACATGGGCTATAGCCCATCGTTTTTTGAAAATTTGAAAAAAAAGATTATCCTCGTTTTTCATCATTTTTGACCATTGGCTATAGCCCATACGGCATACTATAGCACGTTGTTTTTCATCATTTTTGAGGTTTTGAAAAAAAAGAAAAAAAAAAACATGGGTTATAGCCCATCGTTTTTTTAAATTTTGAAAAAAAAGATTATCCTCGTTTTTCATCATTTTTGACCATGGGCTATAGCCCATACCGTACGGCATACTATAGCACGTTGTTTTTCATCATTTTTGAGGTTTTGAAAAAAAACAAAAACAAAAAAAACATGGGTTATAGCCCATCGTTTTTTAAAATTTTGAAAAATAAATTATCCTCGTTTTTCATCATTTTTGACCATGGGCTATAGCCCATACCGTACGGCATACCATAGCACGTTGTTTTTCATCATTTTTGAGGTTTTGAAAAAAAAGAAAAAAAAAAAAACATGGGTTATAGCCCATCGTTTTTTGAAATTTTGAAAAAAAAGATTATCCTCGTTTTTCATCATTTTTGACCATGGGCAATAGCCCATACCGTACGGCATACTATAGCACGTTGTTTTTCATCATTTTTGAGGTTTTGAAAAAAAACAAAAAAAACATGGGTTATAGCCCATCGTTTTTTTAAAATTTGAAAAATAAATTATCCTCGTTTTTCATCATTTTTGACCATGGGCTATAGCCCATACCGTACGGCATACCATAGCACGTTGTTTTTCATCATTTTTGAGGTTTTGAAAAAAATGGGAAAAAAAAAACATGGGTTATAGCCCATC
Source organism: Protomyctophum parallelum (assembly GCF_964188405.1). Taxonomy (NCBI): domain Eukaryota; kingdom Metazoa; phylum Chordata; class Actinopteri; order Myctophiformes; family Myctophidae; genus Protomyctophum; species Protomyctophum parallelum. Next base: position 25,998,914 of record NC_139704.1, read on the forward strand.
GTTTTTTGAAATTTTGAAAAAAAAGATTATCCTCGTTTTTCATCATTTTTGACCATGGGCTATAGCCCATACCATACGGCATACTATAGCACCTTGTTTTTCATAATTTTAGAGGTTTTGAAAAAAATGGAAAAAAAAAAACATGGGTTATAGCCCATCGTTTTTTGAAATTTTGAAAAAAAAGATTATCCTCGTTTTTCATCATTTTTGACCATGGGCTATAGCCCATACCGTACGGCATACTATAGCACGTTGTTTTTCATCATTTTTGAGGTTTTGAAAAAAAAAACAAAAAAAAAACATGGGTTATAGCCCATCGTTTTTTAAAAATTTGAAAAATAAATTATCCTCGTTTTTCATCATTTTTGACCATGGGCTATAGCCCATACCGTACGGCATACCATAGCACGTTGTTTTTCATCATTTTTGAGGTTTTGAAAAAAATGGGAAAAAAAAAACATGGGTTATAGCCCATCGTTTTTTGAAATTTTGAAAAAAAAGATTATCCTCGTTTTTCATCATTTTTGACCATGGGCTATAGCCCATACCGTACGGCATACTATAGCACGTTGTTTTTCATCATTTTTGAGGTTTTGAAAAAAATTAAAAAAAAAAAAACATGGGTTATAACCCATCGTTTTTTTTAAATTTTGAAAAAAAATATTATCCTCGTTTTTCATCATTTTTGACCATGGGCTATAGCCCATACCGTACGGCATACTATAGCACGTTGTTTTTCATCATTTTTTAGGTTTTGAAAAAAAAACAAAAAAAAAACATGGGTTATAGCCCATCGTTTTTTGAAATTTTGAAAAAAAAGATTATCCTCATTTTTCATCATTTTTGACCATGGGCTATAGCCCATACCGTACGGCATACTATAGCACGTTGTTTTTCATCATTTTTGAGGTTTTGAAAAAAAAAACAACAAAAAAACATGGGTTATAGCCCATCGTTTTTTGAAATTTTGAAAAAAAAGATTATCCTCGTTTTTCATCATTTTTGACCATGGGCTATAGCCCATACCATACGGCATACTATAGCACCTTGTTTTTCATAATTTTAGAGGTTTTGAAAAAAATGGAAAAAAAAACATGGGTTATAGCCCATCGTTTTTTGAAATTTTGAAAAAAAAGATTATCCTCGTTTTTCATCATTTTTGACCATGGGCTATAGCCCATACCGTACGGCATACTATAGCACGTTGTTTTTCATCATTTTTGAGGTTTTGAAAAAAAAAACAAAAAAAAAAACATGGGTTATAGCCCATCGTTTTATTTTATTTTGAAAAATAAAATTATCCTCGTTTTTCATAATTTTTGACCATGGGCTATAGCCCATACCGTACGGCATACCACCATAGCACGTTGTTTTTCATCATTTTTGAGGTTTTGAAAAAAATGAAAAAAAAAAAAACATGGGTTATAGCCCATCGTTTTTTTAAATTTTGAAAAAAAAGATTATCCTCGTTTTTCATCATTTTTGACCATGGGCTATAGCCCATACCATACGTCATACTATAGCACCTTGTTTTTCATAATTTTAGAGGTTTTGAAAAAAATGGGGGGAAAAAAACATGGGTTATAGCCCATCGTTTTTTGAAATTTTGAAAAAAAAGATTATCCTCGTTTTTCATCATTTTTGACCATGGGCTATAGCCCATACCGTACGGCATACTATAGCACGTTGTTTTTCATCATTTTTGAGGTTTTGAAAAAAAAAAAAAAAAAAAAAACATGGGTTATAGCCCATCGTTTTTTTTAATTTTGAAAAATAAAATTATCCTCGTTTTTCATCATTTTTGACCATGGGCTATAGCCCATACCGTACGGCATACCATAGCACGTTGTTTTTCATCATTTTTGAGGTTTTGAAAAAAATGGGAAAAAAAAACATGGGTTATAGCCCATCGTTTTTTGAAATTTTGAAAAATAAATTATCCTCGTTTTTCATCATTTTTGACCATGGGCTATAGCCCATACCGTACGGCATACTATAGCACGTTGTTTTTCATCATTTTTGAGGTTTTGAAAAAAAAAAAAAAACATGGGTTATAGCCCATCGTTTTTTAAAATTTTGAAAAATAAAAGTATCCTCGTTTTTCATCATTTTTGACCATGGGCTATAGCCCATACCGTACGGCATACCATAGCACGTTGTTTTTCATCATTTTTGAGGTTTTGAAAAAAAAAAAAAAAAAAAAAAACATGGGTTATAACCCATAGTTTTTTTAAATTTTGAAAAAATATATTATCCTCGTTTTTCATCATTTATGACCATGGGCTATAGCCCATACCGTACGGCATACTATAGCACGTAGTTTTTCATCATTTTTGAGGTTTTGAAAAAAAAAACAAAAAAAAAACATGGGTTATAGCCCATCGTTTTTTGAAATTTTGAAAAAAAAGATTATCCTCGTTTTTCATCATTTTTGACCATGGGCTATAGCCCATACCGTACGGCATACTATAGCACGTTGTTTTTCATCATTTTTGAGGTTTTGAAAAAAATGGAAAAAAAACAAAAAACATGGGCTATAGCCCATCGTTTTTTGAAATTTTGAAAAAAAAGATTATCCTCGTTTTTCATCATTTTTGACCATTGGCTATAGCCCATACGGCATACTATAGCACGTTGTTTTTCATCATTTTTGAGGTTTTGAAAAAAATGAAAAAAAAAAACATGGGTTATAGCCCATCGTTTTTTTAAATTTTGAAAAAAAAGATTATCCTCGTTTTTCATCATTTTTGACCATGGGCTATAGCCCATACCGTACGGCATACTATAGCACGTTGTTTTTCATCATTTTTGAGGTTTTGAAAAAAAACAAAAACAAAAAAAACATGGGTTATAGCCCATCGTTTTTTAAAATTTTGAAAAATAAATTATCCTCGTTGTTCATCATTTTTGACCATGGGCTATAGCCCATACCGTACGGCATACCATAGCACGTTGTTTTTCATCATTTTTGAGGTTTTGAAAAAAATGAAAAAAAAAAAACATGGGTTATAGCCCATCGTTTTTTGAAATTTTGAAAAAAAAGATTATCCTCGTTTTTCATCATTTTTGACCATGGGCAATAGCCCATACCGTACGGCATACTATAGCACGTTGTTTTTCATCATTTTTGAGGTTTTGAAAAAAAACAAAACCAAAAAAAACATGGGTTATAGCCCATCGTTTTTAAAATTTTTTAAAAATAAATTATCCTCGTTTTTCATCATTTTTGACCATGGGCTATAGCCCATACCGTACGGCATACCATAGCACGTTGTTTTTCATCATTTTTGAGGTTTTGAAAAAAATGGGGAAAAAAAAACATGGGTTATAGCCCATCGTTTTTTGAAATTTTGAAAAAAAAGATTATCCTCGTTTTTCATCATTTTTGACCATGGGCTATAGCCCATACCGTACGGCATACTATAGCACGTTGTTTTTCATCATTTTTGAGGTTTTGAAAAAAAAAACAACAAAAAAACATGGGTTATAGCCCATCGTTTTTTGAAATTTTGAAAAAAAAGTTTATCCTCGTTTTTCATCATTTTTGACCATGGGCTATAGCCCATACCATACGGCATACTATAGCACCTTGTTTTTCATAATTTTAGAGGTTTTGAAAAAAATGGAATAAAAAAAACATGGGTTATAGCCCATCGTTTTTTGAAATTTTGAAAAAAAAGATTATCCTCGTTTTTCATCATTTTTGACCATGGGCTATAGCCCATACCGTACGGCATACTATAGCACGTTGTTTTTCATCATTTTTGAGGTTTTGAAAAAAAAAAAAAAAAAAAAACATGGGTTATAGCCCATCGTTTTTTTTAATTTTTAAAAATAAAATTATCCTCGTTTTTCATAATTTTTGACCATGGGCTATAGCCCATACCGTACGGCATACCACCATAGCACGTTGTTTTTCATCATTTTTGAGGTTTTGAAAAAAATGGAAAAAAAAAAAACATGGGTTATAGCCCATCGTTTTTTTAAATTTTGAAAAAAAATATTATCCTCGTTTTTCATCATTTTTGACCATGGGCTATAGCCCATACCGTACGGCATACTATAGCACGTTGTTTTTCATCATTTTTGAGGTTTTGAAAAAAATGGAAAAAAAACAAAAAACATGGGCTATAGCCCATCGTTTTTTGAAATTTTGAAAAAAAAGATTATCCTCGTTTTTCATCATTTTTGACCATTGGCTATAGCCCATACGGCATACTATAGCACGTTGTTTTTCATCATTTTTGAGGTTTTGAAAAAAATTGGAAAAAAAAAACATGGGTTATAGCCCATCGTTTTTTGAAATTTTGAAAAAAAAGATTATCCTCGTTTTTCATCATTTTTGACCATGGGCTATAGCCCATACCGTACGGCATACTATAGCACGTTGTTTTTCATCATTTTTGAGGTTTTGAAAAAAAAAACAACAAAAAAACATGGGTTATAGCCCATCGTTTTTTGAAATTTTGAAAAAAAAGTTTATCCTCGTTTTTCATCATTTTTGACCATGGGCTATAGCCCATACCATACGGCATACTATAGCACCTTGTTTTTCATAATTTTAGAGGTTTTGAAAAAAATGGAATAAAAAAAACATGGGTTATAGCCCATCGTTTTTTGAAATTTTGAAAAAAAAGATTATCCTCGTTTTTCATCATTTTTGACCATGGGCTATAGCCCATACCGTACGGCATACTATAGCACGTTGTTTTTCATCATTTTTGAGGTTTTGAAAAAAAAAAAAAAAAAAAAACATGGGTTATAGCCCATCGTTTTTTTTAATTTTTAAAAATAAAATTATCCTCGTTTTTCATAATTTTTGACCATGGGCTATAGCCCATACCGTACGGCATACCACCATAGCACGTTGTTTTTCATCATTTTTGAGGTTTTGAAAAAAATGGAAAAAAAAAAAACATGGGTTATAGCCCATCGTTTTTTTAAATTTTGAAAAAAAATATTATCCTCGTTTTTCATCATTTTTGACCATGGGCTATAGCCCATACCGTACGGCATACTATAGCACGTTGTTTTTCATCATTTTTGAGGTTTTGAAAAAAATGGAAAAAAAACAAAAAACATGGGCTATAGCCCATCGTTTTTTGAAATTTTGAAAAAAAAGATTATCCTCGTTTTTCATCATTTTTGACCATTGGCTATAGCCCATACGGCATACTATAGCACGTTGTTTTTCATCATTTTTGAGGTTTTGAAAAAAATGAAAAAAAAAAAACATGGGTTATAGCCCATCGTTTTTTGAAATTTTGAAAAAAAAGATTATCCTCGTTTTTCATCATTTTTGACCATGGGCTATAGCCCATACCGTACGGCATACTATAGCACGTTGTTTTTCATCATTTTTGAGGTTTTGAAAAAAAAAAACAAAAAAAAAACATGGGTTATAGCCCATCGTTTTTTGAAATTTTGAAAAAAAAGATTATCCTCGTTTTTCATCATTTTTGACCATGGGCTATAGCCCATACCATACGTCATACTATAGCACCTTGTTTTTCATAATTTTAGAGGTTTTGAAAAAAATGGGAAAAAAAAAACATGGGTTATAGCCCATCGTTTTTTGAAATTTTGAAAAAAAAGATTATCCTCGTTTTTCATCATGTTTGACCATGGGCTATAGCCCATACCGTACGGCATACTATAGCACGTTGTTTTTCATCATTTTTGAGGTTTAAAAAAAAAAAAAAAAAAAAAAAACATGGGTTATAGCCCATCGTTTTTTAAAATTTTGAAAAATAAAATTATCCTCGTTTTTCATAATTTTTGACCATGGGCTATAGCCCATACCGTACGGCATACCACCATAGCACGTTGTTTTTCATCATTTTTGAGGTTTTGAAAAAAATGGAAAAAAAAAAACATGGGTTATAGCCCATTGTTTTTTTAAATTTTGAAAAAAAATATTATCCTCGTTTTTCATCATTTTTGACCATGGGCTATAGCCCATACCGTACGGCATACTATAGCACGTTGTTTTTCATCATTTTTGAGGTTTTGAAAAAAATGGAAAAAAAACAAAAAACATGGGCTATAGCCCATCGTTTTTTGAAATTTTGAAAAAAAAGATTATCCTCGTTTTTCATCATTTTTGACCATTGGCTATAGCCCATACGGCATACTATAGCACGTTGTTTTTCATCATTATTGAGGTTTTGAAAAAAATGAAAAAAAAAAAAACATGGGTTATAGCCCATCGTTTTTTTAAATTAAAAAAATATATATTATCCTCGTTTTTCATCATTTTTGACCATGGGCTATAGCCCATACCGTACGGCATACTATAGCACGTTGTTTTTCATCATTTTTGAGGTTTTGAAAAAAAAAACAAAAAAAAACATGGGTTATAGCCCATCGTTTTTTTAAATTTTGAAAAAAAAAATTATCCTCGTTTTTCATCATTTTTGACCATGGGCTATAGCCCATACCGTACGGCATACTATAGCACGTTGTTTTTCATCACTTTTGAGGTTTTGGAAAAAAGAAAAAAAAACAAAAAAAAACATGGGTTATAGCCCATCGTTTTTTGAAATTTTGAAAAAAAAGATTATCCTCGTTTTTCATCATTTTTGACCATGGGCTATAGCCCATACCGTACGGCATACTATAGCACCTTGTTTTTCATCATTTTTGAGGTTTTTAAAAAAATGAAAAAAAAAAAAAACATGGGTTATATTCCATCGTTTTTTTTAATTTTGAAAAAATATATTATCCTCGTTTTTCATCATTTTTGACCATGGGCTATAGCCCATACCGTACGGCATACTATAGCACGTTGTTTTTCATCATTTTTGAGGTTTTGAAAAAAAAAAAAAACAAAAAAAAACATGGGTTATAGCCCATCGTTTTTTGAAATTTTGAAAAAAAAGATTATCCTCGTTTTTCATCATTTTTGACCATGGGCTATAGCCCATACCGTACGGCATACTATAGCACGTTGTTTTTCATCACTTTTGAGGTTTTGGAAAAAAGGAAAAAAAAACAAAAAAAAACATGGGTTATAGCCCATCGTTTTTTGAAATTTTGAAAAAAAAGATTATCCTCGTTTTTCATCATTTTTGACCATGGGCTATAGCCCATACCATACGGCATACTATAGCACCTTGTTTTTCATAATTTTAGAGGTTTTGAAAAAAATGGAAAAAAAAAAACATGGGTTATAGCCCATCGTTTTTTGAAATTTTGAAAAAAAAGATTATCCTCGTTTTTCATCATTTTTGACCATGGGCTATAGCCCATACCGTACGGCATACTATAGCACGTTGTTTTTCATCATTTTTGAGGTTTTGAAAAAAAAAACAAAAAAAAAAACATGGGTTATAGCCCATCGTTTTTTTTTATTTTGAAAAATAAAATTATCCTCGTTTTTCATAATTTTTGACCATGGGCTATAGCCCATACCGTACGGCATACCACCATAGCACGTTGTTTTTCATCATTTTTGAGGTTTTGAAAAAAATGGAAAAAAAAAAAACATGGGTTATAGCCCATCGTTTTTTTAAATTTTGAAAAAAAAGATTATCCTCGTTTTTCATCATTTTTGACCATGGGCTATAGCCCATACCATACGTCATACTATAGCACCTTGTTTTTCATAATTTTAGAGGTTTTGAAAAAAATGGGGGAAAAAAAACATGGGTTATAGCCCATCGTTTTTTGAAATTTTGAAAAAAAAGATTATCCTCGTTTTTCATCATTTTTGACCATGGGCTATAGCCCATACCGTACGGCATACTATAGCACGTTGTTTTTCATCATTTTTGAGGTTTTGAAAAAAAAAAACAAAAAAAAAACATGGGTTATAGCCCATCGTTTTTTTTAATTTTGAAAAATAAAATTATCCTCGTTTTTCATCATTTTTGACCATGGGCTATAGCCCATACCGTACGGCATACCATAGCACGTTGTTTTTCATCATTTTTGAGGTTTTGAAAAAAATGGGAAAAAAAAACATGGGTTATAGCCCATCGTTTTTTGAAATTTTGAAAAATAAATTATCCTCGTTTTTCATCATTTTTGACCATGGGCTATAGCCCATACCGTACGGCATACTATAGCACGTTGTTTTTCATCATTTTTGAGGTTTTGAAAAAAAAACAAAAAACATGGGTTATAGCCCATCGTTTTTTAAAATTTTGAAAAATAAAAGTATCCTCGTTTTTCATCATTTTTGACCATGGGCTATAGCCCATACCGTACGGCATACCATAGCACGTTGTTTTTCATCATTTTTGAGGTTTTGAAAAAAAAAAAAAAAAAAAAAAACATGGGTTATAACCCATAGTTTTTTTAAATTTTGAAAAAAAATATTATCCTCGTTTTTCATCATTTTTGACCATGGGCTATAGCCCATACCGTACGGCATACTATAGCACGTAGTTTTTCATCATTTTTGAGGTTTTGGAAAAAAAAACAAAAAAAAAACATGGGTTATAGCCCATCGTTTTTTGAAATTTTGAAAAAAAAGATTATCCTCGTTTTTCATCATTTTTGACCATGGGCTATAGCCCATACCGTACGGCATACTATAGCACGTTGTTTTTCATAATTTTTGAGGTTTTGAAAAAAATGGAAAAAAAACAAAAAACATGGGCTATAGCCCATCGTTTTTTGAAATTTTGAAAAAAAAGATTATCCTCGTTTTTCATCATTTTTGACCATTGGCTATAGCCCATACGGCATACTATAGCACGTTGTTTTTCATCATTTTTGAGGTTTTGAAAAAAATGAAAAAAAAAAACATGGGTTATAGCCCATCGTTTTTTGAAATTTTGAAAAAAAAGATTATCCTCGTTTTTCATCATTTTTGACCATGGGCTATAGCCCATACCGTACGGAATACTATAGCACCTTGTTTTTCATCATTTTTGAGGTTTTTAAAAAAATGAAAAAAAAAAAAAACATGGGTTATATTCCATCGTTTTTTTTAATTTTGAAAAAAAATATTATCCTCGTTTTTCATCATTTTTGACCATGGGCTATAGCCCATACCGTACGGCATACTATAGCACGTTGTTTTTCATCATTTTTGAGGTTTTGAAAAAAAACAAAAACAAAAAAAACATGGGTTATAGCCCATCGTTTTTTAAAATTTTGAAAAATAAATTATCCTCGTTGTTCATCATTTTTGACCATGGGCTATAGCCCATACCGTACGGCATACCATAGCACGTTGTTTTTCATCATTTTTGAGGTTTTGAAAAAAATGAAAAACAAAAAAACATGGGTTATAGCCCATCGTTTTTTGAAATTTTGAAAAAAAAGATTATCCTCGTTTTTCATCATTTTTGACCATGGGCAATAGCCCATACCGTACGGCATACTATAGCACGTTGTTTTTCATCATTTTTGAGGTTTTGAAAAAAAACAAAAACAAAAAAAACATGGGTTATAGCCCATCGTTTTTAAATTTTTTTAAAAATAAATTATCCTCGTTTTTCATCATTTTTGACCATGGGCTATAGCCCATACCGTACGGCATACCATAGCACGTTGTTTTTCATCATTTTTGAGGTTTTGAAAAAAATGGGAAAAAAAAACATGGGTTATAGCCCATCGTTTTTTGAAATTTTGAAAAAAAAGATTATCCTCGTTTTTCATCATTTTTGACCATGGGCTATAGCCCATACCGTACGGCATACTATAGCACGTTGTTTTTCATCATTTTTGAGGTTTTGAAAAAAAAAACAACAAAAAAACATGGGTTATAGCCCATCGTTTTTTGAAATTTTGAAAAAAAAGTTTATCCTCGTTTTTCATCATTTTTGACCATGGGCTATAGCCCATACCATACGGCATACTATAGCACCTTGTTTTTCATAATTTTAGAGGTTTTGAAAAAAATGGAATAAAAAAAACATGGGTTATAGCCCATCGTTTTTTGAAATTTTGAAAAAAAAGATTATCCTCGTTTTTCATCATTTTTGACCATGGGCTATAGCCCATACCGTACGGCATACTATAGCACGTTGTTTTTCATCATTTTTGAGGTTTTGAAAAAAAAAAACAAAAAAAAACATGGGTTATAGCCCATCGTTTTTTTTAATTTTAAAAAATAAAATTATCCTCGTTTTTCATAATTTTTGACCATGGGCTATAGCCCATACCGTACGGCATACCACCATAGCACGTTGTTTTTCATCATTTTTGAGGTTTTAAAAAAAATGGAAAAAAAAAAAACATGGGTTATAGCCCATCGTTTTTTTAAATTTTGAAAAAAAATATTATCCTCGTTTTTCATCATTTTTGACCATGGGCTATAGCCCATACCGTACGGCATACTATAGCACGTTGTTTTTCATCATTTTTGAGGTTTTGAAAAAAATGGAAAAAAAAACAAAAAACATGGGCTATAGCCCATCGTTTTTTGAAATTTTGAAAAAAAAGATTATCCTCGTTTTTCATCATTTTTGACCATTGGCTATAGCCCATACGGCATACTATAGCACGTTGTTTTTCATCATTTTTGAGGTTTTGAAAAAAATGGGAAAAAAAAAACATGGGTTATAGCCCATCGTTTTTTGAAATTTTTAAAAAAAAGATTATCCTCGTTTTTCATCATTTTTGACCATGGGCTATAGCCCATACCGTACGGCATACTATAGCACGTTGTTTTTCATCATTTTTGAGGTTTTGAAAAAAAAAACAACAAAAAAACATGGGTTATAGCCCATCGTTTTTTGAAATTTTGAAAAAAAAGTTTATCCTCGTTTTTCATCATTTTTGACCATGGGCTATAGCCCATACCATACGGCATACTATAGCACCTTGTTTTTCATAATTTTAGAGGTTTTGAAAAAAATGGAATAAAAAAAACATGGGTTATAGCCCATCGTTTTTTGAAATTTTGAAAAAAAAGATTATCCTCGTTTTTCATCATTTTTGACCATGGGCTATAGCCCATACCGTACGGCATACTATAGCACGTTGTTTTTCATCATTTTTGAGGTTTTGAAAAAAAAAAAAAAAAAAAAACATGGGTTATAGCCCATCGTTTTTTTTAATTTTTAAAAATAAAATTATCCTCGTTTTTCATAATTTTTGACCATGGGCTATAGCCCATACCGTACGGCATACCACCATAGCACGTTGTTTTTCATCATTTTTGAGGTTTTGAAAAAAATGGGAAAAAAAAAAACATGGGTTATAGCCCATCGTTTTTTTAAATTTTGAAAAAAAATATTATCCTCGTTTTTCATCATTTTTGACCATGGGCTATAGCCCATACCGTACGGCATACTATAGCACGTTGTTTTTCATCATTTTTGAGGTTTCGAAAAAAATGGAAAAAAAACAAAAAACATGGGCTATAGCCCATCGTTTTTTGAAATTTTGAAAAAAAAGATTATCCTCGTTTTTCATCATTTTTGACCATTGGCTATAGCCCATACGGCATACTATAGCACGTTGTTTTTCATCATTTTTGAGGTTTTGAAAAAAATGAAAAAAAAAAAACATGGGTTATAGCCCATCGTTTTTTGAAATTTTGAAAAAAAAGATTATCCTCATTTTTCATCATTTTTGACCATGGGCTATAGCCCATACCATACGGCATACTATAGCACGTTGTTTTTCATCATTTTTGAGGTTTAAAAAAAACAAACAAAAAAAAACATGGGTTATAGCCCATCGTTTTTTGAAATTTTGAAAAAAAAGATTATCCTCGTTTTTCATCATTTTTGACCATGGGCTATAGCCCATACCGTACGGCATACTATAGCACGTTGTTTTTCATCATTTTTGAGGTTTTGAAAAAAAAAAAAAAAAAAAAAACATGGGTTATAGCCCATCGTTTTTTGAAATTTTGAAAAAAAAGATTATCCTCGTTTTTCATCATTTTTGACCATGGGCTATAGCCCATACCGTACGGCATACCATAGCACGTTGTTTTTCATCATTTTTGAGGTTTTGAAAAAAATGAAAAACAAAAAAACATGGGTTATAGCCCATCGTTTTTTGAAATTTTGAAAAAAAAGATTATCCTCGTTTTTCATCATTTTTGACCATGGGCAATAGCCCATACCGTACGGCATACTATAGCACGTTGTTTTTCATCATTTTTGAGGTTTTGAAAAAAAACAAAAACAAAAAAAACATGGGTTATAGCCCATCGTTTTTAAATTTTTTTAAAAATAAATTATCCTCGTTTTTCATCATTTTTGACCATGGGCTATAGCCCATACCGTACGGCATACCATAGCACGTTGTTTTTCATCATTTTTGAGGTTTTGAAAAAAATGGGAAAAAAAAACATGGGTTATAGCCCATCGTTTTTTGAAATTTTGAAAAAAAAGATTATCCTCGTTTTTCATCATTTTTGACCATGGGCTATAGCCCATACCGTACGGCATACTATAGCACGTTGTTTTTCATCATTTTTGAGGTTTTGAAAAAAAAAACAACAAAAAAACATGGGTTATAGCCCATCGTTTTTTGAAATTTTGAAAAAAAAGTTTATCCTCGTTTTTCATCATTTTTGACCATGGGCTATAGCCCATACCATACGGCATACTATAGCACCTTGTTTTTCATAATTTTAGAGGTTTTGAAAAAAATGGAATAAAAAAAACATGGGTTATAGCCCATCGTTTTTTGAAATTTTGAAAAAAAAGATTATCCTCGTTTTTCATCATTTTTGACCATGGGCTATAGCCCATACCGTACGGCATACTATAGCACGTTGTTTTTCATCATTTTTGAGGTTTTGAAAAAAAAAAACAAAAAAAAACATGGGTTATAGCCCATCGTTTTTTTTAATTTTTAAAAATAAAATTATCCTCGTTTTTCATAATTTTTGACCATGGGCTATAGCCCATACCGTACGGCATACCACCATAGCACGTTGTTTTTCATCATTTTTGAGGTTTTAAAAAAAATGGAAAAAAAAAAAACATGGGTTATAGCCCATCGTTTTTTTAAATTTTGAAAAAAAATATTATCCTCGTTTTTCATCATTTTTGACCATGGGCTATAGCCCATACCGTACGGCATACTATAGCACGTTGTTTTTCATCATTTTTGAGGTTTTGAAAAAAATGGAAAAAAAACAAAAAACATGGGCTATAGCCCATCGTTTTTTGAAATTTTGAAAAAAAAGATTATCCTCGTTTTTCATCATTTTTGACCATTGGCTATAGCCCATACGGCATACTATAGCACGTTGTTTTTCATCATTTTTGAGGTTTTGAAAAAAATGGGAAAAAAAAAACATGGGTTATAGCCCATCGTTTTTTGAAATTTTTAAAAAAAAGATTATCCTCGTTTTTCATCATTTTTGACCATGGGCTATAGCCCATACCGTACGGCATACTATAGCACGTTGTTTTTCATCATTTTTGAGGTTTTGAAAAAAAAAACAACAAAAAAACATGGGTTATAGCCCATCGTTTTTTGAAATTTTGAAAAAAAAGTTTATCCTCGTTTTTCATCATTTTTGACCATGGGCTATAGCCCATACCATACGGCATACTATAGCACCTTGTTTTTCATAATTTTAGAGGTTTTGAAAAAAATGGAATAAAAAAAACATGGGTTATAGCCCATCGTTTTTTGAAATTTTGAAAAAAAAGATTATCCTCGTTTTTCATCATTTTTGACCATGGGCTATAGCCCATACCGTACGGCATACTATAGCACGTTGTTTTTCATCATTTTTGAGGTTTTGAAAAAAAAAAAAAAAAAAAAAACATGGGTTATAGCCCATCGTTTTTTTTAATTTTTAAAAATAAAATTATCCTCGTTTTTCATAATTTTTGACCATGGGCTATAGCCCATACCGTACGGCATACCACCATAGCACGTTGTTTTTCATCATTTTTGAGGTTTTGAAAAAAATGGGGAAAAAAAAAACATGGGTTATAGCCCATCGTTTTTTTAAATTTTGAAAAAAAATATTATCCTCGTTTTTCATCATTTTTGACCATGGGCTATAGCCCATACCGTACGGCATACTATAGCACGTTGTTTTTCATCATTTTTGAGGTTTCGAAAAAAATGGAAAAAAAACAAAAAACATGGGCTATAGCCCATCGTTTTTTGAAATTTTGAAAAAAAAGATTATCCTCGTTTTTCATCATTTTTGACCATTGGCTATAGCCCATACGGCATACTATAGCACGTTGTTTTTCATCATTTTTGAGGTTTTGAAAAAAATGAAAAAAAAAAAACATGGGTTATAGCCCATCGTTTTTTGAAATTTTGAAAAAAAAGATTATCCTCATTTTTCATCATTTTTGACCATGGGCTATAGCCCATACCATACGGCATACTATAGCACGTTGTTTTTCATCATTTTTGAGGTTTAAAAAAAACAAACAAAAAAAAACATGGGTTATAGCCCATCGTTTTTTGAAATTTTGAAAAAAAAGATTATCCTCGTTTTTCATCATTTTTGACCATGGGCTATAGCCCATACCGTACGGCATACTATAGCACGTTGTTTTTCATCATTTTTGAGGTTTTGAAAAAAAAAAACAAAAAAAAAAACATGGGTTATAGCCCATCGTTTTTTGAAATTTTGAAAAAAAAGATTATCCTCGTTTTTCATCATTTTTGACCATGGGCTATAGCCCATACCATACGTCATACTATAGCACCTTGTTTTTCATAATTTTAGAGGTTTTGAAAAAAATGGAAAAAAAAAAACATGGGTTATAGCCCATCGTTTTTTGAAATTTTGAAAAAAAAGATTATCCTCGTTTTTCATCATGTTTGACCATGGGCTATAGCCCATACCGTTCGGCATACTATAGCACGTTGTTTTTCATCATTTTTGAGGTTTAAAAAAAAAAAAAAAAAAAAAAACATGGGTTATAGCCCATCGTTTTTTAAAATTTTGAAAAATAAAATTATCCTCGTTTTTCATAATTTTTGACCATGGGCTATAGCCCATACCGTACGGCATACCACCATAGCACGTTGTTTTTCATCATTTTTGAGGTTTTGAAAAAAATGGAAAAAAAAAAACATGGGTTATAGCCCATTGTTTTTTTAAATTTTGAAAAAAAATATTATCCTCGTTTTTCATCATTTTTGACCATGGGCTATAGCCCATACCGTACGGCATACTATAGCACGTTGTTTTTCATCATTTTTGAGGTTTTGAAAAAAATGGAAAAAAAACAAAAAACATGGGCTATAGCCCATCGTTTTTTGAAATTTTGAAAAAAAAGATTATCCTCGTTTTTCATCATTTTTGACCATTGGCTATAGCCCATACGGCATACTATAGCACGTTGTTTTTCATCATTATTGAGGTTTTGAAAAAAATGAAAAAAAAAAAACATGGGTTATAGCCCATCGTTTTTTTTAATTAAAAAAATATATATTATCCTCGTTTTTCATCATTTTTGACCATGGGCTATAGCCCATACCGTACGGCATACTATAGCACGTTGTTTTTCATCACTTTTGAGGTTTTGGAAAAAAGGAAAAAAAAAACAAAAAAACATGGGTTATAGCCCATCGTTTTTTGAAATTTTGAAAAAAAAAGATTATCCTCGTTTTTCATCATTTTTGACCATGGGCTATAGCCCATAACGTACGGCATACTATAGCACCTTGTTTTTCATCATTTTTGAGGTTTTTAAAAAAATGAAAAAAAAACAAAACATGGGTTATAGCCCATCGTTTTTTGAAATTTTGAAAAAAAAGATTATCCTCGTTTTTCATCATTTTTGACCATAGGCTATAGCCCATACCGTACGGCATACTATAGCACGTTGTTTTTCATCATTTTTGAAGTTTTGAAAAAAATGAAAAAAAAACAAAACATGGGTTATAGCCCATCATTTTTTGAAATTTTGAAAAATAAAATTATCCTCGTTTTTCATCATTTTTGACCATGTGCTATAGCCCATACCGTACGGCATACTATAGCACGTTGTTTTTCATCATTTTTGAGGATTTGAAAAAAACAAAAACAAAAAAAACATGGGTTATAGCCCATCGTTTTTTGAAATTTTGAAAAAAAAGATTATCCTCGTTTTTCATCATTTTTGACCATGGGCTATAGCCCATACCGTACGGCATACTATAGCACGTTGTTTTTCATCATTTTAGAGGTTTTGAAAAAAATGAAAAAAGAAAAAACATGGGTTATAGCCCATCGTTTTTTGAAATTTTGAAAAAAAAGATTATCCTCGTTTTTCATCATTTTTGACCATGGGCTATAGCCCATACCGTACGGCATACTATAGCACGTTGTTTTTCATCATTTTTGAGGTTTTGAAAAAAAAAAAAAAAAAAAACATGGGTTATAGCCCATCGTTTTTTTAAATTTTGAAAAATAAAATTATCCTCGTTTTTCATCATTTTTGACCATGGGCTATAGCCCATACCGTACGGCATACTATAGCACGTTGTTTTTCATCACTTTTGAGGTTTTTAAAAAAATGAAAAAAAAACAAAACATGGGTTATAGCCCATCGTTTTTTTAAATTTTGAAAAAAAAGATTATCCTCGTTTTTCATCATTTTTGACCATAGGCTATAGCCCATACCGTACGGCATACTATAGCACGTTGTTTTTCATCATTTTTGAAGTTTTGAAAAAATGAAAAAAAAACAAAACATGGGTTATAGCCCATCATTTTTTGAAATTTTGAAAAAAAAGATTATCCTCGTTTTTCATCATTTTTGACCATAGGCTATAGCCCATACCGTACGGCATACTATAGCACGTTGTTTTTCATCATTTTTGAGGATTTGAAAAAAACAAAAACAAAAAAAACATGGGTTATAGCCCATCGTTTTTTGAAATTTTGAAAAAAAAGATTATCCTCGTTTTTCATCATTTTTGACCATGGGCTATAGCCCATACCGTACGGCATACTATAGCACGTTGTTTTTCATCATTTTAGAGGTTTTGAAAAAAATGAAAAAAGAAAAAACATGGGTTATAGCCCATCGTTTTTTTAAATTTTGAAAAATAAAATTATCCTCGTTTTTCATCATTTTTGACCATGGGCTATAGCCCATACCGTACGGCATACTATAGCACGTTGTTTTTCATCACTTTTGAGGTTTTGGAAAAAAGGAAAAAAAAAAACAAAAAAACATGGGTTATAGCCCATCGTTTTTTGAAATTTTGAAAAAAAAAGATTATCCTCGTTTTTCATCATTTTTGACCATGGGCTATAGCCCATAACGTACGGCATACTATAGCACCTTGTTTTTCATCATTTTTGAGGTTTTTAAAAAAAATGAAAAAAAAACAAAACATGGGTTATAGCCCATCGTTTTTTGAAATTTTGAAAAAAAAGATTATCCTCGTTTTTCATCATTTTTGACCATAGGCTATAGCCCATACCGTACGGCATACTATAGCACGTTGTTTTTCATCATTTTTGAAGTTTTGAAAAAAATGAAAAAAAAACAAAACATGGGTTATAGCCCATCATTTTTTGAAATTTTGAAAAATAAAATTATCCTCGTTTTTCATCATTTTTGACCATGTGCTATAGCCCATACCGTACGGCATACTATAGCACGTTGTTTTTCATCATTTTTGAGGATTTGAAAAAACAAAAACAAAAAAAACATGGGTTATAGCCCATCGTTTTTTGAAATTTTGAAAAAAAAGATTATCCTCGTTTTTCATCATTTTTGACCATGGGCTATAGCCCATACCGTACGGCATACTATAGCACGTTGTTTTTCATCATTTTAGAGGTTTTGAAAAAAATGAAAAAAGAAAAAACATGGGTTATAGCCCATCGTTTTTTGAAATTTTGAAAAAAAAGATTATCCTCGTTTTTCATCATTTTTGACCATGGGCTATAGCCCATACCGTACGGCATACTATAGCACGTTGTTTTTCATCATTTTTGAGGTTTTGAAAAAAAAAAACAAAAAAAACATGGGTTATAGCCCATCGTTTTTTTAAATTTTGAAAAATAAAATTATCCTCGTTTTTCATCATTTTTGACCATGGGCTATAGCCCATACCGTACGGCATACTATAGCACGTTGTTTTTCATCACTTTTGAGGTTTTTAAAAAAATGAAAAAAAAAACAAAACATGGGTTATAGCCCATCGTTTTTTAAATTTTGAAAAAAAAGATTATCCTCGTTTTTCATCATTTTTGACCATAGGCTATAGCCCATACCGTACGGCATACTATAGCACGTTGTTTTTCATCATTTTTGAAGTTTTGAAAAAAATGAAAAAAAAACAAAACATGGGTTATAGCCCATCATTTTTTGAAATTTTGAAAAATAAAATTATCCTCGTTTTTCATCATTTTTGACCATGTGCTATAGCCCATACCGTACGGCATACTATAGCACGTTGTTTTTCATCATTTTTGAGGTTAAAAAAAAAAAAAAAAAAAAAAAAACATGGGTTATAGCCCATCGTTTTTTGAAATTTTGAAAAAAAAGATTATCCTCGTTTTTCATCATTTTTGACCATGGGCTATAGCCCATACCGTACGGCATACTATAGCACGTTGTTTTTCATCATTTTTGAGGATTTGAAAAAAACAAAAACAAAAAAAACATGGGTTATAGCCCATCGTTTTTTGAAATTTTGAAAAAAAAGATTATCCTCGTTTTTCATCATTTTTGACCATGGGCTATAGCCCATACCGTACGGCATACTATAGCACGTTGTTTTTCATCATTTTAGAGGTTTTGAAAAAAATGAAAAAAGAAAAAACATGGGTTATAGCCCATCGTTTTTTGAAATTTTGAAAAAAAAGATTATCCTCGTTTTTCATCATTTTTGACCATGGGCTATAGCCCATACCGTACGGCATACTATAGCACGTTGTTTTTCATCATTTTTGAGGTTTTGAAAAAAAAAAAAAAAAAAAAACATGGGTTATAGCCCATCGTTTTTTAAAATTTTGAAAAATAAAATTATCCTCGTTTTTCATCATTTTTGACCATGGGCTATAGCCCATACCGTACGGCATACTATAGCACGTTGTTTTTCATCACTTTTGAGGTTTTGGAAAAAAGGAAAAAAAACACAAAAAAACATGGGTTATAGCCCATCGTTTTTTGAAATTTTGAAAAAAAAAGATTATCCTCGTTTTTCATCATTTTTGACCATGGGCTATAGCCCATAACGTACGGCATACTATAGCACCTTGTTTTTCATCATTTTTGAGGTTTTTAAAAAAATGAAAAAAAAACAAAACATGGGTTATAGCCCATCGTTTTTTGAAATTTTGAAAAAAAAGATTATCCTCGTTTTTCATCATTTTTGACCATAGGCTATAGCCCATACCGTACGGCATACTATAGCACGTTGTTTTTCATCATTTTTGAAGTTTTGAAAAAAATGAAAAAAAAACAAAACATGGGTTATAGCCCATCATTTTTTGAAATTTTGAAAAATAAAATTATCCTCGTTTTTCATCATTTTTGACCATGTGCTATAGCCCATACCGTACGGCATACTATAGCACGTTGTTTTTCATCATTTTTGAGGTTAAAAAAAAAAACAAAAAAAAAAACATGGGTTATAGCCCATCGTTTTTTGAAATTTTGAAAAAAAAGATTATCCTCGTTTTTCATCATTTTTGACCATGGGCTATAGCCCATACCGTACGGCATACTATAGCACGTTGTTTTTCATCATTTTTGAGGATTTGAAAAAAACAAAAACAAAAAAAACATGGGTTATAGCCCATCGTTTTTTGAAATTTTGAAAAAAAAGATTATCCTCGTTTTTCATCATTTTTGACCATGGGCTACAGCCCATACCGTACGGCATACTATAGCACGTTGTTTTTCATCATTTTAGAGGTTTTGAAAAAAATGAAAAAAGAAAAAACATGGGTTATAGCCCATCGTTTTTTGAAATTTTGAAAAAAAAGATTATCCTCGTTTTTCATCATTTTTGACCATGGGCTATAGCCCATACCGTACGGCATACTATAGCACGTTGTTTTTCATCATTTTTGAGGTTTTGAAAAAACAAAACAAAAAAAAACATGGGTTATAGCCCATCGTTTTTAAAAATTTTGAAAAATAAAATTATCCTCGTTTTTCATAATTTTTGACCATGGGCTATAGCCCATACCGTACGGCATACCATAGCACGTTGTTTTTCCATCATTTTTGAGGTTTTGAAAAAAATGAAAAAAGAAAAAAAATGGGTTATAGCCCATCGTTTTTATAAATTTTGAAAAAAAAAATATCCTCGTTTTTCATCATTTTTGACCATGGGCTATAGCCCATACCGTACGGCATACTATAGCACGTTGTTTTTCATCACTTTTGAGGTTTTGGAAAAAAAAAAAAAAAAAAAAAAAAACATGGGTTATAGCCCATCGTTTTTTGAAATTTTGAAAAAAAAGATTATCCTCGTTTTTCATCATTTTTGACCATGGGCTATAGCCCATACCGTACGGCATACTATAGCACGTTGTTTTTCATCATTTTTGAGGATTTGAAAAAAACAAAAACAAAAAAAACATGGGTTATAGCCCATCGTTTTTTGAAATTTTGAAAAAAAAGATTATCCTCGTTTTTCATCATTTTTGACCATGGGCTATAGCCCATACCGTACGGCATACTATAGCACGTTGTTTTTCATCATTTTAGAGGTTTTGAAAAAAATGAAAAAAGAAAAAACATGGGTTATAGCCCATCGTTTTTTGAAATTTTGAAAAAAAAGATTATCCTCGTTTTTCATCATTTTTGACCATGGGCTATAGCCCATACCGTACGGCATACCATAGCACGTTGTTTTTCCATCATTTTTGAGGTTTTGAAAAAAATGAAAAAAGAAAAAAAATGGGTTATAGCCCATCGTTTTTTTAAATTTTGAAAAAAAAAAAATCCTCGTTTTTCATCATTTTTGACCATGGGCTATAGCCCATACCGTACGGCATACTATAGCACGTTGTTTTTCATCACTTTTGAGGTTTTGGAAAAAAAAAAAAAAAAAAAAAAAAACATGGGTTATAGCCCATCGTTTTTTGAAATTTTGAAAAAAAAGATTATCCTCGTTTTTCATCATTTTTGACCATGGGCTATAGCCCATACCGTACGGCATACTATAGCACGTTGTTTTTCATCATTTTTGAGGATTTGAAAAAAACAAAAACAAAAAAAACATGGGTTATAGCCCATCGTTTTTTGAAATTTTGAAAAAAAAGATTATCCTCGTTTTTCATCATTTTTGACCATGGGCTATAGCCCATACCGTACGGCATACTATAGCACGTTGTTTTTCATCATTTTAGAGGTTTTGAAAAAAATTAAAAAAGAAAAAACATGGGTTATAGCCCATCGTTTTTTGAAATTTTGAAAAAAAAGATTATCCTCGTTTTTCATCATTTTTGACCATGGGTTATAGCCCATCGTTTTTTGAAATTTTGAAAAAAAACATTATCCTCGTTTTTCATCATTTTTGACCATGGGCTATAGCCCATACCGTACGGCATACTATAGCACGTTGTTTTTCATCATTTTTGAGGTTTTGAAAAAAAAAAAAAAAAAAAAACATGGGTTAAAGCCCATCGTTTTTTTTAATTTTGAAAAATAAAATTATCCTCGTTTTTCATAATTTTTGACCATGGGCTATAGCCCATACCGTACGGCATACTATAGCACGTTGTTTTTCATCACTTTTGAGGTTTTGGAAAAAAGAAAAAAAAACATGGGTTATAGCCCATCGTTTTTTGAAATTTTGAAAAAAAAGATTATCCTCGTTTTTCATCATTTTTGACCATGGGCTATAGCCCATACCGTACGGCATACTATAG
Source organism: Protomyctophum parallelum (assembly GCF_964188405.1). Classification (NCBI taxonomy): domain Eukaryota; kingdom Metazoa; phylum Chordata; class Actinopteri; order Myctophiformes; family Myctophidae; genus Protomyctophum; species Protomyctophum parallelum. Next base: position 26,020,647 of record NC_139704.1, read on the forward strand.
CACCTTGTTTTTCATCATTTTTGAGGTTTTTAAAAAAATGAAAAAAAGAACAAACATGGGTTATAGCCCATCGTTTTTTTTAATTTTGGAAAAAAAAATTATCCTCGTTTTTCATCATTTTTGACCATGGGCTATAGCCCATACCGTACGGCATACTATAGCACGTTGTTTTTCATCATTTTTGAGGATTTGAAAAAAACAAAAACAAAAAAAACATGGGTTATAGCCCATCGTTTTTTGAAATTTTGAAAAAAAAGATTATCCTCGTTTTTCATCATTTTTGACCATGGGCTATAGCCCATACCGTACGGCATACTATAGCACGTTGTTTTTCATCATTTTAGAGGTTTTGAAAAAAATTAAAAAAGAAAAAACATGGGTTATAGCCCATCGTTTTTTGAAATTTTGAAAAAAAAGATTATCCTCGTTTTTCATCATTTTTGACCATGGGTTATAGCCAATCGTTTTTTGAAATTTTGAAAAAAAACATTATCCTCGTTTTTCATCATTTTTGACCATGGGCTATAGCCCATACCGTACGGCATACTATAGCACGTTGTTTTTCATCATTTTTGAGGTTTTGAAAAAAAAAAAAAAAAAAAAACATGGGTTAAAGCCCATCGTTTTTTTTAATTTTGAAAAATAAAATTATCCTCGTTTTTCATAATTTTTGACCATGGGCTATAGCCCATACCGTACGGCATACTATAGCACGTTGTTTTTCATCACTTTTGAGGTTTTGGAAAAAAGAAAAAAAAACATGGGTTATAGCCCATCGTTTTTTGAAATTTTGAAAAAAAAGATTATCCTCGTTTTTCATCATTTTTGACCATGGGCTATAGCCCATACCGTACGGCATACTATAGCACCTTGTTTTTCATCATTTTTGAGGTTTTTAAAAAAATGAAAAAAAAAACAAACATGGGTTATAGCCCATCGTTTTTTTTAATTTTGGAAAAAAAAATTATCCTCGTTTTTCATCATTTTTGACCATGGGCTATAGCCCATACCGTACGGCATACTATAGCACGTTGTTTTTCATCATTTTTGAGGTTTTGAAAAAAATGAAGAAAAAAAAAAACATGGGTTATAGCCCATCGTTTTTTGAAATTTAAAAAAAAAAGATTATCCTCGTTTTTCATCATTTTTGACCATGGGCTATAGCCCATACCGTACGGCATACTATAGCACGTTGTTTTTCATCATTTTTTAGGTTTTGAAAAAAATGAAGAAAAAAAAAAACATGGGTTATAGCCCATCGTTTTTTGAAATTTTGAAAAAAAAGATTATCCTCGTTTTTCATCATTTTTGACCATGGGCTATAGCCCATACCGTACGGCATACTATAGCACCTTGTTTTTCATCATTTTTGAGGTTTTTAAAAAAATGAAAAAAAAACAAAACATGGGTTATAGCCCATCGTTTTTTGAAATTTTGAAAAAAAAGATTATCCTCGTTTTTCATCATTTTTGACCATAGGCTATAGCCCATACCGTACGGCATACTATAGCACGTTGTTTTTCATCATTTTTGAAGTTTTGAAAAAAATGAAAAAAAAAACAAAACATGGGTTATAGCCCATCATTTTTTGAAATTTTGAAAAATAAAATTATCCTCGTTTTTCATCATTTTTGACCATGTGCTATAGCCCATACCGTACGGCATACTATAGCACGTTGTTTTTCATCATTTTTGAGGTTTTGAAAAAAAAAACAAAAAAAAACAAAAAAAACATGGGTTATAGCCCATCGTTTTTTGAAATTTTGAAAAAAAATATTATCCTCGTTTTTCATCATTTTTGACCATGGGCTATAGCCCATACCGTACGGCATACTATAGCACGTTGTTTTTCATCATTTTTGAGGTTTTGAAAAAAATGAAGAAAAAAAACATGGGTTATAGCCCATCGTTTTTTGAAATTTTGAAAAATTAAATTATCCTCGTTTTTCATCATTTTTGACCATGTGCTATAGCCCATACCGTACGGCATACTATAGCACGTTGTTTTTCATCATTTTTGAGGTTTTGAAAAAAAAAACAAAAAAAAACAAAAAAAACATGGGTTATAGCCCATCGTTTTTTGAAATTTTGAAAAAAAAGATTATCCTCGTTTTTCATCATTTTTGACCATGGGCTATAGCCCATACCGTACGGCATACTATAGCATGTTGTTTTTCATCATTTTTGAGGATTTGAAAAAAAAAAAAAAAAAAAACATGGGTTATAGCCCATCGTTTTTTGAAATTTTGAAAAAAAAGATTATCCTCGTTTTTCATCATTTTTGACCATGGGCTATAGCCCATACCGTACGGCATACTATAGCACGTTGTTTTTCATCATTTTTGAGGATTTGAAAAAAACAAAAACAAAAAAAACATGGGTTATAGCCCATCGTTTTTTGAAATTTTGAAAAAAAAGATTATCCTCGTTTTTCATCATTTTTGACAATGGGCTATAGCCCATACCGTACGGCATACTATAGCACGTTGTTTTTCATCATTTTAGAGGTTTCGAAAAAAATGAAAAAAGAAAAAACATGGGTTATAGCCCATCGTTTTTTGAAATTTTGAAAAAAAAGATTATCCTCGTTTTTCATCATTTTTGACCATGGGTTATAGCCCATACCGTACGGCATACTATAGCACGTTGTTTTTCATCATTTTTGAGGTTTTGAAAAAAAAAAACAAAAAAAAACATGGGTTATAGCCCATCGTTTTTTTTAATTTTTAAAAATAAAATTATCCTCGTTTTTCATAATTTTTGACCATGGGCTATAGCCCATACCGTACGGCATACCATAGCACGTTGTTTTTCCATCATTTTTGAGGTTTTGAAAAAAAAAAAAAAAAAAAAAATGGGTTATAGCCCATCGTTTTTTTTAATTTTGAAAAAAAAAATTATCCTCGTTTTTCATCATTTTTGACCATGGGCTATAGCCCATACCGTACGGCATACTATAGCATGTTGTTTTTCATCACTTTTGAGGTTTTTAAAAAAATGAAAAAAAAACAAAACATGGGTTATAGCCCATCGTTTTTTTAAATTTTGAAAAAAAAGATTATCCTCGTTTTTCATCATTTTTGACCATGGGCTATAGCCCATACCGTACGGCATACTATAGCACGTTGTTTTTCATCATTTTTGAGGTTTTGAAAAAACAAAAAAAAAAAAAAACATGGGTTATAGCCCATCGTTTTTTAAAATTTCGAAAAATAAAATTATCCTCGTTTTTCATAATTTTTGACCATGGGCTATAGCCCATACCGTACGGCATACCATAGCACGTTGTTTTTCCATCATTTTTGAGGTTTTGAAAAAAAAGAAAAAAAACATGGGTTATAGCCCATTGTTTTTTGAAATTTTGAAAAAAAAGATTATCCTCGTTTTTCATCATTTTTGACCATTGGCTATAGCCCATACCGTACAGCATACTATAGCACGTTGTTTTTCATCATTTTTGAGGTTTTGAAAAAAATGAAAAAAAAAAAAACATGGGTTATAGCCCATTGTTTTTTGAAATTTTGAAAAAAAAGATTATCCTCGTTTTTCATCATTTTTGACCATTGGCTATAGCCCATACCGTACAGCATACTATAGCACGTTGTTTTTCATCATTTTTGAGGTTTTGAAAAAAATGAAAAAAAAACAAACATGGGTTATAGCCCATCGTTTTTTTTAATTTTGAAAAAAAAGATTATCCTCGTTTTTCATCATTTTTGACCATGGGCTATATAGCCCATACCGTACGGCATACTATAGCACGTTGTTTTTCATCATTTTTGAGGTTTTGGAAAAAATTGTTAAAAAAAAAAAAAAACATGGGTTATAGCCCATCGTTTTTTGAAATTTTGAAAAAAAAGATTATCCTTGTTTTTCATCATTTTTGACCATGGGCTATAGCCCATACCGTACGGCATACTATAGCACGTTGTTTTTCATCATTTTTGAGGTTTTGAAATAAATGAAAAAAAAAAAAAAAACATGGGTTATAGCCCATCGTTTTTTGAAATTTTGAAAAAAAAGATTATCCTCGTTTTTCATCATTTTTGACCATGGGCTATAGCCCATACCGTACGGCATACTATAGCACGTTGTTTTTCATCATTTTTGAGGTTTTGAAAAAAAAAACAAAAAAAACATGGGTTATAGCCCATAGTTTTTTGAAATTTTGAAAAATTTAATTATCCTCGTTTTTCATCATTTTTGACCATGGGCTATAGCCCATACCGTACGGCATACTATAGCACGTTGTTTTTCATCATTTTTGAGGTTTTGAAAAAAATGAAAAAAAAACAAAACATGGGTTATAGCCCATCGTTTTTTGAAATTTTGAAAAAAAATATTATCCTAGTTTTTCATCATTTTTGACCATGGGCTATAGCCCATACCGTACGGCATACTATAGCACGTTGTTTTTCATCATTTTTGAGGTTTTGAAAAAAATAACAAAAAAAACATGGGTTATAGCCCATCGTTTTTTGAAATTTTGAAAAATAAAATTATCCTCGTTTTTCATCATTTTTGACCATGGGCTATAGCCCATACCGTACGGCATACTATAGCACGTTGTTTTTCATCATTTTTGAGGTTTTGAAAAAAAAACAAAAAAAACATGGGTTATAGCCCATCGTTTTTTGAAATTTTGAAAAATAAAATTATCCTCGTTTTTCATCATTTTTGACAATGGGCTATAGCCCATACCGTACGGCATACTATAGCACGTTGTTTTTCATCATTTTTGAGGTTTTGAATTAAAAAAAATTAAATAAAAAAATCAAAACGATGGGCTATAACCCATCGTTTTTAGAATTTTAGATTTTTTTTTTATCCTCGTTTTTCATCATTTTAGACCATGGGCTACAGCCCATATACATATAGTATGGCATACTATAGCACGCCGTTTTTCATCATTTTTGAGGATTTGAAAAAAATGAAAAAATGGAAAAAAAAACCATGGGCTATAACCCATCGTTTTTTGAATTTTTGAATTAATTTTTTTATCCTAGTTTTTTTTAATCATTTTAGACCATGGGCTATAGCCCATATAGTACAGCTTACTATAGCACACGCCGTTTTTCATCATTTTTGAGGATTTGAAAAAAATGAAAAAAAACGCTATAGCGCTATAGCGTGCCGCTCAATGACCTGAGACCATGGACCAATGAACCATGTAAATACAACACATTGAGCAGGGCACTGCAGGGAGTTGAACCCCGTTCCGGTAAACCAGAAGTCCGACACCAGTGCCTTAGTTTTTGTGTTGTTGTTCATTTACAGGTCCAGGTGTGCACGCTTCAATGACCACTGTTGGACCTCTGGGAGCCACCCATAATTCACAACGGTCACAGCGAACTCTGTTGCATCACAACTGGTGGCCAACAGTCGTAACCAACACCGCCGCCGACCCACAGGAGAATACCATCGCACATCAGCCAGCCCTCAAACCAAACCCTTCGACCTAGAAGAACTCGAAACTGCAATGGGAAAGTTGAAACCCGGAAAAGCAGCAGGGATTGATGACATACTGGCAAAAATTATACAGCACCTGGAACCTATCGCAAAGACCTGGCTCGTGGGGATGCATGTCACAGAAAACCATCCCTTCTGTCTGGAAAAATGCCAAAGTGGTTGCAATCCCCAAACCTGGCAAAGACCCATCATCCCCAAAGAGCTATTGACCCATTTCCCTCCTCTGCATCACCTACAAGAGAGGCTGCTACTCCAGCGCCTCATGCCACTCATAGACACCAAGCTGACTATTCTATGTGGGTCGGTGGCGGTGTTGGTTACGACTGTTGGCCACCAGTTGTGACCAACACCGCCACCGACCCACAGGAGAATACCATCGCACAGTGGTATCAGACCAACCACAATCAGCCAGCCCTCAAACCAAGCAGCAGGGATTGATGACATACTGGCAGAAATGATACAGCACCTGGGACCTAACGCAAAGACCTGGCTTGTGGGGATGCTGAACACATGCATAGCACAGAAAACCATCCCTTCTGTCTGGAAACAGGCCAAAGTGGTTGCAATCCCTAAACCTGTCAAAGACCCATTATCCCCAAACCGACCCATGTCCCTCCTCTGCATCACCTACAAGCTCTATGAGAGCCTGCTACTCCAACGCCTCGTTGCCACTCATAAACACCAAGCTGACTAAAGACCAAGCTGGTTTCCGTCCCGGCCGCTCCTGTGCTGGACATAGCTCAACCTCACCCAACACATTGAGGATGGGTTTGAGGGAAAACAAATAACTGGAGCAGCATTCAGAGATCTCTCTGCTGCCTACGACACTGTCCACAGTGTTGGGGAGTATTAAGCTACATGTAGCTGAGCTACGTAGCTTAGCTACATTTTGCTGTAGCTTGTGGTATTTTAGCTACATTCATATTTGTGTACCTCGTCAAGTAGCTCAGCTACTTTTTGGGTCATTAGCTTAGCTACTCAAGTTACAAGCTACAATTTTGGGGAGCAGGGGTCTCCCAGAGGGGAGGAGGGGTCTCCCAGAGGGGAGCAGGGGTCTCCCAGAGGGGAGGAGGGGTCTCCCAGAGGGGAGCAAGGTGGGGGGGTCTCCCAGAGGGGAGCAGGGTGAGGAGGGGTCTCCCAGAGGGGAGCAGGGTGGGGGGGTCTCCCAGAGGGGAGCAGGGTGAGGAGGGGTCTCCCAGAGGGGAGCAGGGTGGGAGGGGTTTCCCAGAGGGGAGCAGGGGTCTCCCAGAGGGGAGGAGGGGTCTCCCAGAGGGGAGCAGGGGTCTCCCAGAGGGGAGGAGGGGTCTCCCAGAGGGGAGCAGGGTGGGGGGGTCTCCCAGAGGGGAGCAGGGTGAGGAGGGGTCTCCCAGAGGGGAGCAGGGGGAGGAGGGGTCTCCCAGAGGGGAGCAGGGTGGGAGGGGTCTCCCAGAGGGGAGCAGGGTGGGAGGGGTCTCCCAGAGGGGAGCAGGGTGAGGAGGGGTCTCCCAGAGGGGAGCAGGGTGGGAGGGGTCTCCCAGAGGGGAGCAGGGTGGGAGGGGTCTCCCAGAGGGAAGCAGGGGGAGGAGGGGTCTCCCAGAGGGGAGCAGGGTGGGAGGGGTCTCCCAGAGTGGAGCAGGGGTCTCCCAGAGGGGAGCAGGGGTCTCCCAGAGGGGAGGAGGGGTCTCCCGCATGTACATTCTCAATTTAACGCTGATTTTTTTTTTAGCTGAGCTACTTTTGCCTATGTAGCTGTAGCTTTACAAGCTACATTTCTCCAGGGGTAGCTATGTAGCTTGATCAAGCTACTGCCATGGTGAGCTACTTGTAGCTTTACAAGCTACGCTTTCAAAGTAACTTCCCCAACACTGACTGTCCAACACCGCACAATGGTCAGGAAAAGCCTCCTCAACAACAGGCACTTCTATGTCCAGTTAAATGACCAGAGGAGTAAATGGAAAGCCCAAAAGAACAGCCTCCCACAAGGTAGCGTGCTCGCCCCCCTCATTTTCAATATCTACACAAACGACCAGCCACTACCCACAGAATGCCAGCGTTTCATCTACGCCGACGACCTCTGCATTACCACCCAACAAGCAGACTTCCAGAAGATTGAGTCTGTCCTTGAAAGTGCCCTCCAAGAAATGTCAAGCTACTACAATGCAACCACCTGAAACCCAACCCATCAAAACCCCAACTATGCAGCTTCCACCTGAGGAACCGAGATGCAAAAAAAGAACTGAGCATCACAAACTCTCAAACCATACCCAGCCCATGTATCTTGGAGTTACACTGGACAGGACACTCTTCTTCAAAAAACACCTGGAGAACACAAAAGCCATGGTCAACACCCACAATAACGTCCTGTGAAAACTAGTGAACTCCAAGTGGGGCGCAGACCCACAAACAATACGTGCAACTGCCATGGCCCTGTCTTTCTCTACAGCAGAGTATGCCTGCTCAAGTTGGAGCCGATCACGTCACACCAAATTGGTCGACACAGCCCTAAATGACACCTGTCGCATCATCACGGGATGCGTCAAGACAACACCTGTCCCGTGCCTTTATGCGCTAGCCGGCACCTCCCCCCGCACATCAGACGACTGTGTATCGCTCAAGATGAATGGAGAACACAGGAGATAGACAGTGAAGTTGGGGATGAACGAAGGAAAGTCTGGAATGAAATGATAGAGAACACCTCACACACACATAGTTTCCTTTCGTGGCTGTTTACATTCGAGGGTCGCCGGTCCTCTCGAACGGAACAGTTTAACGTCATTCCCAGGACGAAAAGATATATAGAGAACACCAACATGACAAATAACAGCAGGAAGGCATGGGCCACAATCCATCGTCTTGGCAAAGACCACACCACCCATAATTCACAACGGTCACAGCAAACTCTGTTGCATCAAAACTGGTGTAGGTATTGGATGGAGCCCGCACACCACAGGTATAAGAAAGACGTTCTTTATTGAAATACTGACAACGTTTCGATCTATTTGATCTTCATCAGCTCATGTGTACACAAAACATACACTTTTATACTAAGGGAGTGCCCCCATTAACCAATCAAAACACCACATTTTTGGTGCCCCTCCCATCACTGCAGGTGTGACACGTCAACCCTGAGTGAGTAGGTGGGGACCCAGACATATTGATGTAAATATAGTCTAACATAACATCAGTAGCATTACAAAGTTATTGTGACAGTAATAATTGCTATAGTGTGTGTTGAGTAACAGTAATATTCCTGTCTCTCCAGCTCTTTAATAAATAGAAAAGGGTTTAATCAGGAGTTGTAGTAGCCACAGGATAATCTAAGCGGTGGATATTGCTCTTGTCTTCATGTATGTAAATTGTCTTGTTTGTGTTTTGTCAAATGCGTGTATATGTGTTCTGCATACTTGGCTGCTGTGTTGCAAGATATATTTCAGTGTGAAGTACCATATCATATCCTATTTAAAAAAAATCAGGTAGGTGACACATTTTCAGCCAATCAGGAGAAAGTAGCTATATTTATGAGCTTAATGTTCCAGTTCTAATTTTGTCTGTTACATTACAATTCCACTTGTTTAATCTGTATCCTGACTGCGTTCCTGATTGGATAAAATTGCAGTTTCAGAAAATGCTTTTTCTGTTTAACAAAAAGCTGGAGAGACCGGGAGACCTCTGTTACTGAACAAACACTATATCAATGATTACTGTCACACTATAGAGCTATTTAACACTGTTACTGAACACACACTATAGCAATGATTACTGTCACAATATCTATTTAACACTGTTACTGAACACACTCTATAGCAATGATTACTGTCACAATATCTATTTAACACTGTTACTGAACACACTCTATAGCAATGATTACTGTCACACTATAGAGCTATTTAACACTGTTACTGAACACACACTCTATAGCAATGATTACTGTCACAATACAGAGCTATTTAATTTAGGTAACCAAATGGAGCCCAATAGTAGATCTTTACACTCTCAATAGTTCAATTGTTGTTAAGCATCTGCTTAATTTCCAAAAAACTACACAATTAGAGAATGTAGAAAATTGCTACTTTTGATCCTTTGATTATATAATGCTGATTGTAGCATAGCCGTAGTGGTTAGTGACTGAGCTTTGTTAACGTGAGTGCCCGGGATCGTTTCCCGCCAATTTCAAAGAATGTTTGTTGCTTACCCCCAATTTTCACAGAATGTTTGTCCTTTTACCTACCAAACAATACTCTTTTCACCTCTAGTCGATTATTTATTCAACATTTGAGACACGGACCACCATTTGAGGCCATCTAGTCTCTCAGACCCATTTGAGCCACTGACCACCATTGTGTCTATTAATGTGAAATGGTGGTCCGTGGCTCAAACATGTTATAATTTTTTAAGTTACTTGTTGTGTTTATATATGTAAATACTACTCTTTAAAGCAGCGTTCCAGTGGCCGAGTGGTTACTGTCGACGGTTAGTAAACATTAGAGCCCGCGCGCAGGCACCGATGTTTATAAACCCTCGACAGTAACCATTCGGCTACTGGAACACTGTTTTACAGCTTTGTAGAAACATCATATATAAACATCATAACAAGTAACTTCATAAGTGATAGACGTTTGAACACAAAAACATCAACAGCGTTAAGTATTAAATAACATTTAATTAAATACCTGCTGCGACGACGGACACGATGCGTGACGTGGAACTTTCAAACAAACACTGACCAAACTCACCTCCACACGTCTGCGCCGTATTTGAGGGTGGCGTCACTTCCTTCCGGTGTGAGGCCACGCCCACGAGATTTAACCACGAATTTATTGTAGTCATATTGTAGTCCTCCTACGTTACATCCGGGTCCCATCCGCTTCTCATTGTAAATACAAAATAGCTACATATGCGTGAATCTTTTATTTTTATTTTTACAATAACGTTATTTGTCAGAAAGGAAGCCATTGAGGGTTAAAATGGGTCTTAATGCTTCCAACTCGAGTAGAATTATTAATGTAACTATAAAGTGTCCACCGTCCACGACAAAGAAAATATATGAATGGAAGCTTCCTTGAGTTTACCCGGAAGTGGCTGACGTCATGGCTTAAGTAGACAATACAGACAGTGATCTCCAACCTGCTAACGTCCTCAGTGGTCTAGTGGGCTAGTCATCCGTCTTTGACTCCCATCATTGTAACTTTGCCAGTTCAAGCCCCGTTGGTTATTTTCAAACAACACGGACTACTTGTTTTTTTGTCTGTTTATGTTTAGCACATGCATTAGGCTACGGACCCCCATTTAGTGGCATTTCTATCTCTGGAACCCCCAGCAACTGACAGGTAGGTACTGCAGATCACATAACTTATAGATCCTAATATTATGTAAGCGGGCCGTTACTTTTCTTTTCATTCCCAGTTTCACCAAATCTCTAAATCTCCAAAAGTTATAGCATAAAACAGAAAATATAGCCTACTGTCTAGTATAGACTCCGCTCAGCCATATGGGGTTTAAGTGGTTAATAATGCAAAATTAAATATATGAATGGAATAAAATAGTATTCGCATGATTGGTGAGAAAAGAAAGGGGGGAGGGGGTAAACGACAAAACACAGATTTATAAAAAAAAAAAAAGTACAGAAGAGGGGAATAATCTATATAATCTAATATGACAAAACAAATTTAACATAGAGAGAACATCGTTCGGCACAGGCGTGTGTGTGTGTGTGTGTGTGTGTGTGTGTGTGTGTGTGTGTGTGTGTGTGTGTGTGTGTGTGTGTGTGTGTGTGTGTGTGTGTGTGTGTGTGTGTGTGTGTGTGTGTGTGTGTCAGTCATTGTTTTACTGGAACAATATTTATTCATACTATGAAGTTATACTGCTTTACCTGAATACTGATTAATGAATAGTTTATATATGGTTAGATTTAACCCAAGACTAATTTACCTGGCACTGTAATAAATATAGTTATAACTATAGAACGTATAACTCTGATAATACTTTATGATCAATAACAATCATGTATTTATAATGACCATTCGCTATGGTGCCTTCTGTAAAGAAAGTAAAAATTAATGACTGCATGGAAGCGACAATGGAGGGCTCGCCTGAGGACCACGGACCACCCTAGATAATTAATGTAGACTTATTATCATCCACTAAAATCATTATAATCACTATGTACTTGTTAAAAAAGGTCATCCAGCAATTATGAAGTAGAATGCTTTATAATGTGTATTTAGGCATCCTTAGTAATAGGCCATTATTATAGGCTAAAATAAATGGTTAGACCATATGTTTCACCCCAGACTAACATTTGCACAATAAGATGACTGTGACGGTTCGAGCACAATGCTCTTCCTCACTCAGACTAAAGGTGAACACAGAGGAACACATCTTTATACAACCCACTTGTCAATCATCATGATCACATGGAATGGGTGACAGCTGTGTACAGATACTCACATGATCAAAACAAGTCAGAGATGGTATACAAGGCCATGATAAAGAGTAAAGTGACAAATCCATGCCCAGATTAAGAACTAACATCAAAGAAAGGGGCGGATGTCTCTCATTTCTTCATTGAGACCCTTTGGTGACATATAGTATTCAGAGTATAAATCCAGAACAATTCACGTTTAGGAAGAGCATTCATGTCACCACCACGTTGTGGTGAATATGAATATAATTCAAAATGGCTCTTCAATGTCTACCTGCACCTCTCCTGCATTCTAGCCTTTAATACTGCTCTTAACATTGCTGAGAAACATGCAGCTCATTTCCAGAACCCACTGTCATAAGTTACCTCTATGCTTTGCCATGAAACTCTCAATGTGACGGTGATAAGGCAAACACTATCCCGCTCCCTGCAGGGCAGGTGGTGAGACATTGTTTTTAAAAGCGCAGTATCTCCAAGTCACAGAAGGACACATTGATAGCAGAATAAAGTACACAATCGTAAACATTTATACCAGCACCTCTCACTGTATGATTACATTTTTATGGTTCATAGTCTGATATGGCTTGTTTTCTGCTGCCAGTGCCAGAGCACCGAGACGGGGCCCAGAGGTGGCGTTTCTCTTCCCTTTTATTGGGAGGAGCTGCCTGCCTGGCTGGCTGAGAGGACTGCATGGCTTTCGTCCGGTAAACACATCGGCGAGCTAAATGGCTGATCAATCAATTTCAGTGGGGATCGATCTGCATCAGTTCTGCCTGCGTGCACACACCCAGAGCCAATTTATTGTAAATCAATCATTTTGAAAATATCTCACAGAGGAGCCCGGTCCTCACGAACAAGCCATCAATTCTAAGCTGCCTGTGTGTGCCGCCCTTATCAGACGACAAATCAACAGCCAGCTCCGTTTCCACCGCTCTCGCCCTCTCTCTCTCTCTACCTCCCTCTATAGCATCTCTCCACACGTTTTGATGGCATATATCTGTAGGAGAGGAGAGGAGGCAAATCCTCACCACGCCACTGAGATAACCCAAGGGTAATGGTGTTTGCACATTCGAGAGAGAAATGAGGACAAATGCCAGGGCAGGTCATACATTCTCCCTCGGTCCAGCCGTTTGACGTCGGGAGTGCGAAATTGCACACTTCATCTGCCAGCCACAGAGGAGCGAGCCGGGGGCCCGGTGTGGCCCCAGAGACTTATGAGATGTCCAATGACTATACCCGGCTATGGGAGAGAGAGAGAGAGAAAGAGAGCCAGATGACTCATTCCACCTCATCATAACGCTTGAGAATTGGTGTTGTTGGTGATATCTGAAGGACATGGAAGAGGGCTCAACCTCTCTGTAACAGCAGTGTATCGGCAGCATCTACATGTATGCCATTGAGGGAGGATGTATAATAGCAGTATATATAGCGCTAACGTCATGTTCTTTACAGATGACCACCAGCCACTGTGTTGTTGCACCTGGATCAGAAATAGTCAGGGTGAACGAGGCTATAGTTCCAACTTCCAGGCAATATGCCAGCTGGCGTGATTCAGGCATTCGACAGTGACACAAGTCCAGGTTATGCCTTGTCTTGGGATTTTTGAGACAACCACAAGTTATTATTGCAATAGATCTTTGCTGTCGGGCAGAAACCTCTTACTTACATATTTTAACTATTTGTGCTTTTTTGGCAACAGAGGCGTCACACAAAAGCATCAAAAGTAACAGACCCGCGAGCTCGAAACGTGGCGCGAAGTGGCATGCTTTGAACTTCGGGAGGAAACCTGTCGGGCTGTCGGGAGGAAACCTCGTGTCCAAAACTGTTACTTTTGAGAATTCACTTTAAAAAATAGCAGATCAAGAAGCTGCAGCTACTCCCTAAATGCACTGTTTTTGAGCTTGCAGATCTGCTATACTTTTGGGAGACGCTGTATAATCCCAATATTTTACCAAAAAACACACAAAGTTAAATATATATAGTCAAGCGGTTTCTGCCTGACAACAGCGCTATGCTATACATCTACTAGCAGATACCTGGTGTGTCGTCGTCAGGTAATACAGTCGCATAACATTAACAATAACGTGTCTTCAATCTCTACAGTGATACATTTGAGCTGAGCATCTGCCAATGAGGACGGAATGTACTTAGACATCTATTCCCATCCGTCATCACTTACTCCCCCCCCCCCCCCCCCCCCCCCCCCCTCCGTGATTGACAGCCGTAAGTGACGGAGCAGCTAATGGCGTGTCAGTAAACGTAAATCAAGACTAATGCCACAGTGATGCTGCAGCCCGCTCTGGGGATGAAAAGGACTGGTGGATCGCAGGAGTCGCTGACCCCTCCACGGGCTTGGGACTGGTGAAATATAATAATAGACATTTATCTCAGCCCCCACCCCCCCCCCCCCCCCTCCACCCCAGTGAGTGTCAAGGTCAGCTGCAGGGTGGATGTATACTGTACTGTCGAGTGGAGTGTCTCGTTACAACCTCAAGTTGTCCTACATGGCAGTGGTTCATTTCAAGGACCCTCAGTTTGATATGCATTAGCGCAGCAGTCCTCAGCACCCCTATAGGGGGTCCTCAGAGATACAGGGGGTGGGGGGTGTTTGGGCAGGCCTTAAATAGAATGTATATAACAGGATGTTGGCCCGTTTGAACCGCCCTCAGCCCTCCACTTCCTGTGGTGGTGCGCCTGTGTTTTCATTCCCACTATCAACAATTTATACACATTCTGAATGGCCCTGCTGACGGATTCGGAAGCGCTGCTCAGAATCTGTTCTTGAGAGATTAGTAGCAGTGTGACAGATTTATTGAATAAAAGCAATACATTTATGAACACATGTCCATATGAACACAATAAGCCAGCGGCGGCGGTGATATCAATCATATCACAGCACGTAATCTGATGCAGCACTTGTCAGCAGTTACTGTAGTGGTGGGCAGGAGGAGTAGGACCATGGCTCTACGTCTCCCCGGTGAGCCTCCTCACTGGTAGGTGAGTAAGTAGGATACAACAGCAGTGACAACACACTAAATGTGTAGGGACGAACCAATTGGCAAAACGACAAAATAAAAGCACCAAAGAAATCTGCGAAAGGGGTCCAGGCATTCGATGTATATAGTATATAGGCTAACAGTGACACTTATGTGTTGAGTTACACTGTGAGCTTGTAGATCCGTTATGTTCTACACCAAATATCCAGCACCTAGAATAGACCCGGTCAATGCGGTGTAATAAGGGATTAAAAGGTTAAAGTTCTATTGTTCATGGTAATCATTGTTATAGGCTACTAGAGTGTTTGTTCAATAACTCAAGTAAAGCAGCAATCAGAAAATACATTTTCAGTTCAGGATATCATTTATTTTTTATTTATTTTTATAAAGTATATTTCAGGATATCAATCTTAACCAACCAGGAGAGAGAATCCCACACAGATTATCTTCGATTATTTATCGGGGCCGTCTGCTTTTCTTCCCCCCCGCCCCCTCCAGTAGGCCTATCACTCGTTTGTCCTGTATCACATAAGAGTTCTCTGCCCCGGGGATAATCAATACCACATAGACATGTGATCTACTGTAGTAGTAGGCATGTACTTACACTTTCGATATAAATCATTGAAATAAATTAAAGCCCAAAGGGATTTGTAAAATCACAACGATTTTGACAGACAGTCAGAACAAAAGGAAGAGACACTTTTTTCAGTTTTAGAACACAAATACATCCATTTTAATTTGAGAAAATACAAAAAGAAACCATGTACAATCTATGTACAACTTTTTGTACAAGACAGTATATTTATCAGCAGATTATATTTGACAGAGTCAAGTAGATCAACTCAGCACCATCAAATAATCCATTTATCTGTTATATCTTCGACAAATCCAAACAAAATTAGACTGCTATGTCAAAACTCCCGTTTCCTGCAGTGACGATGTGCCAACAAATATGATATGTGAAGCAATGTCCTGAATTCTTCTTGAACTGATAGGCAGAATAATAAAAGTTTTAGTTTTTCTCCAAAAGAAAAAAGAAATTTGACATAAAAAAATGCCAAATGCAATTTCAAAGTGTTAAGACTTAAATCCCTCCCATACCCCCCAAGAGTATCATATATTCTATTAACATCTAGCACATCTCCCAGCAAATAAGTTATTATATCCGTCCTTTACAGCAAGAAAATAGATTACCAAAAATAATGCAAGATACTATAACAGTAACGCATGACGCTTCAAGAGTATTCACTTCTTCGTCAAGTGGACAAGAACACTCCAGTGGCCGTGGACCCCCCCCCCCCCCCCGGGACCCCCGTAACCCACGACCCAAGTTTTTTTTTTTTTTTTTGCATCTTTCAGTCATCCATATCTTAATACACAAACAACAGAGTCCTAGTAATCTATGACCCTGTATCTAGAAACGTATCACCCCCCTCCCCAACAGTCAGTACGTACGACACACATCTAAAACTGACCTAGGATATGCATGATGAGAAGGAGCCGAGGTACACTACGGTTCATACCGTACCCCTTCTAGCCTCTCCTGAATGCCACTTTTCGCTGTAGTGGTGGGTCTTACTCATATAATGGGTCCACTCCTTTGACCGTTTGCACTGCCTGGCACACTGGACTGACATGGAGGCATTGATTGGCTTGGATGTTCTCCATGTCAGTGCAAAGACGCCGTTCTCTTCACTAGATTTAGACCGGACGGTTCCTCTGAGGAACCGGTCGGGGACTCGCAGCCCGTATCACAGACCAACTGACTGAATGACTGAAGGATGCTTTGTTCCATTTTAAACACCTTTCATGGCACTTCAAAATACACTCTAAAAGGGACTTTAGAGGTGTACATTGCAACGACTTAAAACATCGATTAGAAAAAAAAGAACATTTTGATATGGTGTTTGGAGAGAGAATGAGAGCACAGGTAGCAAAGTCACGCAAATGACATGGATTATTATTTATGTATTGGTGAGGCGTTCTGTGAATTTCCGTTTGCCCAAGAATGCAGTTCTGACTTCGGAAGAATGCTGAATTTAAGTACCTATGAATACAAATAAGCAGTGTGTGACAGTTTTCCTTGTATAATAACATGATGTATATTATTATTATTATGGTAACATATAATGACGAGAGCTGACAAAATGGAATGTAAACCCTGTAATAAAACAAATTTAAAAGAACACTAAAATTAAGGATGTTCTCAGTTTCTATAACCTTGCTGAATTGGTGTTACCCTCCATCTTTATGGTGGCTGATAAACCACGCCAAATTATACCTGCATTTTCCATGTGTCACATACTTCAGTAGTTTTCATGTTATATATGAATCCATGATAGCATCTTAAAATGTCAAAATACATGTTTCTCGTCTTTTTTTCGTTCTTCCTTTTTTCCCCCCAAACAAAACAATCAGTTTGTCAATTCAATGTAGAATGAGTCATAGCCAGTATCAAATATTAATAATTCCTTATTGTTATAATTATTATTCAGGCGAGAGAAAATTATGCCATCAAAAACCCAATTATACATACATTTTACTCACATATTTTCTCAAAAGAAATCTATTTGCTACAAAGTGTGACAACAATGTAATCACAGTTGAAAAGTTCACTTCAGGACAATGTGTGTGATGCTGCGGTATATTAAAGTCCACCACACCCAATAGACACACATCGTAAAGCTCAGGTCATTTTGTCCGTGGCCTTTGTACCAAAGCCCCAATAAGTCGTGCTTCCTCCTGCCCGCTGCGCAGCTGCCCCTGAGCCCCAAACCGACCCTGATCCAGCCCTACACTACCCCTGCTAACCTGGAGGCCCAAGCTACCCTCACTACCCTTGAGCTCCAGACTACTGTCACTACACAACAATTTCTAGCACAATATTAGCTTCTATCCCCCTTTCCAAAAGTGTTTCTTTAGAAATACCCCCCCCCCCCCCCCCTCTTGGCTAAACTGTCTCCTGGTTACATGATTTACATCTTTGCAATGCAATATTTAAAGGAGAAAATGAGCGCATATAGTGACGCTATGTTTGCTGCTCACGCCAGAACACTCTCCTCCCTCGCTGGGGACCTAATTTAGGTCAAGACGTCACTAATGAAGTTCATTCAGTCGTAGCTTGACTGAGAGCAGACAGAGTTGTCTTTTTAAGGATGAAGTTAGCATGAATACTCTGACCTGCTCTCCATCTGTGCGCACACACCAACACCCACTGTGATATCAAATAGACTTCTTTCAGCTGCACCTACTGTGTCTTCATTCCTGCGTGTGTTTTTTTTTCTCCGACGAGGGATGCTTTAGTAATAGATACTGACGTTGATGAATGGTTCATCCGGGCAGCCCAACGCCTCCAGATTGAGCCTTGTCTAAAGTACTTCTACAAACCACTCAACAGAGACAAGCTGTGCTGTGCTAAGACAAGGGCTGTCACAATGCAATTAGCATTATCGTCTCCAGAACGATGCCATTTGTTGAGGGGGGGGGGGGTTTTACAAATTTATTTCAGTATGTTATGATGCAGTGCAGATTGGGATATTATTTAAAACACAGAATCCTTCCATGTGCAGGTGACATTAATGGACTTATTTCTCTCTTTTTTCTCCTTTTCTTACTATAGCACTTTTCACTGGGTCACTGTATAAAAATAAGTATAAAATGATTATGCTTATGGATACAAAATAATCATGTTTATATGTATAAATTCCACGTTGATATTTTTCATTAGAACAAGCCAGGCCCTTGCCTTACCTCCAAAAGCCGTCATCACGCTCACAGTTGCATTTGGATCTAACAGTGCCTTGACATTATGGAAAGCAAAACAAAAAACAAAAACAAAACAACACTCATGTCTTTGCAGGCCAACATGAAGAACACAGATTTGAACACAGTGTTCTTAATCCCGGCCCATGACATACATGACCCCATTTCCTTCCAACTATGATTGAGCTTGTCTGTCCACCCCACGCAAATGGGGCAGAACGCTGGAGCAGCAAGCAGCAGCATTTGAGGCTTGTGCGACATCTTAGGTCGGCAACAGAGAACATCCAAGCCCTTTGCTGCCTCTGTGCCAACCCTGTGCCAGGCAGTGTCTCCAGTCAAAGGAGGAACCCATGATGCCCACGCTTATGCGATATGTGGCATTTTCTAGCTTAGGGCAAAGGTATTAAATCTTTTTTTTTCTTTTTTTTTTTTTTTAATAGACAACACATTCTGACAAGACAATTTGAATGTCCCATTTCTGTCTTCAGTGTGGCCACACGGCTGCTTGCTCTCATTAGTGCTGCACAATCATAGTTGGGGATTTTGTGTCAATTGCATTAGTGTAGTATGTCGTAGATCCAAAGCCCAGAGACTACACTTGTTGTTGTTCCTCCGTGGCCTTTGTGTTAGAGCCTTGATCCCACAAGCTGTTCCCGCCGGAAGGCGCACCATCACGCACACGCTCACGCAAGCACGCACACACACGGGTGCATGATGACGGCATTATCAGCGCAACACCAGAAGGGATGTACGTACGGCTGCGATGCACAAGCGCGTTAAGTCTCCCCCCCTCCAAACTCTCACGTATTCAGATGAAGTACATCGACTGCACTATTATTTTGTTAAGGTAGGGGGCGGGGTGGGTGGGGTTCAGGCACATACCATGCGATAGGAGCTTGAGACAGTCACAGATCCGACGATTCCGTATGACGTCATGAGCGGAACAAAGGGCTGGAGGTGCGTACAATACATGTACCAAAAAACGCTGCGGCGCATCATCTATAGCGTCACAAATGCAGGTTTTTTTTTTTTTTACCATGTGATTTTTTGCTGTGCAGAGGGGCTGGAATGATGCACTCTCACTCGGTCGGTTGTTCAAGCAGCGCGATCGATGTTCGTCACACCTTTTAAGCAATGGCACGATGTTCCACTTCCAGTAGCAAAGACAGCATGCCCTCCCGGTATCGACGCAGCGCACGCACGCACGCACAAACGCACGCACGCACGCACACCTTCAACCGCGTTCAGAAGCAGACACTTTCAGAGAGGTTTTCGGAGGAAGGGGGGTGTAGTGGGGGGTGGGTGGGGGATCTGGTCTGATGCTTCAAGTGGTTGTTATCTTTTTTTTCTTTACTTTTCTTTTTGTCCAAAAGACGAAGAAAGAAAAAGGAACTTGATCAGTTTTAGTGCAAATAGAACAGAAGCAGACAGGAGGGCGTGAGCTCCGCGAGCCCAGCTGGTGTGAGATGACAGCATCGGGGGGGGGGGGGGATCTTTGGGAGATGATGTGATCAGTTGTATTCCCGGGACCCTCCATCCTCCAAGCCCCCTGGAGTCTGGTCACACAAACAGGTCAACTATTGCAAAGAATTACAGGAAGTACTGTTACTGAAAATGGTGTCGTTGTTTTTTGTTTGTTTGTTTCTACTTCTTCTTCTTTCTTCTTTTTTTTTTCTTTTCTCAACTCTTTTAAACAATTCCAAAAAGTGCTAGAGGCGAGGGGGCTGTACAATCCTTATTTTTGATTGTCATTATGTACATATGGATACATTAATAAATAAAACAAAAACAAACAAAAAAAAATGTCTGAGAGTGTGGAAGTAACATTTAAAGGTATACACATAAAGGAGGTCCCTTCCAGTTTGTGTTCCTGTTCAACCCTTAAGAATGAGTGAGGAGAAATTATGTCAGTCTTCAATCATCATCATGATAACGTCTTCTTGCCATCTCTTTTGACAGAGCCTCCAGAATGTCTCATGAGTTCCTGCGGTCAGGCCTGGTTGTTCAGCATTCGTCTTCAACTTCTCTGATCGGTGGAATCAGACTACTGGTGGATTTGTACTGGTTGACTTGGTTGGCCATGTGAGTGCTCATGGGCTTTATCTGAATGTTCCGTGGATATGAATTTTCTGCTTCATCTGTAAACCATTTCTTTTCTGCAAAGCAAGACAAGAGACAGACGTTCAAGTTTCAGACAGCTCATTTGTGGAATTGTTCACAATGTTGCCGCCTCAGTTTAAAAGCAGTAGCCTAGGCACACAGCATATACAGTATAGTAGGGTAAATTATGCATAATTTGCATTGTGACATTTTTTATAATACCAGGGTATATTCATTGCTATATAATAGTCTAAGTAGATAAAAGCTGACGACTTTCATTCAAAAAAAAAAACTATGCAGTAGTTTGCTTCAAATAACTAATAACCTGATACTGTATGTACAGTGCCATTTCCTGATGGGGGAGCAGGGGGACCGATTGGGGCAAATATATATACATTTGGGGGTCCTTGACAGGAAAGGGTTTGAAATGACTGATTTAGTCTCTGGCGAGGAGAAGGTAGATGTCAGCCATAAGAAGTTTGTAAATTGTCTTCCAGCATTTCACAGCATCCACAAATGTCATCCTAGATGTCCTTCCTTTTGGCTGAAGTTGTAAATCAGATTTTTCTAGTTTGAACGCCTCAAAGTCAAAACCTCCAATGTGTGTTTGTGTTCATGGGGGTGTGTGTGCGCGCGCATGCGTGTGTGTGTGCGCGTGTCTACGTGAAATCGTGAATGTCAGCGAGCATAAGGCTGTGGGGGCCGTGTGTTACAGTGCAGGCATTTGATGTGTGGAATAGTGCCTGAGGTGAAGCAAGATGTCTGCCATCGCTCTCTCAGAGTGTCGCTGCTGCTGCTGCTGTGAAAGTTAGCCATGTCGCCTCAAACCACCATATCAGGCACGCAGGGCTATGAGAGCGGGTGCTCGCAGGCATACCCCCTCCATCTTCAATTTAGGCTCTAAATTTGTCACACCTCCCACTTCTTTCCTGCCGAGACTGATATGGCAACGGCTTGGACAGACTTTGTGGAAAGTTATGTGAAGGGAGGAGTGAGCGATTTGGCTGCACTGGAGGTCTTTGAAGGAGCCTGACCTATATGCCAGGTGTGATCTACTGAGCCTGCAGTCTGCTCATCCTTCACTGTGATAACAAAGCCTCTTGGCTCCGAGGTTTGTGCCGATGCCAAGGCGGTAACGAGCCTCTGCGGCGAGCGCCAGGATGGTGGTGGTGGTGGGGGGGGGGGGGGGGGTGGGTTATATACCAGTTTGTTATACCGTTGCTGTTTGCTGCAGAAACCTCTTATCTCCATATTTTAACGCCCCTACTTGATCATACTAGTGTCACACAAAAGCATCAAAAGTAGCAGATCCGCAAGCTCAAAATGCGACGCTGTAGATCTGCTACTTTTGTTACAGTTTTGGACCCGATATATAACATTTTCACTTGAACTTAACTGTAATTCAGGTGTGTGTGTGTGTACGTGTGCACGTGTGTGTGTGTGTGTGTGTGTGTGTGTGTGTGTGTGTGTGTGTGTGTGTGTGTGTGTGTGTGTGTGTGTGTGTGCGTGTGTGCGTGCGTGCGTGTGTGCGTGCGTGTGCGTGCGTGCGTGCAAGCGTGTGTGTTTGTTCATGTTGTGACTATTTAAACACTTTCAACCTGGTGTCCCTGTTTTGGGGAGCTTCTACATTTCACTATTTTATTTTTGAAGCCATTTTGCAATGGGGGGGGGGGGGTTATGGCTCTGGCTATAGGGGTCCGTGGCATGGTAGAGTTTGTGGAAACCCCTGGGCTATACTGAACCATAACAGCATAGAAAATAATGACATCAAAAGTCATCAGGTATAGCATTCAATAATAGGAAAAAACATATGCAAACACACAGACCTCTCACACAATGCAAACCATTATCAGCTTGGAATAAATAATAATAAACCAAGAAAGGAAAAATCATAATAAATAAATAAAAGGTATGATGAAAATCATTTTTAAATAAAAGATTGGAAGAAAGTATTCAGCCATAAGAGGGGATCGATCTGCCTGAAAGAAAGAAAATCAAAGGTAAATAATGTCCAGTGAGGAAGTCTTTGAGGTCAAACAGCACAGGAAGATGAGCAGGTTTCAACCTCATGCAGAGTGACTATGACTGACCGGAGGTTTCAACCTCATGCAGAGTGACTATGACTGACAGGAAGGTATAGGTGGAGGCAGCGGCACACGTTTTGCTTTCCAGACGAAAGCAAAACTTAAACTGAGGCATGATAATCATATTAGAATAATGATTTTATATATATATATATATATATATATATATATATATATCTTTTACATAGAATCTCAAGAAAACAAATATTCACCAACAAGATCAGAACAGAAAGGAAAACTCCCCTGGTCATAACAATCTCCACGAGAGGACATGGTTATGACTGTAACCCCTGTGTAAAAGGTTGCTAAGTCATGCAGAATCGTTAATTTGGCGTACCTTGGCTCATTCTATTCATCCTTGTTGCACTTCAGAAAGAGAGGTAAGTAATCTACTGTAAGTTAAGTGGTATTTACTGTACACTGTATGAAGCAGATAACAAAACGTGACATATACTGTGAAGACTGTCTAAGATTAATGTTATACGTCTTTACATATTTTAAGATGTATCCATTCAGCATTCATCGATTAGTCATTCCTCTGAGTGTGACAGCATGATTGTAACAAATCTGCATGCTTTTCTTTAATAAATAACTTAACATTAGCTAAATGCTTTTGCCTTGCGCTGCATTACGCCAAATTTATGCTCCGTTCCACGATGGAAAATAGCCGAATCTACAAGCGAAGCATTATGAGATTGTTGTTTCGGCAATTTTCCGTACAACAAAGTATAAATCAGGCTTTGTTCACCTGGTAGGTATAACCTGAAAATTTCAAAATGAATCCTTTTTTTTAGGGGGAGGAGTAATTACTGTGGGAGTATTTGAGTCAAAAATATTTGACCAAATTTGAATTCTAACTCTTGTCTTCTGCAAAAATATATAAAAAGGAAACAGGAAACGATAGCTTACTAACATGGGACATGCAGTAAAGCAGTACACATATATGCACCATGGATAACAAAACATCAACAGTGCTCATGAGAGATGGGCTTATGAGTGTCAGTCAGCTAATCAACTTAATCATAGACAGGCTAAACAGCTATAATAAATACAATCAAACCACAATACATGACTATGTTTCTATTGTCACGAATCAAGTATTTAGAGTACAAAAATGGTAAGTCAACGACACGTTCAACAACAACCACAAAAACAACGTGTTGGACGCAAATGATGGGAATATTAAAACAGAGAAAACTTCAGTGTATAATTATACCTATTGAACGCACACTGTAAAACCCTGAGTGTTCATTATAACCTGTAAACCCGCACAGGTACGTTTTTACACTATCAGTGTCCCTATTTTGGGCGTGTAGGCAAAAATAACAAAAATAGCCTGTGGTAGATAAATCATTAATTTTTGCTTTATTATTGTGGATTTGTTTCCAGCTACTGTATTATGGCTGTGCTCAACTATGTATGTTTCCACTCTGTGTGTGAATGCGTTGATGGTCACTATGGTAGCGTTGCCATGACAGCCTGGACCACATGCAAGGTGAGGATGGAGAAAAATGCAGAAACGATGGACACTGATGCACACGTAACAAACACACACAGAACACACTCACACTCACACTCACACTCACACTCACACTCACACTCACACTCACACTCACACTCACACTCACACTCACACTCACACTCACACTCACACTCACACTCACACTCACACTCACACACACACACACACACACACACACACACGTGTTGACTACAGTCCACAAACAGTACACACGCAGCAAAACAAAAATCATCAGAGATACACACACACGCACACCACTGCGTACACAGTTACATACTTCTGTTTGTCGCGAGACTCCCGGCTCTTACTGCTGCGGTTCTGCCGGTTGGTGGGGGGGATGGAGTGGACGGAGGAGCTCTTTTTGCTGGAGGAATGGGAGGAGTGGGAGGAGTGCGACAGACTGGCCCGGGACTGGCCAGCGTTGTGGTCAAACTGCATGAGGCAGAAGATCAGGTCCGTCGGCACCAGCTCAAACTCGTACGGTGGGTTGGTGATCACGTACCTTTCGCCACACACGCATGAACGCGCACGCACGCACGCACGCACGCACGCACGCACGCACACACACACACACACACACACACACACACACACACACACACACACACACACACACACACACACACACACACACACACACACACACACACACACACACACACACACACACACACACACACACACACACACACACACACACACACACACACACACACACACACACACAATGTAGTTAGTTCAAAGTTAGTTCAACAAAGTTCGCTCGGGCCATTAGGCAGAGAATAGCGTACAGATCAGTGTTTCTCAACCGTTTTTTATTTTATTTTTAAGGACTGTGTGGGATGGGTTTACGAGCATCTACTGTACTCTGTGAGATCTGGTCATTTTAACTCTTGACTGTAGAGAGATGACTTCCGCACACCCGGTTTAATTTTCAGTAGGTGCGTATACGTAGGTCCTAGCAGAGCAGCAAACGTATGGAGAAGGAGGAGAGACCCGCACACCGCCACTTGCTGGTTCAAGAGTTGTATTTAAATAAGTCATAGCAACGTTTCGGCCTTCTTCAGGCATGTACAAAATGGAACCAAACTTGACTGTACAAATGGAACCAAACTAAACCATTTCGTACAGTTCCAGCAGGGAATCCCAGACGTCACGTTCCCTGGCGATACCGAGGCGTTCATAGATAGAGACGATGGAGATACAATCCCCCACACCCCCATCTGGTCCTTCGTCTGCCCCGTGGTTTCTTGGTCTTCGTTCCCCTAGGGAGACGCTCATGAGGCATCCGAAATAACTGTCTCCTTTCCACGTAAAGGAGCAGTGGCTCTACTCTGAGACTCCCTCCCGGGTGACTGAACTTCTCACCCATCCAATAGCGTGAGAAAACTCATTTTGGCCACTTGTATCCGGGAACTTGTATATTTCTCATTTACTTGTCACTTACATGCTGCATAGCGGTATATGTATATGTCACTTACACGTTCTTGTAAAGTGTGTTGGTGAGTAGGGCTGTTGTACTGAACCTACCTCTTTGTGCACCCGCTCGGCACAGTCATGTGAGCATCTCTTAGTCTGTAGATGCCGAAACACAGCATGTTGTAAGTCTTCAGCGCTTTACAGAACAAATCCCCGTAGCATCCGCCATCCTGAAACCCAGTGGAACAGAAAAACAGCGTTAGTGTGTGCCTGGTGTATAGCTAGTATAGCTATGCAACTCAAGATGACAGCCGGACAGTGCAATACTCATTTTGAAATTGAACAGTACATTAAAATGTCTATCTGTAAATATTCAAGGTGAGGAATATGCAATAGAGTAACATAAACATGGCTCGGTGCTGCACAAACAGGAAGCAGCTGCCACTTACCCCCAAGTCTGCGAAGGGCCCGTCGTAGAGCGCCAGCTGGGCCACACGACAGCGGTCTCGGTTGGCCAGGGTCTGCGGCGTGCTGTAGCCCCCCCTGAGAGCGTTCTCTTCAGCCAACAGGGCCTCCAGCTCGGGGGTGGCGCCCCCTGTGACCAGCGTGCGAATCAGGGTGAGGATATTATCGTTGAAGTATGTCTGGGGAGATGAGAGAGAAAAAATGCCTTTATAGTCACAAGGAGAAAGGAGGAGAAAGGTGGCACGTTGAGGGGAGATGACACAGGTTGCTATCTAGACCAACGTTTCCCTAACAATGGAACCATTCTTATGTGTCGCGAGTTTCCAACAACAAAAAAGGTTTTCAAAAAAGGATATTAAAAACCTTTTAAGAGATAGAGAATCTACACAATCAGGAGTGCATGCTAGATGTGCTGTACCGGGGAACAATGGTTTTGCCGGTGATATGTTTCTAGCACCTCTATGTGACCGCGCCCTTTATAATAAATTATAATATGGTAATAATAATATGGTCGGTGTCTCAGAGGAGGGATGTGGACACTGGACAGTTCAGAAACCCAATTAAGAGTGACATCATCGGTTGGTCATTTCAAACAACATGTCATTTATAAAATAATTATAGCATGCCAACTTTCTAGAAATAGAAAGCCTTCATTATGATGTCACTGGTAGGCGTGTCTGAGCCACAGATTGAGTAGACAAAAAGGTGCCATAATGATCATTAGTGAGGACCAGTTATATGAAGATGGAGAAGTGGTCATTTAAGGTTAAGCATTGCTTTGTGGCTTAAGAGGGTAACATTTTGCAGTGCCGTTTCAACACATCTCTCCTTCACTGCATACAGTAACCACTGTACCTACAGTATATGCACCGCCGTGTGATCCGTTTCTGGTGAACCAGACACTTCTGCTGTGCTCCGCGGGGTGTCAGGCTCTCTGTTATCCCCCCTCCCTCCCGTCAGAGCCCCTCGCCTTTCCCCCGCATCGTGGAGACAGGCGGTGTCACTCGGCGCGGCCGGGGCCAGAGTGGCAGCTCCTCTCCCTGGGCAGCCTGTCCTGACAGCCCTGCGGGAGTCTCATGATGGATGAGCACTGTCCATTAGCAGGCCTCACCTCTGACCAGCAGCCACACTACAGCTGACGCCTGCCCTGCCACACCCCCTCCCCTCTCCCTCATCCACAGAGAGAGAGAGAGAGAGCTGGTGGAATTGAGCCATCACAACACTGCAGGGAAATATTGCGTTGCAGCGGTCTGTTCCAGCGGAAACCTTGTATCTCCATCATCGTTACTGTCATGCGGACGCCTCTCTGAATTTTAACTTTTTGTGTGTTATTTAAAGTAATTAACGCTCCTAGGTAGTTAATTCCAGTGTCACACAAAAGCATCACAAGTAGTTTCGAACTTGTGGATCTGCTACTTTTGATGCTTTTGAATTTGAATCCTGAAAAATAACAGTTTTGGACATAATTATGAGGTTTCCACCCGACTAAGAGACGGTATTTGAACCTTTTTTTTCTTCTTCTTTTGTTTTCTGTAAATGAAAACCCTATACTTCGTCATACTACAGTGCCACACAAACATATAGCAAGAATAGCCAATCTATACAAGTACAAGATTGTAGATGGCCTATTTTGGAAAATATATTTCAAGCTAAAGTGGTTTGTGAGTGCCTAAGAAGTTTTTCATTGGCTGTACTGACAACCTATCGTCCTGATTGGCTGCCTCGTCTCTAGGCAACCACACACTTTTTACCTCTAGCCGACCTCTCAGCCATGGGATATAAGGCAGCAGCTGGTAATACATTTATGTCAGCTATTCTTTTTTTTTCTATTTTTCTTCTTTTTAAGAGATAGAGATTGAAAACTAATTAACAAGTGCTTGCGACTAAAATAATATAACTACATGGATCCATTGGAACGCAGGTAATTCTTTTCCAGAAATGTGCTTTTGGACATACGAGGTTTCCATCCGACCGTGGCAATAAGTCGGGAGTAGGAAAAGAAATAAAGGTTCTGAAGGTTCTTTTCCTGTCTTTGATATACCTCGATACAGAGTTGACACTGGCAGGAGATAAAAGACATCTCCTTTTTTCATTTTTTTTGCCTGCTATGGCCCACCCTCGTGTCATAACGTGCCATTAAGTTGAACTTCGGCGCTTTACCTTGTTAAAAGATCTAATAAGGCCCTTGAAAGTCGAATCCCTGACACTTTAGATGGGGGGGGAAATGGTTGCGACGAAGACTCCCCCTTTTGATGTCAGCGGAAGCATGCATGGCGGTGAAGTGTGATCGATGTGGCGTTCCACTTTACAAACTTCTGCCTACTTTAGAAAACGCCAGAGCATCTGCATCCGTTATCCTTGTTTAACTCGTTAAAACCAGGGAAAGCGACATTTAGCTTTTGGCTTTTAACATACCAGTAGGATTTTCGGAAATCGCTTAGGGTGTAGAACAGTGGTTATAAAAAAATAGCAGATTTACAAGCTCACAGTGAGTCACTTCGTGCCGTGCTGTGAAGCTTGTACATCTGCTATTTTAATAATAATCTTGAAAGTTTTTATGTTAAGTGAATCATTTTGATATATATAATTTTTAACACAAATCTTCTCTTCTGGGGGTCCCTGGCACAAAACATTTCATTTTGGGGTTCCTTGGCACGAAAAAGTTTGAGAACTACATTTTGTAGAATTGGCCTCAGGTCTTAATGGGTTAAAAAATATATATATATATATAAAAAAAAAAACCTTACCTTCATGGTGTGTTGATTTACACACACTGCTAAAATCTGTGGTGTTCACGAGACGGCATTAGACTTTAATAGTATTCGTGATACAGCTGTAAAACTTTTGCCTTCCATAAACCTTGGTAATAAAAAAGAGCAAGAACCCCCGATGGTCGATACAGAATGTTATCATAAACATTTGATCATAAACCCTGACCCTGGTCCACCCATTGTGCCTCACTTCCACATTAGTCTGGAGTACTTTCTTCTTATTAGGTGTTGTCATTGTAGGGACAGACCAATCAACTAGAACAAGAGGTTCTCAAACTGTGGGGGGGGGGCATAGAGAAACATAGCTTTGACTACTTTGATAAGACACAATGTCATGGTAAATTTATTTTCTTATACATAACGGTATTCATATTCAAGGCTATAGGCTAAAGGCTACTTACTATATGTTTAAATTAAGCTTAATTTTGGCTTTAACTTTGACCGCAAGTGTTGTAAAAAAGAGAACCCCTGATCCAACAAAGAAGCTACAGCAGATACCGTAGTGTTTGCAACGTGTGATCAAACAAAGCAAAACGGCCTCCATCTTCTACACTACAGTCATCTACTTTCTGCCTTCTGGCGTTTTTCTCTCAGATTCTTCTCAGTCTGTCTCCCATCAAAGTTATTGCTGTCTGTATCCGTTTGTCTCAGTGTAATCTCTGTATCTATGTATCTGTGTAAATCTTTATCTCTCTGTATCTGTGTATCTATGATCTCCATCTCCTGGAGATACAACCAGTGCAACAAACAAACACGAAACAACACACTGCACCTTCATAACGCTCCATCTTAGCTTGTTCAACATGTATGTTATTAAGTCAAAGGCAAACACACGCTGTTCCCTAACAGCCCACACAATTATAGTATATATACGCACGCATGCACGCACCCACGCACCTGTAGTAACAGTGAGGACCACCCTGTTGAAGGCCACCGAGCTAGAGCATAGCGCAGTGTGTGTGTGTGGCGGTTTACTGTTACTCACAGCGCTCATGAGGGAGTCGAGCACGCTGACGGCGAAGGCCGTCCCGCAAGCAAAGGGCTGGGTGAGGTACAGCTCCGTGTCGGGGTCGTCGTCATCGTCCTGGTCCAGGAACTGGACGTTGGAGTCGTTCACTGAGAGAAACGACACACACTCGTCTTAGAGGCGGACACTATGACCCCAAACACAACACACATTAACAGCACGCGCAAACCAACACATGCACGCACATGCACACGCACGCACACGCACACGCACACGCACACGCACACGCACACGCGCACACACACACACACACACACACACACACACACACACACACACACACACACACACACACACACACACACACACACCTGAGAGTGCAGGAATCATATCTATTTTGTTCTTTTCTCTCAGTCAGTCTTTTGGAAGAATCAAATATCACAATCTTTTTTGGACATTAGATTTATTTTTAATTTGTCAAAAAAAATCAAAAATAGTGAAAATGTATTTATTAATTAATTTATTATATTGTGTATACCATATAAAATGATTTTTAACTTTTTTGTTTTAAGTTTAAAGAACAAAATAAGGTATACAGTAAGTGATTAAAACCAGGAAGAGACAACACGCCTTTGTTTTTTCTCGGCTTGATTACTGCAATGCACTTTTTTCAGGACTGCCTAAGAAAACAACTGACAGATTACAACTTGTCCAAAATGCAGCAGCCAGAGTTTTAACTAGAACTAAGATGAGAGAACATATTACTCCAGTTTTGGCATCACTGCACTGGCTTCCAGTTGTTTTTAGGATTGATTTGATTGAAATTATTTTACTTGTCTATAAAGCTCTCAATGGTCTCGCACCTTCCTACCTACTTGACTGCCTGCCTAAATATGTCCCAAACCGCCCCCTAAGGTCTTCCACCGCCGGCCTGCTCGCTTTGCCCAAAAAAATGGCAACAAAAAAATACGGGGAAGCAGCTTTTTGCTTCTACGGGCCGTCGGCATGGAACAAGCTCCCACTGTACCTTCGTCAGGCAGCCTCTGTAGACATTTTTAAAGCTCAGCTCAAGACCCACTTCTACAACATTGCCTTTAATTTATCTTGTATTTTTTATTTTTCATGTCCTCACTGTACTGCATTACTGCTTGTTTTTTAATGTCGTTGCCTTGCTTTTCTTTTATTCTCCATTGTTCTGTAAAGCACTTTGAGCTGCATTTCATGTCATGAAAGGTGCTATACAAATAAAGTTTTATTATTATTATTATTAACAGTATTATTTTACGATATGCAAAATCTTTGAGCATATCTATAGTGTCATATCACAATATGGTTATAATATTGACATGCCGCCTAGCCCTGTTTGCAAGTATCCTGGCAAGGTATCATTGCCCACACAAGGTCTCAGGTGCGTGGGTACTGACGAGAAGGGTGCTGACATGTGGGGATAATGGTGTTAATGTAATTACACACATTAGATGTTTTTACTATACGGTACCAATTCACTTGTTTCTGACAACTGACATCTTCGATTGTCCATGAAATATTCTCAACGGACCATAATATGAAGATATATGCATGACTAAACTATTACATTATTACATATCAGTGGTTCGCAAAGTTATTTAATTCCAAGGACCCGCCTAACACGGGTACAAATGGACCCTTGACGGGTCCATTTGGATGCATTGTTACAGACTTACTAACTTTAATGGCCCTAACGTGACAACAGCATAACGTCTCTGTCGGGTGGAAAAGTAGCAGATCGGCAAGTTCCAAAAGCTTGCAGATCTGCTCATTTTGATGCTTTTGTGTGACAGTCACACTAGTATGATCAACTAGGGCGTTAATTTACGAAAGAAACTCAAAAAGTTAGAATATGGAGATAAGAGGTTTCTGCCTGACAGTGACAGTATGCTACAATGCTGAGAGGTTCAGAGCAAGGATATACAAACTGCATATTTCATCTGCACTACGGTATATATAATTATAATATATATACATCACGTGCAAAATGCATTTGAGAAGTTCAAATGACAAACATAATAATAAACCATGTTTGGAGAGAAAACCAATGACAACATTACTAGCCATTATAGAAGCCCCTTGCTATTGCAGTGAATCAATCATAGGTTAATGCTTCAACAGCAGTTGCAGATTGTTGAAGTTGATAAGTATAAGTTGATAGTATAAGTGCAAAGTATAAGTTGATTCTGTGCTTGTAAGAAAATTCAGGGCTTCTGTAGAGGCTAGTTTCTAGCGTGAGACCGTCATGCACTCAACTAACTTGCATTCCATAGCTTTCTTTGATATCTGAGAGAAATGTGTTTGGCCACACATTCGGAGATATACAACTCAAATATTTACCTGTGTCCTGAAAGTCAAATTTAAAATACAATAGAATGCAACCCCCGGTGACAAAAATACCCTTAGGCAAACCCTTTTATCGCACACATGTACCGAGATTAACAACTCAAATAACTTAGCTTTGAGATTAACAGCTCAAATACAATGGAATGAATACATATGAATGAATGACCTGTGTGAATGAAGAAGAAACGTAATATACGCGAGGAAACATGTGGAACATAATTGGAAACGATCAAATCCCAGCGTCTTCGGTGTGACAACCAAGCACTCCTCCGAGGGCCTGTCTATAAAAACCTAGATGCCTCATTCTCCGTTTGACTCCCTGCTCTTTATAGTGAGACATTTAGATTGTGTCAAAGGTCATGTGTCACATGATTTTTGACCTGAAGGTCAAGATTCAATTTATCCCCTGAGCAAGCAGGGTCTATTAGATCAATGGTAAAACATCCGGGTTCAAATCTGGGGTAGAAGAGGAAAGTTCCATAGTGCAGCTTTAACACAGAGAGTGTACAAATGGATCCAAATGGACCTGTAACCATTTTGTCCACTCTTGTGGTGCGTTCAGACTTGGGTGGTTAGAGCGGCGCGATTACATACAAAGTCAATGCAAAGATGAGAATTGCGCGAACGGGCACAAACTGGACGAACCGAGGCGAATATAAATATTCAGGTCTGAACGCAGCTTCAGTTACAGACCCAAATAGGGTCCATTTGGACCCCTGATGGTCCCCAGACCCCACGCTGAGAAACAGTGGTGCCTCAGCCTGCGTTTGGCTTATTTCTAGCGACAATAGACACAGTGAACGCTTTCTGAGTGTGGACCTATAGCGTAATTTGAAAAGCAGCACAACGTCCAAGCTTCAGAGGGGAATAAGGTCTGGCGGAAGGGATCCATCCGGGTGCTTGAAAATAAACAATAATAACAAACCCAAAAAAGGGTTGATCTCAAGTTGTCTTTTTTTTTTAGATATATGTTTTTCTTTTTTTTCTCAGCCCTTTCTGTGTGCTGTGAAACAGAACAATGTCAGTCAAAGAGACAAGGACGCAAACGGAGCCAGGCTGTATGGAGTGAACCGGGGTGGGTGGGGGTGAGGCCTGGTGATGAGAGGTGTAGTGAGGTACGGTACTGTAGGTGGGTGGGTGGGTGAGGGTGAGGCCTGGTGATGAGAGGTGTAGTGAGGTGGTACTGTAGGTGGGTGGGTGGGTGAGGGTGAGGCCTGGTGATGAGAGGTGTGGTGAGGTGGTACTGTAGGTGGGCGGGTGGGTGAGGGTGAGGCCTGGTGATGAGAGGTGTGGTGAGGTGGGTGGGGGTGAGGCATGGTGATGGAGAGGTGTGGAGAGGTGATAGGTGGGTGGGTGGGTGGTTGGGTGGGTAGCGCCGGTGTTACCAAAAGAGCCACAAGGACAGACTGAGCATGATCAGAAATGTCTGGCGATGCTCTGAAAATGCCATTTAAAAAAATACATAATAATAAACCACCTAAGAAACAACAACAACAACAACAACAAAGCAGCCAACGGCAACAGCAACAATACCAAAAATCGTTGCAAGAGAGTTGGAGAAAAGGTAGGGCTGGGCAATTAACCGAAAATACATCGAAACCAATATATATATTGTTTTGTTATTTTAAATAATCGACTGAATCGATTAGTCGAATTAATCCTGCATTGTACAAAAATAGCTAGTATAGATCCGTTATTTCCAGCAAAAAAAAGAGAAAAAAAAAACGTTCATTGAACTCATTCAAGGCAAAAGCGAGGACATAATGGTGATAAGGACTTTGAAGTGGTATATGGCCCAGCCCTAAGACAAGCCGATGACGGTGAGGAGGGGCGGAGCAGCATAGCGGACGATGGGAGGACGAAGGCTCGGCTCTCTTACCCAGCTCCGTTATCATTTGAATGTTGATCCCACTTTTTTTTTCCTGACTCAACGAAACCAAAGGCAGAAGTTTGCCAGGTTTAGCTAATGGAACGATGAGAACAAGTGTGGAAGAAAGTGGGGGAGAAATGGCGTGTAGTTATTGAAAACGGATTGGAGGAATAAATAAAAAAAAGGGTACCACTACCTTGATATGTTAATGTTTCTTCCCAACCAAACACCCGTGAACCTGTGATATGCTAGTACAATTGAATTAGCCCTTCACTAAATCCCACCCCAAAAAAGTGATTGTCCAATGCCAATCCAAATAGTTTAGCAACGGTTGCTATGCAGGTCAAGCTTTCTTCGCTGCTAACGTGCCTATTGGACAAGGATGGGTTGGGGAGGGACTTAGTTTGAAGGGCTAATTGATCAAATTTAATTCCAGGGTCCATTTTGGTTCCATTGGTACGCTCTCTGGGTGATTGGACCAGCTGTCGGTTGGTCCCCGGACCAGACACTGAGAACAAGTACTGTAGGCTATGCCGACTCAAACCTCTCCTGTCAAACAGAGTTACTGTGAGGCCCAAAGGCGAAAGAAAAGCTTGTCTGTTGAGGTGAAAGTGCCACGCTGTGGATTACAGAGTACAGTATAGGCACGGGCACGCACTTTGCTAAAGCTGTCTCTGAAACAAATCGACAACCAAACATGTCACGGTTGAGACAAGTGATAAAGGGATAAACAAACAAGGTCTTATCCACAAACATACACGACACCAGAGCGCGTCACGCGCCACCCCGAAACATAATCGATCGCACCACCCGGGACGGAGACAGGGTGGTGCTGACGTTTGTGTTCCCGCTGTAATGTGGTCCCTGGCACCGTAGAGCAGACACACTGACAAAGTCATTACGTGGTGTGGATGCAGGCTCGGGGGGAGACCTTGCAGCTATTCTCCCTCCTTCCTATAGGAGGAGGGAACGGTGGCGTTTTCCAAATCACCCAAATTACTGAATGCTCCTTTAAAGCCATGACGTAATGTACAAGCTATACGATCAAATGATAACCAAGCGGCTATGTAATAATGGGGCTTTCTGGGAGTTCTAAGGCACGGTGTGATTTAAAACCAAGCCACACGAAGGGAACCGATAACTCCACCACGCACAGTACCACAAGCCAAAACCATTAAATGGGTTCCAATGGCTCCACTGTAGTTATTTTATAAATTTCAAATTATTTTGTATTATTATTAAAAAAAAATCACACACTATTTCTGCCACCTTTGAGTGACACTGTAGTATAACGAAGCATTCGTTAGAAAGAAACATGCCGTCTCTGTCGGGTGGAAACTCTTACTCTTCAGGATTCAAATGAAATTTGTGGATCTGCTACTTTCGATGCTTTTGTGTGAGGCCGTAGCATCATCAAGTAGGGGGTTAATTTATGAAAAAAAAACACACAAACATTATGTAGATACCAGTAAGAGCTTTCTGATCGACAGCAACACTAAAAGTGACGACGATATATACGGCTGACTCGTGTCTAGTAAGGAACAGCTCTCCTCTCTGTATGGTTAAAGTCTGGCTCCCAGTGGTGGAAAAAGTACTCACACTTTTTACTTCAATAAAAAGTCCCAATACTGCAATATAGAAATACTCGGTTACAAGTAAAAGTCCGGAATTCAAAATGTACTTGAGTAAATGTACAAAAGTATTGACATCAAAATGTACTGAAAGAACTTAAAGTTAAAGTACTCATTATCATTTCAAGTCTTCAAATGTATAAAAATCTTGCGTCGCATCGAATCGCATATATATATATATTTCGGACGAAAAATATAGGGCTGAAGTGGTTACTGTGTGTTTTGTCATAATAAGCAAAATCTACAAAGTATCTAGTAACTAAAGTTTTCAGATACATGTAGTGGTAGTAAAAGTACAGAAGTGAAAGTACTGGAAAATGGAAATACTCAAGTAAAGTACAAATACCTCACAATTGTACATAACTATACATGTGTAAGTAAATGTACATAGTTACTTTCCACCACTGGTTAAAGTCTGGCTCCGGTACAACAGACATTACGGTGCGTCAGGTCCGGTCCATTCACCTCTCTCTGGCCCTCTCTTAGCTAGGCCTCACGCTCCACTGCCCTCTAATTGGGTCAGGGGAGATAGAGTGCGCGGTCTCTGGTGCTTTAGCAACGGCCCCCTCGGAGATCTGAAAGTTTCATGAGTCCCCCCACCTCTCGTACCACCGGGAATACAGCCACCACCATTGTTATTAATAAATGGACCCATTTTGCAAACATGGCAGTTTCACCTCACCCCCCCCCCCCCTCTCTCTGCATTTTCACTCTCTTTCACTTCCTCTCTCTCAACCTCTCTCTCTCTCACCGTATCCATCAGACTGTGTTTCTCTTGTGAATTAGTGAGCAAATTGCAGGAAATGGGACTCTAGTCCTAAAAAATTGTTCAAGTTGAATGGCATTATCTTATAGAACTGACAACCTCAAAATGCATTTTTATTTTTATTTTAACCACTTAGACCCTATACTTAGTTTACCAAAGTCCCCCAGGGATCTGTAGTAGGCCTATTTTGTTTTGCTCTATACACATATCTTTGCAAAAAAATCTACAAGCTCTTAGATCTTCTAAATTCGCTGAATGTCTGGCGACTGGATAGATCCGCTATAGGGTTCAAAGTGGTTAAATGCAGTATATAGCTAACTATAATATAGTTAGCTATATAATGCATTTAGTCGATAATATCGACACTAGGCTACTCTGATCCTAAGTTCACATAGAGGAGTGTATGAAGGCCGCTGAAAGTTAGGCAAAGCAAACTGACATCACAGGATGAAAACCACGAAAATTCCACAGTAACATTCTAACGTCCGCAATGAACTCAAATGTTTGGGAATTTTTTGGTATATAGCAGCATGGTGCTCAAGCCTTGCAGCGAGACGCTGGGTTATAATGCCGCTGAAATGAGTAATGATGAGTTGAACTGGAGGTTATTTTAGCTTCGGGTCTTGCCAGTTGTAAACTGGCCAGTTGTAAACTGGCTTACCTAGCTCTGTGATGATGGGGATGTGTAGTCCGGTGGTGACGGACGCCTGCCGGACCAAGCCATGTACTGGACTGCTGTCTGGAGAAGACCTGTCCATTCCAGGAGGCGTGAAACCTGGAACAACCACAGCACATTAATATTGACATTAACAATTTTTTTCTAGACATCTATTTTCTATTATACATTCCCAACCCGGTGGGCCGTGAGGATATCAGGAGGAGCGAGTGCATTCTCCGGCAGCAGCGATCAGACGTGGGCGGGCGGCGTTCCCGGGGGGAGGGGCGGCACCTTCCGGGGAAGGTGGGGGGATTATGACACTCCACTGCCGCTCCGTTCCGCGGCAGTGTCGGTACGTTCGGCGGCCGACACCCCAACTGTTGATAACAGCCGCGGCTCTAGACACCCGTGAGGCCACTCACCCGTGGTTCCCGACATGCGCTTCCGGTTAAAAATCAGCCGTGTCTTCCCTGTGCGGTTAGGGTGAGGGTCTGGGGTTGGGTGTCGGACTGCTGCCGCCGGTAGCGGAAAATGCACTCGCTCTCTCTCCTGCTACGGCCTCGGCTACTATCGGCAGTTGGCGCCGGAAAATGCACTCGCTCTCTCAGGATATTGCAAGTGGGGCCCAGATTAAATGGCGACACTACACAAGGCCCACCCATCTCACCACTTAACACGGCATCCTGTTGGCTGCCGTGTTAAGCGGTCAGATGGGTGGGCCGTGGACGCGTTCAAGGCTTTCAAGTGTGCATGGGGAGGGGACCCCTGATCCCCCTGATCCACCCAACACTAAAACATATCAAAGCAGTCTTTCTACCAGGGCTGTATTCATCTGTGTCATATACTGTACAGTAGTGGTTCAAATGGAGTTGTTTTCCTTAAAAGAAAATACCCTATACCACTTTCACAGAGACTTTGTTATGATATAAACATTTTAATATAAATATATAATGTAATTCTCAAGAATGTGTGTATACTATATGTACTGTATATGTATAAATATTATTTTATTATCATTTGACAATCCTATTTTTTCTTTTCTCTCCTATACTCCATAGACGGAAACTTAAAAAGGAATAGCCTATAATATATAAAACAAAATCTTCTTGTTTTCATTTATTATCATTATTAGGCTTAGATTTCAGTAGCAAATGCTGTCTCACGTGGGCGGTAGTAGTCAGAAATCATTTGCACGCATGCACGCATGCACGCATGCACGCACGCACACACACACGCACACGCACAAAACCACCTGAAAAAACCCCAAAGTGCCTTCAATCTCCACTGGTATATCATAAGTGGCAGAATGTGACCTGTTAGTGTACCTGTACGTCAGTGCCATTTTACACACACAGTGCATGTGGCCTCACTCAGTTAGTGCTTGATGCATTATTCTCTCCACGTCATTCAAACACAGCAGATTGACAGAAAAAAGGGGACCTGTCTTAAAAAAAAAAAAAACAGTATGGTTATTGTGCTTTTAAGGGTGAGCCGAGACATATTTAGCATTTGCAGCCTTCCGTCGACGGGCAGATATAAATTTTATATGTTGTTCATTTTGTTACCATAAAAACCCGCCGGAGTGAATCCTGAAAACCTTTTATCGGAAAATAGCGCCGGGTTCGGGAATCCATGAAATACAAGCGCAAGTGACAAGGGGTATGAATTCACATGACTTCACAATTTTTGCATTTCCTCAAAGTGACAAGTAAACACCTTAAATCAGTAATGCCGTATGCATAATGCATCAACCGTGTTTTGACATCCATCATTTAGTGCTGACTACAGCAAAAAAAAGAAAAAAGAAAACGTGAGCTTATACTTCTTGTGGGGCGAGGAGACATAATGCAGGGAATATATTCAGGTCACAAAGTTTTACAAGGATTGCACATTCTGTGTGTGTGAGTGAGAGTGTGTGTGTGTGTTGGAGGGGGCTGCGATATCCTGCCAAGAAACTTGACGGGCCGTTTACAGTACAAAAGACATTCCTTCGCCCTTTACAACAGAATCACGCGCACGCACACACACACACACACACACACACACACACACACACACACACACACACACACACACACACACACACACACACACACACACACACACACACACACACACACACACACACACACACACACACACACACACACACACACACACACACACACACACCCCCCCCCCCCCCCCCCCCCCGAAGCAGAGATCATCTTACTGCAAGTCTTGTTGTGGCAATTATTGAAACTCGGGAATCGCCCACCAGCTTTGACACTCTTGAGTCAACAACAGGGGAGCGCGAGGCTCTCTCTCCCAATGCAAACATCATTTTGTTTCGATGTCCATAAAGGATGACGCATACACCCCACTGGGGAGTGACAGCCAGGTTTTGGGATATTTTGCCTCTAAAGCGATTCTCCTAATGTATCACAGTAAACAAGATGCCTATGGTTGGTACAGTAGCACACAGCGGCAGATATGACTGCTGCATGCTGGGGGAAAAACAGGTGTACGGAACGAAAACTGCTGTTGTGCTGCTTTCAAAAGCAGTTACGGTACCATTACAGTACTGTTGTACAGTACTACTGTACAACAGTGCTACTGTACAACAAGCATCTCAGGAGTTCCGCGGTAAAGTTGGCGAGCTCGTCCACGCGGAGGGGACTGTCTGCAGCTCTTGGAGAAGCAGAGCACTGCGAGAGCTAAAGTTCACACAGGTAACCCAGGTACTCTCAAGTCCTCAGTGCTGATTTTTGACAGCATTGACACCATCATCACAGCGAATAATATATCAATAAAGGCCTTTATTGATAGATTAACAGTGGTTTGACAGGAAAGGGGGAGGGGGGGACACGCAGCAAGGGTCGTCGGGCTCGGGACTCGAACCCGCGACACGCTGTCAGGCTGGATTACCAGCCTAGGTGCCTGGACCGCTCAGCCGAGCCAAGCCTTGACAGCACAAATTTTGATGTTGGTTTTAGTCACATTTTAGTCACCTGGAATGTTTTAGTGTTAGTTAATCTAGTTTTAGTTGACTAAATATCATAATATTTTAGTCGACTGAACCAACAGTTGATTTAGTCGACTAAAATGTGTTTTGGCGGGCCTTGACGCCGCCGTAATGGCTGATTTCATGCTTGTAGATCTACTATTTTCCACCTGCGTGTAAAATGACTTTTTTTGTCTTTTACTATACTGATACTGGATCACTAGTCCCTTCCTAACATTTTAGTGTAGTTTTTATTTGTAGACGATATTATATATATATATATATATATATATATTTTGTCTTACTTGTAGTCATCATAGCTTAGTTTGAATTTAGTTTCCATTTAGTTTTCGTCAGTGAAAAAAGGTAGTCGACGAACATTTCTATATGGGTGAAAGATAATCGAACCCGCCAGGCGGGGAGGTTTGTACATAATGGCGATATGGCGATTCCCGGATTCATCGACAACCGCCGATCCGACCGGCTTGGCAACACTTCCTGGTCAATACGCACACCGCGTATGAAACACATCGGTCGGGTTGGTTCTCCAGATACGCCGGTGATGATGACGACGACACACTCGCTCAAACACAACGCAGATATTTGGAGAAGTAACTTCCCCAACACCTTCCATTGGTTCTGTAGCGTGAAACGAGGTCTATGTCAAGACTATTGTATGGTAGACATGAGAGATCTGGGTTACCCTGTAGCCCCCCCGGGCGGGCACGGCCCAACCCATGCAGCTCTGCTCTGTGGGCTGACTACACGCTGGAGCAGCTGTGAGAATCTGTCCCCCAGGAAGCCTCCATGTTTACTTATTCATTTGCACCTCCTTGTTTTAAATTCCACGGCAGGCATCATGTGAATGAGAGCATGGCAGGGAGGAGGGAATCCCCATAGCAATACCTATGATACAGTACGGCGGCAAGTGTGTGCGTGCGTGCGTGTGTGTGTGTGTGTGTGTGTGCATGTCTGTGTGTGTGTGTGTGTGTGTGTGTGTGTGTGTGTGTGTGTGTGTGTTTTAAAGTGAAATATTTATCACTGGAATGGGCGGTTGATGTAAGACCCAATCACAATAACAATAGGTTCCATCCATCCAGGCACAGAGAGGATATAGTGGCTGGCGGGGGGG
Source organism: Protomyctophum parallelum (assembly GCF_964188405.1). Classification (NCBI taxonomy): domain Eukaryota; kingdom Metazoa; phylum Chordata; class Actinopteri; order Myctophiformes; family Myctophidae; genus Protomyctophum; species Protomyctophum parallelum. The sequence goes on from NC_139704.1 coordinate 26,062,015, forward strand.
AAACCTTGTATGTCCAAAACTCTTAAAATGTTCAGGAAATGGAGAAGAAACGTCACCATGTGTTCCAACGGAGTTGATATTTAGTCACAAGCTCTTGTCGATACCTATTCGTTGGTTGGTCCACAGACGGACTTAAAAACTTTCAGCCTGGAATCACAATTTTGACCATGACGTCATCATTATACGTTTACTTTTCAAACATGGCTGCATATTATCCGATATACTATCGCATTGTGAACTTGTATATCAGCTCTGTTCACACATGACACTGTCATACGATGAGGTATAATATATGTGTTCTTATGTATTTATGGGATTTTTTTTAAAATAAATACATAAAAAGTATGTTTCAGGATAATTGTTAAATTTTCAGGATTCAAATTCGAAAGCGTCCAAAGGTAGAAGATCTGCGAGCTTGTTTGATGCTTCTGTGTGACGATGTAGTTGGTATGATCAAGTAGGGTAGTTAATGTACAAAAAAGAAAAGTTTGAATATGGAGATAGGAGGATTCCTCCGCTGTGCCACGGCTCCTCCGAGCGACAGAGGCTCACAGATCTACCCCTCCTTATTGTCCCCCGGTGGCACCGCTGTATGCACAGCGCATCATCACTCAACCCCAGCCCAGGAACTAACTAATGCTATGGCGTCGCCGCTCGCCCCGCTAACTTTTTCATGAAAGCTCTCATGGAACCCTCAAATAGATCAGTAATAGGACAGCGGCCCGCGGACCCCCTATCTGAAAGGATTTTGTTCCAGGGAGAGACCCCCATAACAGTAGATTAGGCCTATAATTGTTTTTATAGCAGATATATAAACTCACAACGCGTGAAGTCGTACTTTTCGTAACTATTTTCAGATAGCCGATATCGGGTTACGGGGGTCCCCACACCCTACTTTGAGGACCACTGTTCTAAAACATGTCGTGGAGAAAGAAACGCTGGCCTCTCAGACCTTGTTCTTTGATTTGTATCATAGCGACACAGTCGTTGTTGTTCCCCGCATTAAACAGTGCCCCAAGTCCTGCAGATTAATGCTCCAATGACGCTAAAACCTGAGCATGTCTGCGTGTTTGTCACTCGTGCAACACCTGTGTAACGTGTATGCGCACGTGTGTGTGTGTGTGTGTGTGTGTGTGTGTGTGTGTGTGTGTGTGTGTGTGTGTGTGTGTGAGACTGTGTTGTTGTCGTGACTAATGAGGAGCAGCTGAATTCGGCCTGCCTGGTGATTTGTACTGGCTGCTTAATGATGATGAGGCCTGATGGGACGCCAGGCACCGTGTGTTTGTCTGCAAACATCCACAGTCTGTTCCTCTGCCATCCTCGTGTGCCAGACACGCCGGATCACGCCGAGCGAGACATCAAATGGGCGCAGCCAGTCGACGTTGATTACATCATTAAAAAGTATTATCAAGGAGGGGTTTTCAGCGGCGCGTAATTACCAAGGACAAGACGGGAAACAATCAGTGAATTATGCGCTTCGTTCCGAGCACTCGTTTCGTCGGGCATGCAGGGGCCCCTTGATGGTGAAGCAATCAACGCGACAACGACACCCGCTTGGTGTTGGAGTTTTGTTTTAGTTACACCACAATTAGTTCACCACCGCCACCGGACACAAGCTCATAGAGGAGTTTACAGTAGATTCAATTAAAGAAGTTGAGAATGACTTCTGGGAATACACTGTAAGGAAGCAGTACTGTGTGTTAAATGAACCAAATTAACCAAAATGGACCTCTCAGAGTTAAAGACCTGTAACGGTTCATTTGGACCGTCTAGGCGGTCCTTGGGCCCACCCACGATGAAAACCACCAGCTATCAACATATCGACTCTCTACCCTCCTTCGAAACCGCCAGAAAAGAGCACCGATTTTCAACTGGACCTAGATAACAATGTTTTTAAATTATACTTTTTACTCACAATATTCACATGGCGGCCATTTTGCTGTTAAGATAATGAAATCCCAACCCGCAAATATGAATAGTCTCTTGCTCCTAGTATTGATGATATCCTGTATAGTGTTGTATGTCGGACCACAATGGAAACAAGACCTCAGGCCTTTGTGTTACCCTAATTGCACCGCTGCACCTTTTGCAAACTGCTAATAAAGTAATAAATAAAAAGTATTCAATCAATCAATCAAAAATTAAGAGTTTTAGTTCTCAGGATAAATGTCTCTGTATGCTGCCTGATATCCATGCCTACTCCTCGCTCCCTATCATTCTTCTCTCACTCTCCTCGCCTTCTAATGCTTTCCTCTCGTTTCTTCTTTTCCACCCAATCTCGGGAGCGCCTGCTACCGTACCCTTTGCTCCCTGTCACCTGTCACCACCGCCTGTCCCCTTTGGGCAGCGGTGCACTTGGGGAAGTCAGTCTAATAGGGGCCCTCCTTACCTTGGGAATTAGCCTGTAAGACCCCGATGCTGTCATCAAACTGCATAGATTTGATGTTCAGTGACGCCAAGATGCACTCCTTATCTTGCAGCGAGACGTCATCGATATTGTTCTGATTGGCAGAGAGTATAACGCACATGTCGCAGAGGTTGATGTTGACAGCCCTTAAATCTGCCCGACTTAATGGCGTGCCCTTCAGGGTGGAGAGGAAAAGAGAGGGAGGGAGAGAGAGAGAGAGAGAGAGAGAGAGAGAGAGAGAGAGAGAGAGAGAAAGTGGGAAGCGGGGGGGGGCAAGAATGCAAAAATGTGGAGAAGACATGGGGAGAGAGAAAAACAAATTTAAGTCAGAGTGAGCGGAGTGGAGCGTTGGGAAATTAGTTAACAAGTATTCTCATTTTCAAGGCGGTGACATTTCGCTGATCTAACCGGGCGTTGGGGAATTGCAGACGTGGACTCGTCTTAAAGGCTAGCCTGTGCTGTGGGCTACCGTTTGAGGGGGGGGGGCTTCTCCTCTGATCGTCAGTCAAGCCAGCCCTAACAAGCTCTAAGGCAAGCCCACGCCATCTGTGATGGGAGGGTGGCTAGTAGTACAGATCTTCCTTCAACAACTGCACTTAAGATACAATTGGTCCCCAGTTCCATGCGAGATATGGGAGCGAGTGAGCAGCTCACTGAGCGATCACTCAATTGAGTAATTTGTGATCAGATCAAAGCGACAAGTCACTTCCCCCCTGCCACGTGCAATGTGCACTAAAAACGCCCGTGCAATGATCACGTGAGAGAAATTTGTCCCCGAAGTATTAATTTGCTTTGCTGGTTGGTTGGCTGGCTGGCTGTGACCATGGCAATGAAACCAGTATATTCAAAAATAAAGTCATAAAGCACATTGTGGCTTCAATGGCTCCCAGTCTAAGCTTTATGTGTCATCTTCTTGAAGACGACGGTCTTCTTCAAGAAGATGACTGTTAGTCAATACATGAATATATCGTCTGCCCTGCTCCTACCCTTCAGTGGATGTGCAAGCTTGTTTTCATATGTTGAAATGAAACCCAGTGTACTCACAGGCAAGATGGAGACCTTGGGGAAGTTGTGTAAGGTCTCCCACTCTCTCTTCAGATACTCCAGCGAGCCCACAAACACGATAGGTTTCAGTTCGTGGTAATGGAAATTGCTGGCTCTTAAAGGCATAACCAAGTTTCGCAGCCCCACCAAAGCGGACGTGACATCCCCAAATATACAGACCACTACATGGCCGCTCAGCACCGTCATGGAGGCCTCACTCCGGGTCTAAGAAGGAGACGAGAGAGAGAGTAGAGAGAGACAGACACAAGGAGGGGAGGGGAGAGAAGAAGACAAGTGTCAGAAAGAGAGGGGGAGAGAGAGATAGGGAGACGTGGAACAGGGCGATAGACGGTGGACCCAGAGGAAAGTAAAAAGTGATACATGCGGATGAAAAGAGAGATGAGTGAATGGTATAATAGTCTATATGCATATTAACTAACACAGGGGTTCCCAAACGTTTTAGCTCCAGACCCAATAGAGAGATCTGGTGCCTCCACATGACATAACAAAAATATATCATGAATGAATCACTAGAGCCCTATTTAAATTTGATATTGAAAATAGTCAATCTTCAATACGTCGATGCGTTGTTTTCTTGTAGATCGACTATTTTCACTATTTCTTAAGGTTTTTAAAGGCAGGGTAATTGTTTGGTTAAAACAAAATGTTAAAGCACTCTATTCTGGTAGTGATCATTAACACTTAACACTTGTAACCAAAGAAAATCACTTACCCTACCAAATGCATAATGTCTTCTTTATAATCATTCATTGGAAATGTAAAAAAAAGTGGATGTTTTCTATTTACTATTTTACCTGTAACAAAAATGGTAGTCTGCCCCCAAAAAAACATTGTTTGGGAACCACTGAACCAACATATTCTATAATTCTGTTTACAGGTAGTCAGAGTAAGCGGGAAATCAACACAAGATTGAATAAACTTCTAGGAATAAAAACAAAATATCTTGGTTCCAAAAAACTGCACACAACCCTTAAAAAGGGAGAGCAACATGTGCTAAAAGAAAATCCCCCCCCCCCTCCCTCCTCCTTCCCAAAAAACAAAACAAATATAGCTCAAGAGATTTTAGGCACCGAGGCATGTCTTTAAAATGTCATACATCGAGACAGGAATTTACACACAAGAGCTTGTGTGTAAAGAGCATGTTATCAGAGAATATTGCAGCGGTCTTGCTTCAGTGCTTTCATAATCCAACTGTCTGGGTCAGACAGTGTGGGGGAGGGGGGGGGAGGAAAAAAAAGCTCTTTCCCTGAAAGACCAGGCTAATTGTGGTTGTGCTACTTGTGTGCATCTCGTTTCTTCATGAGAGCGAGGATGATCACAAAGTAGCCAGCAACAACAACGCCGACAGGCATGCCCACACACACACAAAATGCCTAGGAGGATGCGCTGACCTAAAATCTCCCCTATACCCAGTCCGCCTCTGCACAAAGCCATACCTATAGTCTTATTTACATTACCCACCGGTGAGCTTGGTGTACGCATACATAGAAAACGTTGGTTCAACTCACCTTCCATGTTACAACAGAGAGGCAGTGAGAAGAAATGTCAATACTCATTAGTATGTGCGCTGCATTACCACATCATGGGAGGGAAACGTTTGTTCCTTTAGCATTCTTAACAAGGTCATTTCTACCATTGGTGATTGATTCTCGGCTTACTGAGCGAAGCACCGAAAACAGATGAACTCGGCGGTTTTCGAAACCTCGGCCGTTCACTCACCAGGATGACCTTTTCGATCTCTTTTGACGGGCACCAGTGGAACATCCCCGTGGAATCGTACTTTTTCACGTTCATGTCCATGTTCTCCATTTGATCGTTGGGAATCAGCAGGGGGTCGTGTCTGCTGGAGGGGGAGAAGCAACAATAGCTGTTAAGGCCCGATTTGAAAGCGTGTATATCTCGTTCAAACGTGTTGCGAGAGGTGGTGGCACTATAGGGTCTCAGATCCGATCAATGCCCTGTGTTCATTTTACACCTTAATCATTTCTTACTTCCTCCACAGATACAGTACATAATACTATTATAGGTACAGTACAGTACAATCATCCTTACCAGTGGTGGACACAGTAACAAAGCATGTTTGCTTGAGTACTACACTTACAGTAAGTACATTTTATGAGTACCCCGTTGATGTCAGACCGAAAACTCTCTCCATCCAAACAATCTCCATCTCCAACTTTTTATTCTTTTTCATAAATGAACACCCTACTTGATCATACTACAGCGAATTATGAACCCAGGACCTGAATGGAAACAAGACCACAAGGACTTTTTCCGGTGGTCCCTTTGGCCGTGTGTTTGACTGTACCCTGTACTGATTACATTTATGTTTGACTGTACCCTGTACTGATTACATTTATGTTTGACTGTACCCTGTACTGACTAGACTACATTTCTGTTTGACTGATTACATTTCTGCCAATAAAGTATTCAATCAATCAATCAATCAAAGCGTCACACAAAACCATCAAAAGTAGCGGACACGTTTTGAGCTCGTCAATCTGTTACTTTTCAATTGAACTGAGCTTTCTGTACGCTCTGTACTTTTTAGGATTCTTCACTTTCACTCCAATACATTTCAAAGACAAATATTGTACTTTTCACTACCGGTACATTTCAAAAGGGAAAACAATTATTGTGATTTATGAATTAACCACCTAAGCCCGGCCTATATCAAATAGCATACCGGTAGTGAAGATTGCAGATCTACAAGCATGTTGCAGTTTTGAGCTTATAAATCTTGGTATTTTCTGTCAAATCTTTGCTTTTATTGGGATTTTAATACAGCAAAGCCATAGTCATATTAAAAAGAAAATGTATGTCATTCGTACCTTTGAACCCTTACATATTTTAACACAAGCACAAATACTGACAAAACAACTTCCACACAGAAATATTTGACCAGGAGTGTCTGGGGGGGCGGTGTTTGAGTACAGCACTTTGTCCACCACTGATCCATACCGATTCAGCCCATGCGTCTCATCCATTCTCTTTGCTCCGTCTCACGAGGATGTCCCAACTCACCGCTATAGCTAGGTCACAGGGGAGCTGAGGCATGCGTGATGCTAGCCAGGCGGTGCGACAAAGCCACCGAGCGCGGCCTGAGTGCTACTGACTGAGAGGCACGACAACACAGGTCCAATTACCAGCTCTTTACCCGCGCTCTGCACCTCCCGACGCCATGCTGCGCAAACAGTAAAAGGTCTGACAGGCCTGCACTTTAAATATTTCAGGAATTTTGCCCAATCACATTTTGTTCCCCCCTCCAACTGATGGCCATGAATGTTTCAACAGTGCCGGCTAATCCGCTGCAGCGGGGCATGCTGCATTCTATTACGTGTAACATTGACCATGAAAGGCTTTCTTGCCACTTCGTGGAATACTGCCGTTCCTTGTTGTTTGCTCTCATTCTACAAGACATGATCTCGGAATTGTTCCGGAGACAACCCAGGAAAAAAGAAAAGATATACCGCCCACCCACCCATAAGCATTATGATTAATTCCCCATGTGCGATACAAAGAAAAAGACAAAAAATATCTGCACCACATTTTAATCAAAATGATATAGTTTGTTCAATTTGCATTAGCTCAACACATTTCTAAACAAGATAAATCACAGAAACGTAGACATTCGAGTAATATAGGAAAAAGGCATCTTGAGAATCTGACATGCATCTCTCTCTCTCTCTCTCTCCCCCCACCCCCCCCTGACAAGGCTTTGATGTTTCCCCTCTCCTTCAGCCTGCATTTGGGTTGCATGCCATCGCAGGAAAATTTAAAAAGAAAAAGCCAAAATACTGTCAATTAGCCACTCTCTCTCCCTCCATCTTTCTCCGCCTCTCTCTTTCCCAATCTAGCTGTACAGTATGGAGATTAAATCACTCAGTGCAGGTGATAATAAAACTGACAGCATTTAGTTTTTTTTTTAACAACTTCGCCTGAATCTTTCATCCAGATCTGTGTGTTGCACCAATCACTCCAGGACCCCCCCCAGCCCCACCACCACCACCCCTGTCACTTCAATGTGCTCCGCTCCGCTCTCATTCCACACGGGGGCTGACTGGCGCGTGCCGTGCAGGCAGGCTGCCGATCCACCTCTATCTGCCAAGACAGCTATCTTTCACACGGCTGTCAGTGGTGTGAGTGGCAGCCTGTCTGTCACGGGGCTCTGACTGCTAGCTCCAACCCTCCACTCCCCCTTTCTCCTCCCTGCCCCGCCCCGGGTAGAGAACCACTACCACGAGGCTGCTAAACCGGGGTTTGACATTTTGTACCACTGAGCTGCGCCGTGTCGTGTCACACCCCGGGGGACTATACTCGCGGTCACGGATTGGATGGCACCCCCGACTGTCCCGCGGGGTCAGATGTGTCTGGTGTATCTTGCGACCCATCGAAGGGGGGGGGGGGGGGGTCAGTGAGAAGGAGAATGGTAGTAATTCCCATGCAGAGGAATGTTAACGCCGTGTTCTCTGAACAACACGTCTGGCTCTGCTACTCAGCCAAGACAATGTGAGGTCATATATAATATACCTGCACATACCACAGCGGTGATTACCAATAACACCTGCTTGGATTCGATATCAAATAAATTAACAAAATATACTGACACAAAGGCAGATTTATTTCATATAAAACAATGTATCTTCACGTAAGCTTTTTATGCTTTTATTTTTGTGTGAATTAAATAGTGTAGTCCAGAACTCACAATCGCTGAAGCAAATTAATTTGCAGCCATTTATTATGAAGCAAATACTATTCCCACTGTGATAGGCGCACTACTGTGTTAGACGTTGACTTATATATGTAGGGCGAATATTTCCCTTAAAGCATATCTAACTGGCTCTCTCTCTTCTCCCCTCCCTCCCTCACAGTGTATATTTCAAACAGAGTTGAGTTATTCCAGTGGATTGCTGTGGAGTCGCAGGCTGGGGATGGGCGTGCTCCCACAATCCCTCTCTGCCAGGCCATGAAGGCAAACCTCTCGCTTTGAAAATTTCCCCCATCATGCAAACTGACAAAGGCATGCTTTTCAAAAACCCACAGCCAATCTGTTGATCATTATTTATTTACAAAGGCCTGCAGGCTGCAAGTCCTGTAAAAACTGTACTTGATATGGTGTGTGCGCTCGCACTCACTCGCTATATAGCTCTCTCTCGCCGCTCGTTCGCTCCCCTCGCTTGCTTGTAGAATAAAGTATCCCTAAGGCTACCTCAAACAATCACTTTTCATTGTGCATAAAATCCACCTTGTAGAGCAAGAACTGTTTAATATATATGGTGTTATATGTTGACGGGGCAGCTGTGCAAAAGGGGGGTGGACTGTGATGGATAATTTGATGTTTTGCTGAGGGCTAGGACTTGAAAAAAGCCTGCACCTACAACAGAGGACCTGTCATGCCAGTACCCAAGAGCCAGCAGAATACAGAAGCACCCCTAAAGCAGAGAAAACTTTGACACCGCTTTGAAGGCATTTTCAAAACCCGAGTAAATAACTCCCAAGAATTATTATCACCGCCAGATCAAAGCGGAGATGCATATATTACACGGCAAACGGGGAGGGGGGACCATATCTTAGGCGAAGGAGAGAGAAGAAAAGGTTTGGAGCTTTAAGGAAAAAACTAAACTAAAAACTCTTCTAAAAAACAAGCATTTGGAAATGTGCCATTGTCTTGGTTTTTTTTTTTTTTAAATGTATAAGAGCGTTATTTCCCTCTGAGCGAAGGGCATCTCAAACGTTGCTCTGTTGAAAACTCTACCAAAGGCTACGGCTCTGTGTTGGGCTAATGGTTTGGCAAGTGTGAAGGCTTATTAAATTGCTTGTTTTCTGGAGAACTGAGGGGGCTGGAGAGTCAGACCAAGCGAGGCTGGACAAATACACGCAGAAACACACAGGCAATACACAGGCAACACACACAGAAACACACAGGCAACACACAGGCAACACACACAGAAACACACAGGCAACACACAGGCAACACACACAGAAACACACAGGCAAGACACGCAGAAACACATAGCCAATAATATAGCAACTGTGGATACACACAACACAAGGCAGGCTTCAGCAGCAGGAGTGCAGCTGAAGACCTGCCCCGAGGCCGAGCTTCACAGTAACATCACGAGTGTAGTTTTAACTCTGACCATGCAGTGTCCAAGTCAACAACTATGTAAGGAAAGTAAACATTACAAAAATACACCATGCTAACCTGCTAAAGGCTGAGTTATAAATGCACACACACACACGCACACACGCACACGCACAACCTTGCATTGTGAAAGTTAAATGTTAAAGCTAAACTAACAAAAAAGAAAGAGCTGTGCAGCTGTGAATGTATAAACCATTTTTATTTCTTTTTTAAATAGCCGATCTTGGCGATCTACAAGCTCACAACACTACAAATAAGGCTTCATCCTTCCGGCATCAATTGGCACAGAGTCGGCCCACTATACGTGCTGCCACACGGCAGCTATAACCTCGCTGGCACAGACAGACAAGAACGCCTAGCCCTTTTATCTTTCAAAATCAATTAACCGCAATTTCATTTCACAGGACAGGATAAAAGGAAAGGTAAATATCTGGATTCATATTTGATGGTGATGATACGTGGTGGGGGCCTGGAAGGAAGTAGCAGAAACGCTAGTCTAACACACAGGGGGGGCTTCCAGTCTACCCACAACAGAAAGAGTAGCCCCGGGGCAGAAGTAACCCACGCAGGGACCTTCTCATTGGCTGCGCGGGTGTCATTAGTGCCAGCATTGTTTAAGGAGTACATGTGGACCTGACCGGAGGAGGGGGGGTGGTGGTCTAGGGAGGTGTGTGTGGGGGGGGGGGGGGTATAGGAGGGTGGGGGGCGATGACAGCTGGGACTTTAAAAGCCAGAGGAGTTTTCAAGCGGCTCCCTCACAGCCCTCTTTTCATGACAGAAATATGATTTCACCGTTGTCATTAACCGCTGACAGCATGCCATCCTCAACAGCCGAGCACTGCTCTCTCTCCCCCTCTCTCTCTCTTGAACACGCATGCACGCACGCACGCACGCACAAACACAGTCTATACCTCCCTCCTCTTCCCTTAATTTGCCCCCCTACCAATTCTTCCCCATCACCCACTCAAGCATCCCCAACCACTGGCAACATCCATCTCTGAACACACGCAAACGCACAAGCGCACACACACACACACACACACACACACACACACACACACACACACACACACACTTCCCCCTGTGTCTGTCTGACTCTCACTCACAGTGCGTTTGAACGTCAGCTATAGGAGTAGAGAATCAGTGTGTCTTACCTCATCAGTTTGGGCGAGCAGTTGGGTGAGTTCCGCATCCCTCCGTTGCGTTGCTTTTTTTTGGGCGAGAGAGTTGACGGGTGCTCGTCTTCGACTGCGAACACATGCACAGGATGTCAGAGATGCGGACAGATGGTTGGGGGAGAAATGCGTGCTGGGGGGCTGACATAAAAATATATATGTAAGAAAGGCAACACTCAATCAATCATTGCAAATTTACAAAAATATAGTCATTTACATAATAAACAATAAAATTAATACTTTGTCAGTTTGAGAGAAGACCTCCAAAAAAAAAAAATTAAAAGAGAAAGCGTTAGTAGGAGACAAAGGTAAATCAGCTAAAGGCAGCAGAGAACCACGGAGGAGAAAACCAATTACGATCTGAATGCGTCGTCAAAGGCTCACATCCCAAAGTAATCTTTTATATATATTTTAAGTGTGTGTGTGTGTGTGTGGGGGGGGGGGGTGGTACAGTGCTGGATCCGTCCAGCACATACAGTACAGTAAAGTATAATACATTATAGTACAGTACAGGTACAGTACAGTATCTCGAGTAGCAAAAGAGGCTGAACAAACAGCCGAAAGACTCTTGCCGGATCAAAGACAATCGGACTTTGCAGACTTTTTTATTCTTACAGTACAGTGTTGGAGCCCTCACAGTGCACATCAGTGTGACCACACCTGTGTCCAAACCTCCAGGGTTTACGGGACAGGACTGTCATTGTCAGTAGGACGTATAGGCAGAGGAGGAGAGCAGTGATGAAATGATAAAAGAAAATAAACAGGCGATGAAAGATGGATCTGAGTGGGTTTGTTTGTTTGTTTGTTTGTTTGTTTGTTTGTTTTAGGGATGCAACTATCGATTAATTTCAGTTGAAAAACAAATCGGAACACCTTAATGCCATGGCCAAAATAAGTTCCAAATTAATAGCTCAATTACATTTCTTTTTAAAATCGATTAGCTCGATCAGTTCGATTAAATGTTGCATCCCTAGACTGTTTTTGTTTTGGGATGGATGAGTCAATGGCTGATTCCCCACCACCTTCACTCCAGCTGTAACCACTGCAGTCTAAGGGCTCTTCTACACATGGAGCCCCATGCTGTGAGAAAGAACACGACCCGGGAGAAAACAGCACTCGTGTCCCTGACACACACACACACACACACACACACACACACACACACACACACACACACACACACACTCCAACGGTGGGTCAAATTAGTTGGCAAACAGATAGTGGTTGTTGGACACCGCCCATCGGCCAGTAGAGGTCAAGACTATAGCTGTTCAAATTGAAAAGTGAAACTGAATAAACTAATTGACCGCGTGAATCCTGGCATCCCTATTCTGGCGCGGTGTGAATGCCTTCACCGAACGTAGCCAATCTACAAGCTCACAACACGTCAAACACATTGAGAGCGTCTAGATTGGCCTTTTGCGGTCAACTAATATTTGAAGGGCCCTAGTATAGAGCCTGGGGGGACTCTGGTCAACTAAGTGTAGGGTTTAAACGGTTTGATGTAAGATTATCCTCTTTTTCTGCCCGACACTGTTCTTCTGCAGAACGACGTGCCACAGAGAACTTTAGAAAATGTTGGTCCTGATTGAAGTTCCTGTCAGGTACTCTTTGCTGTGTTCCAGGGAACAAAGAAAAAAGTGAAACTTTACAATGATCCCCAGACATAAAGAATTAGAAGAAGGCAGCCTGGGTGCGGCCAGAGAGATTGCAGTCTGGCTGGCTAACAGTCTGATCTTCTCTACTGTCTTTTTTCAAGTGCTTTCAGAAAGACATGCAGACACCCTCATCCATTCTCCACTCAGCCCAAGTTCACTGTCACTTCAAACCCGTATTAGTCCTTTGGTTGGAGATCAATAACACAGCATGATATTAGTGCAAATCAATGTGCACACCGCAAGCGGTGACTGCTCCAAGCATGTGGAATTTCATTATTGTCTGAGCGCCCATCCCAGACTGTCACCTAATTGGGCTAATAAAAGATAAGAAATATGCCTTTGCCTTCTAATAAAATGCCATTCTCTGACATTTCCTTGATGCAATTGGGCATTCTGAATAGCTAATATCACAAGCGCTATTCGCTTTACAAATAATTCTCTAATCTAATGTACTTTGAAAATATCACTTTGGGAAATATTAATACCTCGCTGTGTGGTTTCACACTGTCTTGAACGTGCATTTATCAATAGCAGAGACAACAGTTCTTAATCAGGACTACAATAAATGTAAATGTCCTGTCATAGGGACTGTTTTACTGTGTCGTTTACAGCTCGGAAGAATCCTAGTCTCTAATAAACAGAGGAAGAGTCTATCACTGCATACTGTACGTGAGAAGAACCCATGCAACGCTGGTTTGAAAACAAATACTGATAAGCTGTTCTTTTCTGTCTATTCTACATTCACTCGTCTCTTAACAACCCTGTTGTCTGGGAAGCTGCACTGGCAGTAGTCATATTAGCAAGCCTCCCTGCATGTGGCAAACACCATGCAAAGCAAGAAGCAAGCAGCAACAATAGCTGCTGTAGTGTGGCAGTAGTGTGGCGTCTGAGAACACGGCAAACCCCATTCATGCAGCAACAAACGACACAGGATGACAGGACAGGTGAGGTTACTGACTGATGCATCCCACTAAGGGGAGAGGGGGGGGGGGGTGGTTGGGGGGCAACCTACAGGGCATACTGCCACTACTGGGATGGTAGTGGTATTTCGCTGGCAGACTGCGGGCCCGGTTCAGGCGACGCTCTGCCAAGGCGCCGCTGCTCGCCGGGTCTCCGGGGCCGGAGATACTGAGGCGGATCCGCGTGGGGGTGGACGCGGGCCCCGACGGGGGGAGGAGACTCCCTTTACGGTTATTAACGAGAGGGATGTCGGCTGTGGCTGGCCTGGCCAGGGGGTCCTGCTGGCGGGGGTGATGCACGGCGTTGGGGTGGAATGCGTTTGAGGAGATGGAGTTGCAGTTGGCAACTTTAACGGATCGTTTGGGAATAGGCGGTTTAACTTCATCCTTTACTGTCGAACAATGGAGAATAACACAAGTGACATTAGTGCCAGATCGAAATAATAACTACACATTTAGATTAGTATTATTGTATCTATTTAAAAGCTTTGTTAAGTTGTGAAATTCTGCATGGAAATGTTTTTACTAGTGGAAAACACTTTTTGTGTAGCATGAACCTTTGTTGTGTAGCATGACAAGTAAAGCCATAGTGTAAGTAAGACAAGATAAATCAATGAGAATCATGAGAATCAAGCATATGTTTCAATAAAAAAACCACATCCTTCTGGGCTGTTCGTTCATTCCTCCTTTGATCCGGTATAATTCCTTAGTTAAAAAAAAACAACCCAAAAAAACAATTCATGCCGTGAATTGCAAGCGTCATTTAGTCCATAATTGATGTTGACTCTTAATTTTTATTTAACACCACTTATCCACTTGGCGTGCGCTTGAACTGCAATGTTCAAAATGACATTTGCTTTTTGCATTCATGACAAACATGAATTAATTAGAAGTCTTTGGCAGTTCTTTCTTTCTCTTTCCTGTTCTGTTGTGTTCCTCCTCAGTTGTGCTACTCAGTCTGGAACAAAGCAAGAAGACGTTGCCTGGCTGAAGCCGGTCAGACCCAATCAGATTCACAGTCAGCTAGCGCCTAGAGATGCAACATTCATGCCCAATAAACTCATTGCTTTCACATCGTCTCTGTCGGGCGGAAACCTCACATGTCCAAAATGGTTACCTTTCCAGGATTCAAATTAAAAAAGAGCACAAGTAGCAGATCTACAAGCTCAAATGCACGAAGCATAACATGGAGATAGAGTGTAAGTGGTAAAAGTAATGCTATATTTACTCATTTAGCTGGGGACCCCCTGGAAAACCCCTAAAAAAAACCATGAATTTATTTTGAAGTTTTACTAATAATAATTAGCTTTATCCCCCCCCCCCCCACCATGTCAAATAAAGCATCAAATATTAATTTAAATATATTAGCATTGATTTTAAATTACTGGATATAATATAAACATTGTTTTCTTGTTTTAGAAAACATTTGGTCGTCCTATAGTTATACCGTACAGTAACTTGCATGTTGAGGAGAGCCCATAGGAGGCCAAAGTGAACCAAATATGTGAACCCATTAAAACCGGATAAGCATCCGTGTCGTTAGCTTTTTGTGTTGCTATTTAAAAATAAATAGCAGACGTACAAGAAGCTCACAGCGAGCATGCTATTTTTGAACATTTTTCAATTTAGATTTTTGATCAACAACTACATCAATTGCCTGTTATCTCTCCTTACGTACCAATGTAAAATACAGCATGGAATTGTGGACAAAAACAAAAAGAATAAGTTTTGAGTCCAAGAAGCTAAATCTTATCAAATGGTGGTCTGTGGCTCAAATGCTGAATAAAAAAATGGACCTTGATATGAAAAGGGTTGAAAACCACTGGGTTAACTTAAAACATGGATGTGACAGGGAGAGATGCCTCCTGGTTGGCTGGATGGGTGCTTGGTCAGTCGGTCGGTCGGTCAGTCGGTTGTCGTTTTGGTATAGGAAGGGAGAGAGGGAGAGAGAGTTGTTGTCCGGGTGGGCCCTGAGCGATAAACAGACGTTTATCCCAGCCGTCAGCTGCCTCCTCGATTTACGGGGCGCCACCGATCGCTCCTGGAATCATCTGGCCCTTGTCAAACACGCGCAACGTCAGAGCAACGCTCAGCCGCCCTGGCAGGTCCACTGTGCAACCCGGAACAACCCAGACGGCAACTGTCCCTTTCTGGAATGCTAATGGCGTGATGGGCCGCGGTGTAGTGCATCCGTTGTGGGGGGGGGGGGGTTATCAGACTGCCGCCGTGACCCGACGTAAACCTGATGGCGAGGAAGGTGGGGCGACAACCATCGACATAATGTTTACTCCCCCCCCAAATTGAGATTTTGATAATTGATTATTATAATAATAATTACTTTTGATAATTGAAAATCTTTCAATTATTATTCTTAACTAGCTGATCTGACCTTTTTTCGTACAGTATATGCTGTATATATCTGAATCCCTGAAATGCTATATTAACACATTTTGCTGGGAACCCCGTAGCACCCCATCAAGGACCCTGGGGACCCCCTAGCACCCCATCAAGGACTCTGGGGACTCCCTAGCACCCCATCAAGGACCCTGGGGACACCCTAGTACCCCATCAAGGACTCTGGGGACCCCCTAGCACCCCATCAAGGACTCTGGGGACCCCCTAGCACCCCATCAAGGACTCTGGGGACCCCCTAGCACCCCATCAAGGACCCTGGGGACCCCATAGCACCCCATCAAGGACCCTGGGGACCACCTAGCACCCCATCAAGGACTCTGGGGACCCCCTATAGCACCCCATCAAGGACTCTGGGGACCCCCTATAGCACCCCATCAAGGACTCTGGGGACCCCCTATAGCACCCCATCAAGGACCCTTAGGGGTTCCCAGACCCCCACTGTTCTGTATCTGTATAGGCTGGCTTAGTTTATATATGGTTCTTATTGTATTCTGCATTAAAGTTGTATGAAATGGACTATGATATTTGTCAAGTTTGCTTTTTATAACATTGTTGATGCTCAACTTATTGTAACTCATCTATTTCTATCGCATTTTAAGCAAATCTGAAAAAAGATGAGAAAGGAGGGAATATGTAAGATGTATGCAAAGCCAATCTACTTAACAAAAAGAAAAATGCATAAAATAAAAAAGGTAAACAATAACACATAAATGACAAATACAGTACATTTCATCAGTGACATTTATGCTTTAGCAATAGCAGGATCAAAGAAAGAGCATTGAACAGTTCTGTACTTATTACTTAACACGGAAACATTTACCTAAATTGCAATCAGCTTTGAAACGAACACCAGCTTCTTTCTGACTTCCACTGTTCCCTGGTGTTGTAGCGCCATCTGCTGCTAAACGCAGCACAATACAAGCACAATGTTGTGTATTATAACTAAACAATGTGAGGGAAAAATTACAAAATATAGCTTAAAGAAATACTAAGAACTCAGTATAGGTTTCGGTTTCACGTCAACCTATACTGTAAGGCATGTGCAAATGAGTTAATGTAGGTCGGGTTACTTAAGGCAGAATATACTGTCATTTGTTTTTATTTTATTATTACATATTTATTATTTAAATCAGATTGGAAACCGATGGCAGAGAGAGACATGTCGCCGGGAGTTAGATTAGAAACCGGGACCCTCACTATTCACAAAGGCCATGTGGACAGTGCATTAACTGGTTGAGCTACAAGGCAACCCACAATATCTATAGAGCTAAGCACTCTATAGTTGCACTAGCCAAGCTTGGATTGAGCTTTCTTATAGGGCTGGGCAATTAACCTGCAATATATCCAAACCGACATTTTAGAATCAATAACCCTAATCTTGCTCATATAGTTTAATCAAATAATCAAGAAGCAATTTGTCTTTTCTTATACAGTATATCAACGAATCAACACAAAATAATTCTAATAGTCTTATCAACCAGCCCTGTAGTACACTTGGGACAACAATTACGTACAATATTCACTTACAATGCGTCTGTCGGGTGGAAACCTCATATGTTCAAAACTGTTACTTTTTCAGAATTCAAAAATAGCAAAAGTAGCAGATCACATTTCAAGCTTGTAGATCTGCTACTTTTGATGCTTTTGTGTGACGCACTAGTAAGATCACGTGGGGCGTTAATTATATATAATATATATAATTATATACTGTATGTATGTATATATATATATATACTGTATGTATATATATATATATATATATATATATATATATATATATATATATATACGGAAATATCCGATCTACAAGCTCACAACACAACAAGCTCATGCCCCATGTGGCTCGTAGATCGGCTATTTTCACCGCTCCACAATTGAGGCAAACGTTCGAAGGGATCGTGATCCTACTTTATATTACTCAATTACAGTATGTCTCTCTCTCTCTCTGGGTGTATTAAACATCAGACAGTTTCTATGCACTCTACATGGGGAAGGGTGGATCGGTGGGGGGTTGGGGGGTCAATTCCAAAAGCAGAGCAGCAGTATAGTATTATTGACCATGTGACAATGACGTGGTGAGGAGACTTCACAGGTCTACACACTGGAGGGAGGGAGGGAGGGAGCATGGAGGGACGGATAGATGGGTGGATGGGTGGATGGGGTGAGAGGGAGGGCTGGAAGCATGGCACGGATAGGGACAGGAGGACAGACTTACGTGATCTGACATATCCATTATACTTATATTTGGCTGAGGAGAAGTGCAAAGACAATATGGCAGGTTACATGGAGAAGAGAGATAAATGACTAATGAACAACAGACATACATCTTGGAAAGAAATAACATCAGAGGAGAATGGAAGTTATATTTTCTAAAAGAAAAACGAAAAAACAAATACAGACAATTGTTAAAGACAGTGATGAAGTAGCATTTTTGGAAGTCATATATATATTCAAAAAAAAATTAAATGGGGGGGGGGGTATATGACACAGACACTGGGGGCTTTGGCGGTGAAAATACTAGAGCCCGATATATGGGTCATCATTAAGACTTTTTCTGACGACTTCGGTATCTGCAGTTATGCCGCCGAAGTGTCCCGATTTTTTCAACCACGCTCAACCTTTCTGTCCCTATAATTTGGGCACATCATTCTTTAGAAGAAGGAGTCGATCTACAAGCTCACAGGTTGTAGATTGACACATTTTCTGAAAAGGCTTAAAAAAAATCAAAATCAGAAAGTTTTCAATTGATTAAAAACTTTTGCACTTTTTGCACGGTCGAAATCAGTGGTTCTACAATTCTCCCAAAAAATCGACATGGGAAATTGTGGCATGGCTGTGGGTCGGGCTCTAGGAAAGACAGTATGCTATTATGATGTCTACGGCGATGAGAGATGGAGTACAGTAGATGTTCGGTGAAATGGTCTGGAAACACGCACAGCACACAGTGGTGGGGGGAAAAAGCCGTGCTTTTTTTTTTTTGACTTGGTTCAAATAAAAAAGAAATAAAAAAAGCCGGTTTCATGGAAAGAGTTATTTTTCGCCTGCATTTTTGCTCATGTTCTCCACAGTTGTTGGCGCAAAAATAGGGTGTTTCTCTTGTATAGCCTTATAGGATATACAGTACATAAAAAACTGATTAAACTCACAACAAGCTATATTTCATCCAGAGATCACTGAATAGTAGCTTAATGCCAGTTATAATGTGACCACACCATAGACAACCTATATAAGGAAAAACTATCCAAATGTCATTATGCTTTAGCATAGTTTTTTCTCTTTTTTGTGTTTTGTATTGTATTGATTGTACAGTTAGGACCCTCTCGAAAACGAGATACTATATCTCAATGGGGTATTCCTAAATAAATAATTTAAAACAGCATGTGACATGTCAAACTAGGGGTTTTTCATGATTCTGAATCCCTTCCAAGACAAACTAGAGACATGTAGGAATACAAAAATACAAATACTTAGGTGGTATCAAAATGTGGCTCGGCCCCTGGACAATATGAGCTCCCAGTCTCACCCGGTTCTATTCTGAAGCGATGATTTGAACCAACATCACAATTACCGTAATACCGTAGTAGTCTATCCATCTACCCTGACTGTGAGAGGATGTTGGGATCAATACAACTGCAGTGCAATGTGCAAAATCATGTATACTGGAAGCACTGAAAACAAGCCAAACGTTTACAGCTCGGGACGCAAAAGATAAACTTGGCGTCTCCCCGCCCCGTGGCCCAGACTTACAAAAACAACATTCTAACGTAAGCCCTGTTTAGTTAGTAGTGAACATAGCAGATCTACAAGCTCACAACACAATGTGATTATTTTCACTATTCATTTGTTGTAATCTTTTGAAATATTGGTGTAAAAAAAAGTTATATGGTCAAAAAATAAAGGGATATATTTACTCACGACCCATACAAAAACAAATGGGTCCCCGGCCCCGCCCATTGTTTGGGAGACACTGACTGGACTAGTCTGTGTGATGGTGACCCTTCCTGCCTTTCCCCGGAACGTCTCGTCCAATGGTAAAGGTCAGAGCAAAAGGCCCAGGGGTTGGCCTGTGACATGGACCTCTCAAACAGGGACCCACACCGGCTCTGGCATCTGTCTCTAGCGATCTGCCTATGCCCAGAGAGTCAGCGTGGCTAACTGGCTAGCATGCGGGGGCAAAGCATCGCGGTGGCAGAGCACAGAGGAGGAGAAAGGAGGGGGGGGGGGACTAAAGCCTGCCTGGTGGACAGGGGCTGTCAGGGCAGGTTTTGGTGACGGACCAGAGGCACTGCGAAAAAACATGAAAATGCAAACATAATTTCCGTGTCAGGATAGATAAGTCCTCCACTAGTGACACACAGACGCGCACACACACACGCATGCGCACACGCACGCGCACACACACACACACACACACACACACACACACACACACACACACACACACACACACACACACACACACACACACACACACACACACACACACACACACACACACACACACACACACACACACACACACACACACACACACACACACACACACACACACACACACACACACACACACACAGAGAGAGAGGCCCATAGGTCACACATTGACCTTCAGCAAACAGGCTCTTCCCAGCCCTAACTCCTACTGTCGAAGCTTTAAGCTCCCATAATAATGTCTCTCAGCTATATCCCCATGAGTGGAACTGGCCCACAGCAACGGCAAGTCGCAGAGAAAAGCCCACCAAACTAGAGACACACTTCACAAACAAACCGCTATTACAGGCAGTTCACCCAATTTCGCTTTCAACCTATTTTCATATAATTGGTCCTCGAACTAATGCTCATTCTAAAATGGGCACCACACACCAGAGCTCAGGTCCATTTGGAACCTCCTCAAGGGACCCTCATTGTCCCTTTGAGAACCCTAAGGCCTTGGGATGCCTGTACTTATACACAGTATGTGCACTCTCTTAAAGAATGCAAATAAACAAGGGCAAGGATAACAGCAAACCCCTGAGTGTCCATTCAACTTTTGAGGATATCACCTCTGTCAGGTGGAAACCTCATATGCCCAAATACAACTAAATGAGAAAAAGAGGTTGCGCATCCGCAATGGTTTTCAGTGGAGACGTGCTAAACCCAAATCCAGTATATATCAAAAAGTAGGAATTTAAAGAAATCCAAAAAGGTAGCACATCCAGAAATTAAATAAATGGCGGACAAAGTACTCACATTTCCATTTCTTTATTGGCACACACCAAAAAGAAACGCTTACGCGTTTCGGCTATGCAGCCTTTATCAGAGCTCTGATGAATGAAATGGAAATGTGAGTACTTTGTCCGCCATTTATAATTTTTTTGGATGTGCTACCTTTTTGGATTTTTTTTAATTCCTATTTCTTTGATGCCCAAATAAAACTGGCACTTTTCAGGATTAAAATTTAAAAGCAGCAGATCTACAAGCTCATCTGCAAGATTAGAGCTTGTGGATCGGCTACTTTTGATGCGTGTGTGTGTGTCTGTGTGTGAGTGACGCGGTGGTGTGATATAAAGTAGGGCGTTAATTTATGAAAAAAGAAAATTGCGATTTCTGTCCGACAGACAGCGGCGATATAAAAATTGATCCGTTAAGGGTTCTCGGAGATGAAACAGCACTCATTATTATTCTTGCTGTGTGCGGACATGCCAAGTTTAATCTGTA
Source organism: Protomyctophum parallelum (assembly GCF_964188405.1). Taxonomy (NCBI): domain Eukaryota; kingdom Metazoa; phylum Chordata; class Actinopteri; order Myctophiformes; family Myctophidae; genus Protomyctophum; species Protomyctophum parallelum. The sequence continues at coordinate 26,083,533 of NC_139704.1, forward strand.
TCCCGTCGTTCACCGAACCACTCGTAACGGCTCACGATATAAAAAGAAAAACGCTCATTAAAACACTGTACGCTTACAGCCCACAAAGACGCTCTTAAAACAGTTAAGGCTCACAGAGATTCACGTGGCTCCCATTAAAGAGGTGTATTACGTTTCAACTGACAGAAAAAAAAAAGATCACGGCATTGTGTATTTGTGTGGTCGGAGTAAATCTAGCACCAGAACAGTGGTGGAAGAAGTACTCACGCTTCTTTTTACTTAAGTAAAAAAAACTACCTTTAAAAGTATTAAAGAATCAAAATATACTCAAATCTTTCAAACTTTTTCAAACTTTTCCCGAAATGCTGAAGCGTAAAATAGAGCTTAATAATCGGTTAATGTATGTTTTGTAGTAATACAATCTGCAATGAAACTAGTAACTAAAGCTGTCAAATAGTTGTAGTGGAGTTAAAAAGAACAGTATGAGAAAGCAACTACAAAGCAGAACGCCTGCAACATAACACTCCATATTAAAGCCAAGTCTCAAGGTACACGGCTCAACAATGTGGTGAACAGCCAGAGCACACAATAGATGTCCCTTTCACATAGTTTTATTTAGCTCTTGAAGTGCGCCCGTTGCTCTGTCGATGGAGAGGTAAATGAAACGATGTGAAAAGTGACATTTATTATTGTGTGCTGGATGTTTTCAACAGATGTTCAATACTGTGAAGTCAAAGTACAGAATTGTACTTTAAGTACAGTACTTGTATTTGAAAATAGCCGATCTACAGTATAAGCTGTACAATCTACAATCTACACTACAGGCTATATTTTTCTACTTTGTTGTCGTAGAAATAGTCCCCATATATATTTTGTTGACAGCTTAGTTCAAGCTTGATTGTAACATATAGGACGGCCACTCGACAAGCCCTTCTGGGTTTTTTCCCCGGCACATCATGTTTTGATTTATACATTTATTTTCCTTTCATGTTAAATGTATTGTCTTTTTCTCACTTCTTATCATGTTTAACTAAACTAAACTAAACTAAACTAAACTAAACCAAACAAAACCTGAAATTTTCTGCTTAACGAGTACTTTTACTTTTGGTACTTTAAGTATATTTTGATGCTAATACTTTAAAGTTAAGTAAATGTTGAATACCAATACTTCTTCCACCACTGGTTACTCCCCCCCCCCTGCACCAGACCATTATTGTATAGTAAGGACCTTTTTGAAAATCAATGGCAGGGTGCTATCCAAGAAAACAATTAGCCAACAACCCACAGCAAAGAAATGTGCTTCAGATGTACTAGAGTAAAGTCATTCCAGATCAACATGCCTTGTTCACTGTCTGCCGAAAAAAAATTGGAAAGCAGAAATCCAGCAATCGCTGACTTAAGCCTGATTTATACTTCGTCATATGACAGAGCCGCACGGCAGAAAAAGCAAACAAACAAACAAAAAGATCTACAAACTCTTGTGTTGCATAAATCCAGCGATACAAAGCACCAGGGATTTGGGAAAAGTTCTGAATTAAAAAAAATGGTGAAAAGAGAGGAGGTGGCTTTCCTTGCAATCCATACAGGAGGTGAGCTAGAAGTGAGATCCTACAGTGGGGCACAGGGGCGAGAAGAAGTGAGATCAGTAACCATGTAATGGTCCAGTAATTGGTACCGGGGGGATATCAATGTCTAGCGAGACTACAAGCGGGGCCAAGCCAAACTGATCATGGCACGTTTGACTCTAATCTGGCCTGAGACGTCCCGGCGGTGCATGGGAGAATGTTGAGGAGGAAATCAAATCTGTATGTCTGATCCCAAGGCTTTGATAGCCGGGCCTGCTGCTGCCATGTCTAATTCACAGACAATTTAGTGGGGAGAAAAAGAACAAGAAAACAGAGTCTTCTCCTGCTGTCTTTAACCACATGTTACCTTTTCTTGATGGAGACTATATCCGTTTCCTACGTAATCCCCCCCAGGTTTGACCCTAAACCCACATGAACCCGAGCATCCCTATATTCCAAAAATGTCCTGTTTTCGGTGAAGAGATTTGGTATGGAGTGAAAAAAGGCGTATAGGCTAATGTAGTAGAGACGCATGTGGGTCAACAAGGTATATTTAACGGTTTGAAGTCACTGGTTCTCAACGTCCGGCACGGGGAACACCAGGCGGTCCAAATGGACCCCGACAGGTCTGTACACACTACACTCTACAGTGCTTATTTAATAATTTGAGATTTCCTGGTTGGTGGGTCATTTGGGCTGTTAATCTACACTAATTAATTATTGCTCATTATTTTGTAAGCCTTAGCGCTGCTATGAACACGTAACAAAGTATCCAAGCCATTCACGTTTGACGGAAAAACCTTCCAAACTACTTGAAATACTTGAAATGTACTGAAGTGTGCTGAGGAAAACTGCAGGGTGAATTCAGTGGTATAGGTAAATCCAAATAAAGGGACATCTGGTTAGACTGAAAAGAAATGGGGCAGAAACTGAAAACAGGGTTAGCTTGAAGGTTCTCCAAATTATACGTGTTAATTAAAACAAATAGTGTTCAAAGTAAAAAAACAACAACACAAACAGGAGATCTTTTCATCAACAGACAGTAGAAATACTGCAGAATAAAATCCAGTTTTAAAAAAATGGAATAAAATAGCATAATTCCATCATTGCACAGTATACAGAAACAGTTGAACACCAAACACCAAACTATATCCAAAAGCACTAGTACCACCACCACCACACCTTGACTGATGCAGCATGCGCTGGCCAAATATCTAACAGCTAAGCAGCACCACAGAGCAACAACAAAAATCACCTGACCCAATAAAATAATAGTTATATAATAATAATAATAATAAATATGAATAATACTAAAAGAAAATATCAAAAGTACAGCTAGATGATTAAATTAACAAATCAAAGTGTTAACCACTTAAACCCGTAAAAACGATCAACAAGCTCAAGCTTGTCGATCTGCTTTTTCCCAACAATAACAGAAAAAGACACTAGTATAAGGCCCTGTGGGACCCCGCTCAACCACATGGGGTTTAAGTGGTTAAATGTATCAGGTAGATCGCTACAAATACCAAATACGGAAGCCACAGCTACACAAACTATGGAGACACAAAACAACGGAAGCACGCCACATGGACGACCTTTACAAAGACACACACACACACACACACACACACACACACACACACACACACACACACACACACACACACACACACACACACACACACACACACACACACACACACACACACCCACACACACACACACACACACACACACACACACACCTTACGCTACAGGACCACGGCATGATACGCACGCACACACGCGGCCACACACTCACGTCACAGACCACAGTCGCACAGACCACACATCAAGGTTATTATAGTTAACTAAAATGATTGGAATAACAAAAAAAAAAACAATTGACGTCTTACAAAAAATAAAGGATATAACTACCTGAAACTCTTTTGTGAAAAATAACTAAAACCAACTCAAATCATAGAGAAAATGTTCTTTGTAAACAAAACAAACGCGTTGTAAGCTTGTAGATCGGCTACCGTATTTTTGCTATTTTTCAGTAAAATTTAAACTAAACTAGAAAAAAGAAAAGAAAAAGTAAACAAAAACAAAAACGAATCAGAACTGAGCTGAAAACAAAAAGTCTAAAACGAAAAGTTTTATAAATAAAAAAAACCTAATGGAAAATGAAAAAAAAAACACAGCAAAAGTAGCAGATCCGTAATCGTTTCGAGAATCGTGGATCCGCCCGCTTTTGATGCTTTTTCTTGTGCCGCTATTAGCGTGATAAAGTAGGGCCGTTAATTTATACGAGAAAAAACATAACTAAAAAACGTTGAATATGGAGATGAGGAAAGAAGAACGAAAAAATAAATAAACCACAAAAACTATAATAACCTTGGAGAGCAACACACAGACAGACACACACGTAACAGCATGACGTTGGGGGGACGGGGGACGGTTGGCACTTACAGGCACGTAAAGTGGTCGCGCAATCATGAACCGAGACAGAGGAAAGGGGGTAGGCCCTCTGAAGGGTGTCCATGTTACTATGTACACTGCCTGACATGCATGAGCAGTCTCGCTCTGAACGGCCGCAATCAAAACAACATGCCAGTTTCATTCGTTTGTAGACGGACATCTTGGCTACAGTCATGGGTTGGTTTTTTTGGGGGGAGATGAGAGGAGAGGAGGAAAAGCAGCAGGTTATAATGGCAGAAGGAGAAATCGTCATCCAAGGGGGGAGAAGGGGATGGGGGTCGGTAGGGTGTAACTTCATTCATCAAAAGTGCAAGAAAGGCCCCTCCCTCGTCCCGATTCGGTGTACCCCCCCGGCTGGATTATTTTACTTTACGGGACCTTTCTGATAACCCCGCTCCTCAGAGTGCACGTTCACTTACTGTGGAATGGTGGTTCTGAAAGTGGGGGTCCGGGCCAGGGACTCCCCCAAGAGTCCTCAAATGACTTGTGAGCTGGTACAGATGTGCTATTCTTCAAAAATAATCTTACATTTTACATTTTAACTACAGAAGAAAAAATAAAGGCACACTCAAATCTGTGCACAATCAATTTACCGGTATTTGCATGCTTTCGGTCTATACTGACCTTCTTCAGGCATTCAGACATTTTAACTACACAGATATTGTAATGTGGGACAGGGGGAGGATCCCTGGCAGTCAAAAAGATATATTATGGGCCAGGGTTTAGGTCTTAACATAATACTACTCTCACAGTGGGGTCCAGTAGTGACCACTTCCTTGAGAGGGTCTACCAAACAGGCCCTATACGGATCAAAATGTACACACACAGTAATGGGGGTCCTTGAAATAAATACAAAAATAAAAAGGATTGAGAGACACTAGGTTTAACGTGTACGTTGAGTGAGTGAAGGTGCTCAGGGGACTCTGTCAGAAAGGTTCCAGTACAGTAAAGCACCCAGCAGGACCAGGGTCCGAATCAGGACAGATGTGCAAGACTTAAGCATCCCGCACGCAAACACCTGACCGTCTGGAGACCAGTACAACGTAGAAAACACAACACGCCACGACAGTGGTTCTCAAAAATGTCAAGGGCCCCCCATAACTCTGAGAGCCTACAAATGGAACCAAATTGACCCATAAGGGTCCATTTAATTTGCTTCCATTTGTACGCTCTCTGAGTTACAGACGTGTAAGGGTCCATCTCCAGCCCCCGTCAAGGAACCCTTAGGGTCCCTGGGGAGTGGGGACCCCACTTTGAGAACAACTGCTCGAGGCTCTGCTTGTTGGAAAACCTTCCGTTCAGATACGCCGTGCTCTTGAGATTGTATGCCGAAATTATAATCTTTGTAATGGTCAATGTACAGCAATTGTTATGTCTTGTGTATACTCAGTGTATAAAACTACCAACATAGTCTCGAGAAGTCAGACTGTGTGCGCCGACACAACAGGTCATTTATGCCATAACAAAGTCAAAAGACAGAAATATGACAGAGTGGGGGGGGGGGGGGGGGGGTGGGGGGGGGGGGGGAGAGGAGGGGTTATAGTAGAGGGTGGGCATTCAGGGAATAGAGGAGGCATGACAGAGCAATGTCAGCAGCAAAATCTCAACAACAAAAGGTTTTCATAAACATTCTGTACATTCTGTCGCCCTTGTGGGTAAAGGGTGTGATGCACGTACCTGTATAATCCCCCATCATGCACCTGTAGTGGGACTAAGCGGCCCTGTCCATTGGATCACACTACTCTACAGGCTCTAGAGGCCTGTCTGTCAGGGACATGCTAGCAGTATCCCAAAGGATAAACTGCATTCACGAGCATTGCATGCATGCATGCGTGTGTGAATGTGGTGCGTCGTGCGTGCGTACGTGTGTGTGTGTGTGCGCGCGCACACACTGTGACGCTTGTGCGTGTGTGGTGGGGCTGCAGGGTGCATAGCCGTGCACGTGTCAAGAATGCAGTCATAAGTTATCTATGTCAAAGTACTCAAATTATGCCCGTTTTGTGGCAGTATTTTTTTTGTAAAATGTGTCCGCTAAGCCTGATAAGAATCTATTTGGGTTATTTTACTAAACAAAAAAAGGACACAATCACAGCCACACCCAGGCCAGCCAGTTGCGTCTGGTTTCATAGTGGGGTGATACTTTTGATCCAGCCATCCTTTTTAACAGGCTGGCATGGAAACGCTGACACATACTGTACGAAGTGACAATGTTAGTCTGTGATGGTGCTAAGAAGCCCTTCGTCAACTCTTTGATCATCTAACAGTTTGAGTGTGTGTGTGTGTGTGCGTGTGCGTGTGCGTGTGCGTGTGCGTGTGCATGTGTGTGTGTGTGTGTGCATGCGTGAGCGAGCGTGCGTGCATGTGCACAGCCCTCCAGTCCCGGGTGGACTGTTACACTGGGCACAAACAGTCCCTGGTCCCCATTCTCTTATGGTGCCATGCAGCTAGCTAGGGTGCAAAATGACACCGGACCAACTCTGTCTGGCTGGCACTCTCACACCTTATTATTGTCTGTGGGAGTTGTTTCTTAAGAGGTTACATTTCCTTTTCTGGCCGAGGAGAGAATGGGAAGCGCTATGAGTATGAAGTCATGAGCTGGAGGCATCAGGGACTGTTGTTAGTGTAGCATTATTAGTGTAGCATTTAACAAGCAAGCAGAGGAAGGCGGCTTTGGGCATAGCAACTATAGGGGAGGTTGCATTGCAACTGTTTACAAAACATACATGAACCTTTTGGGAAGAAGCAGCAAGCCTATCATTTCATGCTGAAATCCATTAAGCATGTTTTTTCGGGGCTGGAAGTTTCATGGTATGTCATTATGTGGGCTGATATTGATGCGTTGGGAGAGCGATATGGACAACACAAGACGCACGACCCACAATGTGTTTGACTCGTGAGCTGAGAGTGTCCGTTTTGGGACATTTTCTTTCCAGGATGATTCAACATGACCACTGCTCTGATCTGAGCCTGCCTGGCTCAGGGTTACTATAGTTCCCTACAACTAGAAATTAAATAACTAGAGTTGGAAGAAAAACATAGTGAACTGAAATAAAAAATGAAAATAAGAACTGTACAAATCTAAGTATAATGAACAAAAACCGTAGAGAAAATGTCCTAAGATATAGTCTTCGTCAGTGTCCAAAATTCGTCTTTAGAGACAGTGAAAATACTGAAAAAACGACCAGGGTACTACAGCATGCTAGCTGAAACAGAACGTAGGCTACAGCATCAGAATCAGGGCACCATGTTGAATTAGAAGCATGTTCCAAACAGAGCACCGCTCCGGTGGGTCCTCCCAAAATTGCAATCTAACCTATTCAGCAGGAGTGCAAGGAAACGATGTCCCCCCCCCCCCCCTCCCGGCCCGTACCGAACTGACACACAAAATCACCACGAATGACAACAACTGGTAGCTTTACGAGGAGTAATTGAATGCACAACACAAAGAGCTGTTTTCCTCTGAAAGACAGGATTTGTGTATGGACACAATACCTTACCGAACGTCAAACATACATGATGAAAGAATACAAATAAAAATCTCTGTATCATGTTGTCTGGTTGAAACGTGAAGACACAGTACACAGAGACACATTCACAGTACACTTGTGTCATTGTATTCTTGCTGAATAGGTTACAGAGAGGACATGATTATCAGTATCTAGTATCTATTCTACACACACGACTCTGGCATGGTACCACCATCTAGTGGCAATGTAATGCCATGGCAGCTACTATTATGCAAATACCTTTCTCCCAAATAGTTAAAAAAAACTGTCTAGAATTGAAATGCACAGGGCTGGGGTGATGACATTTCAATTCTGAGGCACTCATGATCTCTGGAACCTAAACTGTAACTGGCCGAGTGTTTTGTAGGAGGGGCGGAGAGATCACCGTGAAAGGGCAGAATGTGTGTGCGTGTGCATGTGTGCGTGTGTGTGTGTGTGTGTGTGTGTGTGTGTGTGTGTGTGTGTGTGTGTGTGTGTGTCTAGGGGGGGGACCAGATTGTTTTGATTCTGTTTTGGCGATCTAGCTCATTATAACAGAGCATTTTTGAGACCTTCCCACAAGAACACTTTCTGTTCTCTGAAAATACAGCAGCGTGCAAAATCTCCTTTGACACGGAGCAGATAAATCTTAATCTCAGCGGTCCCCCCCCCCCCCCCCCCCCCCCCCCCCCCATTTCTCTTCTTGGATCCCCCTAAATGTATGAGTAATGCTAGCAAAATATAAATATCTGAGTTGGACTTTTCAGATTTTCACCACAGTTGCTCTTCTACTTTCCCCAGTGAGTGTGATAACAGGACGGGCTAATGACATAAGACATACCGTAAGGCGTTTTCAATACCAAAGTATCAGATTGGTTCAGTGGCCAGTGCTGGACAAGGTACGTAGACTACTTGAGTCCAAGTGCAGATCTTACTCAACTACAAGTGAAAGTTGCCCAGTCGAATTTGTACTCAAGTTAAAAGTGCATGCTTCTACATTAATTATTCTACATCTTTGAATTAACAATTCAAAGATTTTCTAGAAACAAAAAAATATATATATATACTGTGTATATATAGGTCACAATGCATCGCACAATGAATCTTGTAGATCAGCTTTTCTTTTTTGTGGTTAATTCCTAATGGTGCGTTGTCCTTTCATAGAAAGCGCTGTAGAGTCAAAAGTACAACCCCTTGCCTTTGAAATGTAGTGCAGTGAAAAGTGACAAAGTAAAAGTATCCACAAATGCACTCAAGTAGTAGGCCTACTGTACATAATGATACTCAAAAGATGCACTTGAAGGGCAATGACTCAAGTGAATGTACTTAGTAACTGTCCACCACTGTATAATGACCAAACTGTTAGGGAAGTCTTTGTGGGCACGTACTAGGCTTTTCATCCCATTAACCACTTCAACCCCGGCACCCGAATTGTGGGGAAAGTCAGCCGAAGGTATAGCCCGATCGACAAGTCAGCCAACTGTCTGACAAGCTCACAACGTGTCGCATTGTGATCTTGTCGATCTGCTGTTTTCAGAGAAAAGCATTCCCCACAAGAAACTAGCATAGAGCCAACCACACATGGGGTTGAAGTGGTTAAGTCACACTCTAGTTTTCTCGTCACATCCAACAACTCAGAACAGAACATCAGCTGACTGTGTGTGAGCCAATAATGGAACAGGGGGGAAAGGGCTCAAGGCTGGATGCGAGTTTGTATTCTGCTGTGTTTTTGGATTTTTTTTGTTCTGGTTCTGAGAACAAAGTGTTCGAGATGAGAGGCAAGGGGAGAGGGATGCAGAAGCTACACTGGTAAAACATGCAACATAGATACAGTTTAATAAAACTAGTGGCTGAAGAGGAGGAAGAGGAACAAAAAAAACACTTGCACTGCACTCTGGGTTAATAGGAACCCGTTTTGTCTTTTTTCTTTCTTTTTTTTACTCACAATACATCACTATCAGTGTGCAGTTAAAATAAAGAGGGCGTTTTTCCAAGGGCAGCAGAGGGGAGGAAATACATCAAAAGTGTGTCAATGATTATAAAGAAACATACACACATATTTAATAATAATAATAATAATAATAATAATAATAATAATAATAGAAAATAGAACAGAACTTATTACAGAAGAGAACATTACAGTAGGACAATCTTCCATTGCAATAATGGAAGTTATTAAAAAAATAAAAAAATTAAATTCACGATAAAACGTCATGTAGGACCACATGACCCTGAGAGCATTAGTGAAAGTAATTTTATTTAGATTTATTGTATAAATAGTACACATAATCTTTCTTTGTTTTTTGTTTTGTTTTTTTATTACATTTAAGGCCTAATATTTCAACCTGTGGTTATGTGGCATTTTGGGCATAAACAAGGGTATATTTACGTCAATGTACCCAACATTGCACCGAACATTATGACCCACTAATTTCCAAAGCATACATTCATTCTTAATTTTTCATTTGTATATTTTGGGGCTGGGGGTTCTGCCCGACAGCAACAATGTCTGAAATAATAATTATATACAGTACACCTTTAAATCTTCTATACCACAATAAGGTATCAAATTGCATCCTAAGAGAACCTCAAGTATAATGAAAGACACAGAGAGAGAGAGGGGGGGGGGGTGTTTGTGCGGGATTGGGGGGTCTTGGGGGGGGGGGGGGGGGGGGTATGAAAGCATGGGAGTGTGAAGATACTCACATCGTTTGCATCCACACTTTTTGATCCGTTTGGGGTCCGTGATGTCGTCATGACAAGCTTTGCAGTAGAAAAATGCTCTGGAGGAGACAGCGTAGAATGTTTAAAGGTGTCCGCTACACATTAAGCCATTTGAGGACGATTCTACAAATGTCTTCTAAATCCTGACAGTTTTCTGAAAAAAACCTACCGGTATGTTTCTGTCAGTCGTTTTCAAACATTATCATGTCAAGAACCCCAAATATATATGTAATTGGCTGCCGACCCCCATCTGAAAATATGTAGTTCCAGTGACCCCCCCCCCAAAAAAAAGCAAAGAATTGAGTTAGAACGCTCGCTCTGAAATAATATATAATCAAATATTTGCGCCACATTTTCACAATTTGTCAAACATAGCAGACCTACAAGCTCATAGCGCGGCACTCGGTGCTGCCCACAGATTTGACCGCTGTCAGCTGTCAGATGGGGGGGGGGGGCCCTTGAGCGCCTCCGCGAGCCCTTGATCCAGTAAGTATGTAAGAAAATAAGTAGATCCCGAAAAAGGCTGATTCACCAGAACACAAATGTTTTTAATTTTTTTACCTTTTTACTTCTTTGGCGTCACTGGCGATAAAGAATCCCAGAGTTCCCTCCTGCATCTTGACGTTGTTTCCCGGGTTGATGAGGATGCTGTGGAGTGGAAGAGAGATGAGCCCATGAACCTCGGAGCAAGGCACTAGTAGTGCAACAACACAACACCACGGCGTGCTAATCAAGAGGAATGGTACACACACTTCTTCTGGAAGAAAGAAAATGGCTTTATAGAATCACACATGGCACTGGCGATTTTATAGAAATGATTGACCAGCCCATCAGGTATATTGATTCATTGATATTTCCCGCCAACTACCCCATATTACACGACAAAAAAAACCCATAAACTGACTGAAGCTATCAAGAAAAATTATCGTCTACTACCTTAAAAAAGAAAAAAAAAAAAGCTATGACGACTAAAACTAAGCCTAACTAGGCTATTGTCAATTTTGTCAACAAATAAATGTTAGGAAGGGACTAGTGGAGAACAGATCCAGTAAGTAGAACTAAAAGACATTTTATGTTGGGTTACTCTCGGGTGTTGCACTCTGAAAATAGAAGATATACAAGCTCACAACACGTCGCGCTGTGACGGGTTGTGCACTTGTAGATCGGATATTTTCAGCATGCAACCAAGTGAAAATAATTAGCTCAAAATTTGTCAAATGTAATGCTTTGTCATGTCATCTGAGGCTACACTGCACTGTACATACAAACACACCTGCTCCTCTTTGATTTTGGGACGACATGATTTTGGAACGACATGACAGTCGGTCAATTGTAATTCTTCTCTTATAGAAGGGTGACGATAGGGGAGGACAGGGGTAGATAGAATTAAAATAGTTGGCCATGGGAGTGCTTAATTCTCATCATTCAGATCCAGGCTTCTATAGTCAAACAGAAATGTGGAGGCCAGACTGGCCACTTAATAGACGTTAGCAGTGCAGAATGTGTTAATGTTGTTACCTGAATTAGTATTGACAGGGGAATGCAAGGGAATGAACAGCCCGTGGTCTGGTCTAGTTCTGATGTCTGTCGGCTCTAATCTCCATAATTTAAAATTCGGTTGTTGTTTCGTAAATTAGTGCCCTATTGGATCATACTACAATGGCACACAAAGTAGCAGATCCACACGCTTTTGAGCTTGTAGATATGTTACTTTTGGCTAATATTGAATTTGAATCCAGAAAGTAACACTTTTGCACCCGACAGACGATAGGAACAGGGCATTGCTCTACTCTGGTTTGCAAATGCCTACAGTTTACACATTATACAGGGTATGCGCATGCATACAGTGAGTGGCAAATCGAGTGGCAAACTGAGTGGCAGAGTGGGTTTAACATCGTTTAATGCAATCAGATAGGACTTTTCTGTTTGGATGTATGGGCTACCAAAGCCAGAAAGTAGTTTTTTGCCACTCAGTGGGCATTCCTGCATAACTTCCGGGTACGATGGTGATGTCACGTGCATAACCTCTATTATATTCCAACGAAACAGTAAAGATCTTCCAGCAAGTATATTAGGCTGGATTTAATCACTCTCTCAATATACAGTGGATGAAAGATTTATTTAATTTCTCCATTTAATTTAAATTAACTTAAAGGGACTGGCTGTATCATTCCCCATTAATTAGATTGAGACAAAGATTAGACAAGAAACACACATACACATATACAGGTGCGCACTCACGCACGCTCACACGCACGCACGCACTCCCTCGCTCACACACACACACACACGCTCGCAGTCAAAAACCTCATATTGTGAGCAACAAGGCAAGCATCAAAGAGAAAAATAAGTGTCATCGCAGGCAGTCAGCGGTGAACAGTAACTACGTAAACCCCTGTAGTCTTACTTATAAGAGTCTACACCAAATCTCATCTACAAAAAACAAAAACAGTCCCAGAGTATGGATACTGGGGTTCAAGTGGTGATTGATTGATTTTTTTTTACTATGAAAACCTGCATATATGGTCACGCCTTGTGACACATTACGCCTCATGACACACTCCATTTATGGCTGTCTCCATATGCAAATGAACCAAGTTGGTACAACACATGGATCTCCATATGTGGAGCTGACTATCATCACCTCGATATTTGAAGATCACCCATACATGGTTTGAAATACTAGATCTGCATATATGGAGCCGTTCAGCAACTCTACATCTGACCTCACTGACACCAGCTTCTCAACTGTGCCGTATTAAGAAGCTCTGTTGTTTCAGCGTGACCTCAGCTTTTTGATACTTGACTTTCACTCCACTACCTTTGAAGCCATACACTACATTTCTAGGGAGGGGGAATTTATGATTTAAGAATTACGGGCCCAGGCCGTAGCGTAACGGTCTGGGCACCGGACTGGTGATCCAGTCGCGGTGTGCCGCGGGTTCGACTCCCGGACCCGACACGGCCTTTACCGCATGTCATCCCCCCATCTCTCTCCCGTTTCCTGTCAGCCTACTTTCTATCCCTTAAAAAATCAATAAAGGCGTAAGCCGCAAAAAAATATCTTAAAAAAAAAAAAAAAAAAAATTACGAATTAACTGTTTATTGGCTCTTTCGAACAGTGAACATAGCAGCTCTACAAGCTGAAAACGGGTCGAGGCCTTTGTGAGCTGCCATTTTCACTATTATTATTAGCAGTGCCTTCATATTACTTAAGAGAAAATGCACTTTGTAATTTGTAATTTTTTAGTACTTTTCATTTTTATTATATATATATTTTTAAGCAAGTATGCTCCAGTACTTTTAACTCAAGTACAAATTTTGAGCCACTTTCACGTTTAGATGAATACATAATATCTTGACTCATAAGTACTGGTGGGGTTTGAGTACTTTTGTCCACCGCTGCATGCAGTTGTACCAGACAGACAGTTGTGAGAACAAACAGCGGTCAAACAGAAAGGCATAGCCACTGCAGAACATTACAGATATAGAGGGACAGACAGATACTGTAGATAGACACGTGTGTGTGTGTGTGTGTGTGTGTGTGTGTGTGTGTGTGTGTGTGTGTGTGTGTGTGTGTGTGTGTGTACGTAGATGCAGACGTTCGCAGTAACTTCTGTGCAGTTCGACTGTTTCCCCAAAACACCAAACTGACAGATGTGACACTTAATAAAAACATCTACTCAGAGACGTACACACGGAAGATGTGATGCAATGAAAGGATACGATGGAATGTGACTGTCGAACAATAATTAAGCTTATTCATTTTCAATCGCTTAGTTTCGAGCTTGTGGATCTGCTACTTTTGATGCTTTTTTGTGACACTGTAATATGATAAAGTAGGGCGTTCATTTACAAATATGAATAAACACAAAATGTAAAAATACAGAGATATGAGGTTTGTTTTATATTAATTAGACCAATAGGACCTGTATTATACTTTGTTGTGGAGTGTTTCCATACAAAAACAGCTGATCTACTATTTGATGTCTTGTCGTCGCGCCCTATCATGACGTATACTGCTATGATTGGGACAGAAAAAAGCGTGCACAGTAAGGTCATTAAGCTGGACAAAGCTGATGTTGGAGGGTAAACAAACTGAGCAACACTGTGGAAAATGTGAAAGTGAGAGTAATAAGTGAGAGAAGGACTGGTAACGGGACAAAAAAAGACAGAGACATTGGATAAAGGAGGTATAGGTATGGTAGGTAGGTATGGCGGAGGAGGGTGAATGTGTGACCTTGTTACACCGACAACAGCAAAGACAGAGAAAACAGCACACCAACACGACAAACATAATCCAATTTAAACTATCCTCTCTCTTCCTGCAAAGAAGTTAGTGCATTAGGCACAAGGGACACCATGAAGAGAAAAAAATAATTAGAAAAAAAGACCCGTTTGGAGATAGCGGTCGGAGGAGAAAGAAAAAGGTCCTTGGGGGAAACCCCCCAAAGTCAGAGGCCTGATTTATACAGAGTTTGTGCACCGGACGGAAGTAGACTATCTACAAAGCTCAGCACATCGCCATGCAGCGTGTTTTGAGCTTGTGGATGTGGACCCGGCAGTTTTTTTGGCACGCGAGACAGGGCACGTAACTCAGTATAAATCAAGCTAGAGGCTTTTAAAGTGATGGCGATTGGGTGGAACTTTGGAAGTGAGATAAGGTAGAGAGAGGGCATACCGCTTTCGGCTTCTTCTGCAAGGGGAAAGAATCGCAAATCAAACAGTTGTTATATGAACATAAAAAGGAAAAAATGAGAATATATATTCAACTTTGTATGACTGCTATGGTAGTTACAGTAGATAGGGCAGTACTGTTTGTGTGGTGGTTGACTAAAGATATGCAAATTAGTATAATGTCGATCCTCTGGATCCTTGAATTTACACAATCTTTGCAAAATTACTCCATTTCAAATAATCTTCATCCTCTGACAACATCAGCCCTGATCTTGTCAGAGGATGAAGATGATTCGCCAACACTCCTGGATCCTGCAGGACTCCTGCATTGTCATTTCTCCTGGATTTGGTATCAGAGTCCCAAAATTCACCAGAACACAGGAACTTACTGTAGGTTTCTGGGGGAGGACCCCCATGGACCCCCTCTGGGCAGTGCATGCAATTATACAGGGATGTTCAATTAAATATTAATGAATGGTTATTATTAAAGATGGGTCTTACATTGCTTCAGTCATCATATCAGCTTCTGTAGGCCTTTGTTTTGTGTTTTAATGGCTGAAACTGTACCCATCATTTTCCAATGCTAGTAAAGCAAGCCTGACAAAAGTGTCAAACTCAAAAAATTCACCAGAACACAGGAAATTGCATCTACTCTGTTAAATAGTTTCTGGGGGACGACCCTCAGATTTGGGTGGGGTGGGGGGGACAACTCCCCAACCGAAAAAAGCACAGTCCAATGTTGGCAGCCCTGGACAAGAGGGCGATTAAATCAAATGGCACTCAGAATACTGGCACAATCTTCCATAGAGGGAAAGAACATACAAAATCATACTGTATCAACTAGTGTCTTGTGTTATTGTATGTTTGCCTCATGATCGTGTACAGCACTTTGGTTGACCTTCTGGTCTTTGTAAATGTGCTCTAGAAATAAAGTTAGATTTTATTTGATTTGAACTATCAACATATCAACATGCTTATGCAGATAAATGTTATGTCACTGAGTCAGGCAGCTGAGGCCATATTATAACACTGTATCAAAATATATATATAAAAAATGCATGCATACAATTTCCAGATGCAAGCAACAACATCCTTGATAGCAGCGAAAGCATAAAAACAGTGATAATTTCTACAGGATTATAGGAGTATAAATTATAGGAGTATAAACAGATAAACAGGTAACAGATAAACAGGCCTATATGTAGTGTTGCACCGGACTGCTGCTCTAAACTTTACAGTAATCATGGTAAAAGGAAAAAGTGAAAACAGTTAACTAGAGAGTAGAGACTAGGTAAAACAAAAAAGTTGAGAGTGAGAATGAATGCAACTTGAGAATTATGGGAATAGCAGACTAAAAAGCTCCCAACTGTTTTTGAGTTTGTAGGTCTGTAAAGTAAGATTTGGGAAGATTAAGGTTAATTTAGTAAGCAAGGGTGGGGATTTGGCAAATTGAGGCTACTGAAAAACAGTGTTTGATGTTATCGTTGTTACGTCGTTGATTTTTAAATTGGTGGTTAGAAAACAAAACTGAACAGGGGCACAGCTACAGGTGAGTCTAGAAGAAGTCTAAAGAAACACTTGACATGAATATACAAGTTGATAAATTAAGTGTTCATTGTTCAGGGATGGTGTTTATCCTGATTCCTGTCAGAGGGTCAACAAATATAAGGGTATATTTATATAGCGCCTTTATCCAAGGCGCTTTACATTACATTCACCCATTCACACACACACATGTATGCACCAATGGCGGCGGAAACCAAGGCACCAACCAGCACATCAGGAGCAATTAGGGGTTCAGAGTCTTGCTCAAGGACACTTCGACACCAACTCTGGGGGAGCCCAGGTTCGAACTGGTGACCTTGGTGTTACCATCCGGCAACTCTACCCCTGAGCCACCGCCGCCGCCATATAGCGAACGATAGGTGCTATCATTTTCAACGTACTGTAGCAGATGGAGTCTTCAAATGGGACATTTTGATAGATTTTCAATGCACATTAGTGTTCATAGGTGGGCTTTGGCAGCTAAATTAAAATTAAATTAATTAGTTTTTTAAGACACACACACACACACACACACACACACACACACACACACACAGTACAAACCTGCTCTCCATGGTTTCTGACTTGTATTCAATGGCGATAAGCAACAGTTTCAACTTGACGTAGCATAGCCTGCAAAGACACACACAGTATATGTAGAGACAGCATGGACATAACTGTAGTGTAGTAGACCATACATGTGTAGGCTATACTAGAGGTTTCGCCAACTAGACTTTATAACTAGTCGACTCGTATAAAGTCGACCTACTAGTCAACTAGTCGAGGTTATCATTCATATTAACCATTCATCAGTACAGTAGGATAAACAAAAATTGCAGAGAACAGCAGCAGCAGGTGAGGCTCAGCTAAACAGGCTTGACAATCATTTTTATGGAAGTATTCACTGTTACCAAAACTACTCTTGCTCTCTCTCTCTCTGCCTATTTATTATTACATGATATGGTAACCATAAACTAGTCGATTATTAGGCCAAACTTAACAAAAAATAAATCTGTAGTCGTGAAACCCAAACCCCTAACCACGTATGCCTTATTTTATTTCCGTCTACACCAAATAATCTTCGACAAAAAATGAATAAAAAAGACCTGAATTGTGAGTTTCTTTGTTACTTGCTGCTTGGGCAGAGGGAAGTGATACTTACTCACAAATAGTGGGGAAGGTGAGGCCCACAAAGGCAGTGGACAAATACTCGGTGTACATTTCATTAGCTACTCCTTCCAGGTAATACTTCTGCCATGTGTCCTCTTCAATCTGACGGAGAGCAAGAGAGCGGCCATGTCAGAGGTATAAAGAATAGCACACAGTACCGTTTTAAAGACATATTGATGTGTATTGATCTTAACTTCCTTACACAATGGCAGCATTTATTTCAAGGTTCAACATTGTGTCTTGTGCACATGTATAAGAATACAAACATATCGCCTCTGTCAGGTGGAAACCTCATTATGTCAGAAACACGTACTTTTTAGAATTCAAATTCACAAAAAACAAACAAAAAGATATGGAGATAGGAGGTTTCTGCCCGACAGCAAAGATATGTTTTGTTCGGCTTCCTTCAGACAATGCAACGAGAGGAGCACAAGACGAAGCGGCCGTAAACGACGCCATCGGCTCTCTCTTGCAAAAAAAATCAAATTAATTCAAGGTTTGTGTAATGAGTACATCCACACAGAACACAAATATCTGTATAAATATATACGTTCAAGGAACCTTCTAAAACGGCCTCTCATTCAGTGGCTCAATTGCTGCTCCGTTCCGTGTCCGGGCAGAGAACCCAACGTGGCCAGCAGATGTTGCATCGCACCACATCAGGTCGTTATAAACTTATCCATCATCTTTATGACATGAGAACAGTTCTTTGATAGAGAGCAAGCACCTCTTCAGCATTCAGTACCAGAAACACTGAACAGCTTCCATATGAGATGCCAGAGTGAAATACGATGTGGCATTCAAACCCCCAAAACACTCACACACCTCTCCTTTTAGTTTTTTAGTTTTTTCTGGACCAACGGCAACATTTCCCACAGAATTTATTCCCTCCGATTAAACTATTCCATGTGACAGCAAAAGACCTACTGGATGAATAGAAGTATGAGACAAGGTTACTATAGGTCTGCACTTTATTCATTTTTATTTGCATTTAATTTTGACGTTTTCATTTCGAGTTCATTCGTTTGTACAAAAAAAAATAAAAAATAAAAATGTTACTCAAGTACAGCACTCAAGTAAATCTACTTTTTACCGACGGCCGCTGCAAGTGATGAATATAGCTGCAGGAGAGGCAGCGACAACTTAATAAATCACTCCACTGACAGAAACATAGTGCCAGTATTCATTTTGCTCCGTGGTTTCCGCTGTGTTGCCTCGGCTGTGTTGAAAGGTAGGACTAGAGGAGAGGTCACAGCCATTACCTCGATGAAGGAGCGCATGGAGAAGAGGTTGGCCAGCATGGTGGACAGGCCCTGGGCCAGGCAGCTCTGGGCGATGAAACCCGCCTTCAGCTCGGCCAGGCAGATAGCATCATCGCCCTCCCTCCAGTTCCAGCTCGGAATGTTCAACAGATGGGCCTGCGGAGCACGGAACACACAACGCCACATGACATGATGACATTTTTTGCTAAGGTTTTCTATTTGTCAAAATGCATTGTACAAACAGATAGCGTTTTAGGTCGCGGACCCCCAGCTGAAAATACCATTAGGTCCCTGTGTTTATTAATAATAATGGAACAACAATTTGGAAAATAGCACCGGCTATTTTGGAATAGCCAAAGCAGGGGAAAAAAACAGCAGAGACTAGAGAGCCAGGGAAGCAAAGGCAGCGAGGTGGGTGTTCGACACCGTGCTATCTGGACACATTTAAACATTTAAAACTACAACCACAAGCATAATGTTCGTTCTCTCTCTCTCAATTCAATTCAATTGAATTAGCTTTATTGGCATGAATGTACTAGCTACAGTATTGCCAAAGCATGAAGTTCAACAAAAGAACCAAACTAAATTAAATAAATAAAAAAATATAACAGAAAACAAGCAAATAGAACATTAATTCTCACAATACAATATGAAAATACTGTCATACTGGTCAAAATGTACAGTATTAAATGTGTCCGTGGTGTGTCTCTCTCTCTCTCTCTCTCTCTCTCTCTCTCCCGGCAGAGAGAAGTCATTACAACCAGGCTAGTGGTCCGGGCAGCTAGGCTGGTAATCCCCGACGACCTTTGCTGCATGTCATCCCCCCCCCCACCCCATCTCCCTCAAAGCCCCCCAAAAATATCCAAAAATAAATAAATAAATTACTATATGTTTGATATAATGGCGAAAAGGTAAACAGATCATACAAAATGGTCTCCTAACTGGGCGCAGGAGACTGACAGCAAATCTCTAAGAACGAATGTTTACTGGTGCTATCCCGCGAAAGTGTGTTACTGGGACAGAGAAAGGTACAGTAGATACTACAGTAGTAAAATTGATTTCATCCTGATTTGAAATTTAGTATGAATAAATCTTGGGAAGACAATCTTGGCTTGTGGCGATTGGGTCTAATCTGTAGTTCAGTGACCATGGGACTACTGTTCAGAAGCTGTGTTCACGTTCAGTCTTCCACTGGAAATACTAGTTTAGAGTACAAACTAAAAAGGCAGCCACCTACTACACGCAGATATGGGAAGTAAACCAGAGATGACATTTTTGTCTATTTGTATTATTGATTAACCTTATTTCTGGAAGAACAAGACACTTAATATTTTTATTGACTATTAGAAATATTGATTTTGTTCTAAATATCCACAGGTTGACAAACCAGACATGTTCTGGACACATTATTTTGCATTGTGAAAACGTCCATAGACATTTTGTTGTCAAACATTCAGATCTGGTCTGTGTTACCTTGTTGTGATATTGTAGCATCTGCGTGATGATTCTGACCTTTGGATTATAGTTTTTGATGGAGATGACCCTAAACAGTGAGAAAAAACAAACAAACACATGAGAAAGTAGGCCAAAGAAGTCAGATAACTCATAAATCGTCTTTAATTACAGAGTAGGGATCGAACGGAATGACATGAAAATGTCATGTTACGATTATTGTGGCCAAAATAATTGCGATGAACTATATTATCACGATAATTAATATACTTAAAAATCTTAAAATGCCACTTTTGCTAACGACTTGCACCCCAGCATCCATATTCTGGGGGGGAACATTAGCCAAAAAAATGCAGATCTACAAGCTTACAACGTGTCACATTGTGACACAGTCCAAGTACAGAGGTCCAATGCATGACGGACAATTTCAAGATAAATTCAGACATTCTATATCTCGATCTGACCTCATCACACCTTTTACACTCAAGATACGCTCCACATATCGCTTCTCGCCCTTAGGCGTCTTTTACTGTTATAGTCAACTAAAACTTTTCAAGAGGACTAAAATATGACTAAAACTATATGAAATTGTATTCTAAAGACTATGACTAAACAAAATATAACTTTGCTGTCAAAATGAACACTGACACACAGTACCTCATGATGTTGGCCGCGTCCTCTGAGTCGGGGTCCGCACAATATTTATTGGCCAGTATTAAAATCGCATCTGCATTCTCAATCTGCATGTGCAAGGGGAACAGGTGCAAACATTATATCACCACTCACTTAATACACGCACATGCCGTATGCGTGTGTATGTATGTGTATGTGTATGTGTATGTGTATGTGTATATATATATATATATATATATATATATATATATATATAGACACTCAGCCAGCCAGAGTGGAATGACATACACTATACACATAGAAGTGCACCACATCAAATGTACAGTTATCACATGTACAGGTCAATGCATTGTGGTGAAATTGATAGCATATGTGTCTGTTGGCAGTGGTTCTGCAACCCCTTCAAAGTCCAAGTTCATCATACAACAAGAGTCGGTGACACGTGATTAAATGTAGCCGATCTGCAAGCTCACAATGCGTGACGATACGACGACGACATCATCAAATTTCTCATTTTGAGATCTGGACAGATACGAGCTTTTTGGAAATGATCCTAGATTAGTGAGTCACTGCACTGTCCCTCTGCATTCTATGTACAGTATGTGTTCACCTTGACTCACTGTCTCTATGGAGAGTGGATACACAGCGTCTACTAAAAGGCCTACATTGAAATGTAAACAGTCATTCCCAGTGAGATGATGAGGGAGTGAGGTGAGGGGACGGTACCTTCACTCGGGCCAGATCATGAGGGTTGAGAACAGATCCCTGGTAGAACTCCACCTGGGTGAAGTGACGTTTGAATAAGGCTTCCAGCTCAAGATTAGGGGAAATACTGAGTGAGTGTGAGAGAGAGAGAGAGAGAGAGAGAGAGAGAGAGAGAGAGAGATATAAAGAGTTAGCAGTTGCCTGATAATGTTACAAGAGTAGCGATTTACAATCTTTGAGCGCCCACTGGTGGGTTGTGAGGATCTTGCAATTGGGTCCCCCCCACATTATTGACAAAAGGTTTTTAATCACAATATAGCATAATTTAAAACCATAAGAAAAGTTTTCATTGATAAGTAGGCTTAAGCTAAAGTACTAAGTTAGTTCCATTGATCAAACCCGGAACACCGTATTGATTGATTGATCATTAGCCTGACCTAAGCAGAGACATTTCTGGCCTAGATGGGAGGGTCGCGCCTCAGAAATGCGCGCACCCTGATTGGATCTCATCGATCTGTCCGTCACCCCCGGCCCCTCCTCTCCCCCCTAGTGCAGCGCTACGTCACATCATTTAGAGCGACGCCCACCCGGAAGGGTTGACTCCCACTTTTAGACTGGTTCAGCCCACGGCTTTTTCCAGGCTTTCATCTTTCGCGCAGACGAAATGAAAGCCTGGGTATCGAGGCTAATTGATCATTAGAATAAACATACTCTGAGATTGCACGTGGACACACCCGTCTGACCACTTAACACGGTCAGATGAGTCGGACGGCGGCCGGACACTTTTGAGATTTTCTAAGTGGGAGCCCTTTGGTCCAGAAAAGGCTGGGACGGGACCCGCTGTGATAGAGTTTGTTCTCCGTGTCTTGAATTAACCACATGAACCCGTCAACCTGAGCATCCATATTCTGGGCAGGTCATACTAGGCGATCGTTCACCATATTGTAACTGTGTGTGTCTTTTTCGTAATGTAACGCCCAAGTTTGATCACAGCATCGCACAGCATCGAAAGTAGCAGATCTGCAAGCTCGAAATACGGCATGAAGCGAAGTAGATCTGCTACTTGTAGATCTGTAATTGTAGCAGAAGGTTCACCGCACTTTTGCCAAATCTTATTATAAATAAATATTCACCTATTTTTGGTAAAAAGATTCACCAATGTTTTTATCTTTTGCCCCATTCAGGCATTCCCACAATAGGGACGCCAGCGCTCATGTGGTAAAGATCATCGCTAGCCTATACGCCGTGGCGCAAGAAAGAAGAAAAATAAAAGTGAACTTACTTATGGAGAAATACAATTTCTACATTGACATCATCCCTGTCCTTGTGTAGGAAGTCTTTGAGGAAGTTGGAGACACTTTCCAGGGTAATATGACCACAGACCACAATGTGCCTGGAAGAGGGGAAGGAATCAACTTGAGCGGGCAGCATAAATCACTGCAGACACTGGCATGCCTCCCACTGAAAATCAGTCATACCAAAAAGCACTCTAAAGTCCTACTCTCGATACAGAGTGAAACATCTATTTACATGTCAAGAAAACGGCCTTTCAAAGCAAACACAAAACTGAGTAATATATTTTTTTGACTTTTTTCTTCTTCTTTTCTTCATAAAAGTGAATACTTTCCCCGTCCTATGAAATGAAAGTGGTTAAATTCTGCACGACAAGTGCAATCAAACACTCAACCCTGAACCACTTTAGAAAACCTAAAGATATAATCAGACAGGACCGCAAGTGGTGGGGGGGGATTGTCATCCGTTCTCAATATAAAAAGCTGTCCCCTCGGCCAAAACCGCTCGGCTTTCGTGAGCCCAATGGATGTTGACAAAGACATGCACATCAATATGCTCGTAGCCGTTCCGTACAGGACGTTACTAAAAGCTTCCAAAGTGATTTGGAGCGCCCTGCGGTCGACATAAATTGTAAATAGGACCTCAGACCATTTGACGGCTCCCTGGCAGAGATGCAGCAGTGTGTTACAAATGGGGATCGGGGGGGTGGGCAGCCACACAGGGCTGATTACAGCGGGAAGGGGGAGAGAAAGAGAGAGAACGGGCGGTTCGATTTGGACAGAGGTTGGAGCTTAAAGGTTGCGTCCCTGTGTGTCCCCTGTGTGCACTTCTAGGACGTAGGGATTAAGGAGGGCTTCGTGTTTACATTTAAACTCTTGTGATGATGATGATGATGAGGAGCCTTTTCCACAGTCATAATCGTTGTTGTCTGTTAAAATGCGGCACAGACCAAAGGCTGTCACGGTTAAACGATGTCATCGCACTGTCGGGCAGAGACCTCCTATCTCCATATTTTTTAAGTTTTTTGTTTTTAACTTTTTTGTAAATTAACACCGTAATTGATTGTACTACAGCGTCTCACAAAAGTGACGCGTTTCGAACTCTTTCGAGCTTTTTTAATTCTGAAAAGTAACAGTTTTGGAGATAATAGCTTTCCACCCGACAGAGACGATAATCGAAATGTCTTAACAATGGAAACTGGGCTGGCAAACTTTGCGGGGCTTCTCGCAAACGTGAGCTTCCTAATGTCCCAGAACTCTAGAAGCCATGTGCATTTCAAGTTGTATGATTTAACAAGAGCTGGCGAACACATTAAGGGGAGAGAGGGGCGGGGGGGACTCCCAGATAATAATCCTAGAATTTAGCCGATATCATTCACTCCATTGCCTGATATGTCACTTAATCACACTAATCCAAGGCATTTACGACACTTTATCCGCTTCATTTGCACTGTGGTATAAAGCAGAACCACCCCTCCCCAAAGTGAAACCGAAATGTCACCAAGCCCCCTGTGTGCCAAACCCCCCGAAACGAGAAATCCAAATCCACTCAGTGGAGCCCAGCTAGTCTACTCTACATTGACTGGGATTAGTGTGGACAGCGAAGCGGACACCCTAATTACCCTGCGGAGACCTGTAAGAAAATCTGTGTAATGACAATGGCTTCATCATCCCCCCCACACTTAACAGGATGTGCCAGGAGATAATTAAGCCACTCCAGTTTTGAGTCCCTGGGTTTGGAGGGAGCGGTTCGTGTTATTAAGTTACTTTTTTTTTTTACACGTAATCTGCATGGTCATCTCCGATCATTGTTCAAGACCTGGAGCTGCTAGATCCGCTCGAACAGATATCTCCTGATCCAAGAACATGTTCTCATGCACTGGTGGTAAGGCCGCGGGACAGAGCCAATGCATTAGCTTCCAACTGAACGTCTGAAGTTTTTATATAGCACGTTATTGAGTTGAGGAAACGTCAGTCTTTATATGGAGAAGCCGATGAGAACCTTCACTGTAGCCCTGCTCCAAGCCACCGACCGTGCATTCTCCTGTCCTGTTGCCAGGCGGAATGGGACCGCCGGCCCAGCTAGCTGGCCTGGAGTGGACTCGGGGAGGTGGCATGCTGCGGGCAGAGCAGGGCCACTTGGTTTAATGCTCTTCACAGATGTGAAGAGCATGTCGTTAGATGTGAATCTAACGACTTGAGCGGCTGTGATGATCGCATGCAGTGGTGGACAAAGAAGGGCAGAAACCTCTTATCTCCATATTCTAACTTTTTGTGTTTTTTTTGGAAGATTAATTTAACGCCACACTCAAAACTGCAATTTTGTTTGCTATTTTTTAATTTAAATCATAATGATTTGACTCAATTTGAATCAATCGAGCCCACAGCCCAGTATTTTAGTCAAAGCATAGATACTTGTAGCAGTGACAACAGCAAGTACTTGCTCAAAGCGAGTCACTTGTGGATCTGTGCTACCTTGATCAAATAGGGCATGAATTTACAGGGAAAAATAAATAAATATGGAGATAGGAGGTTTCTGCCCAACAGCAACAAAATGTACTATCCACCACGGACTGCATGACCAGAGATGAGAGAAGGCCTGTGTGGTTTGGCCTCATGAGGCTGATGAGCTGTGGTGTTTTTCCTACTGCCACAGTCCAATGCCACCCACCCTCCTCCTCCACCCAAAGAGATCCATCCACCCTCCTCCTCCACCCAAGGAGATCCGTGTGGGAATAGGGATGTGGATTCTTTGGGTTCGAAACATTTGTATGAGTCTTACAAACATACTGCAATCCCCCCCCCCCCCCCCCCCCCACACACACACACACAGTATTGGTTCATCATCGGCAGAACCCAGCAAGCACGGTCAGGACCTGGACGAATTAGTGACGTCTCGATTGGGGCCAGATCAAGTCAAACCACGACTAGTCAGATCTGGCCCATAATATCACCTGATTTCAACCAACATAAATCCTGCCCATTAAGACGGACGTCCCTGGATTAATCAGAGAGAGTCCGATCGAGGCCAGTTAAGTCATATCATAACTAGTCAGATCAGGCCCAGAATAAGCTGGTGAAGACGTCCTGGAAATGACGTAAAGATCACCCCCATATGGGCTGTGATCTGGCCTAGTTCTGAATGCCCTGGGAATGAAACGATGCTACTCATAATGTCTCCTCCTCATTATTAGTGAAAGTGTTTGTATAATCCCCCAATTTATCCTCTCTCTGTAGGGCTAAAGAGGAGCTATTAAAGAGCGTTGTCTCCTTCAGTTAGCTCACGTTGTTCCAACTCATCCAGGAGCTTCTGATTAAATTATCTTTCTACACCAGTGGTTCTGAAATTTGTCAGGCCAGGACAAAAATAGGACAAAAATAATCCTATTTAAAATCGGGTCCTCCCCACCCTGACAAGCACTTGGAATAGTAGGAGTTGAGGCATTACATTTAGTTGAAATATTGTGAAACGTTGTGCCTCTTTCTTAGGTAATATTTAACATTTGGCCAATGTTTGAATTGTATTCAAACCCACAGTTTGAGAACCACTGTTCTACACGACCAAGAGTGGCATCAGCTCAAATGTGGTGCCATCTTCCAAATCGTTGCTGTCAGGCAGAAACCTTGCAGTATATTCATATTTCATTGGTTTTTCCCTCCCGTAAATTCATTCCCTATATACAGTATGACATTTCAAGTGAAAGTGGTCACTAAATATTAATTGTTTTTAACTAACATTTTCCCCTCATATGCTGAAAACGAACACTTTTGGACATATGTTTCTGCCTGACGAGTCGACCACAGCATCAAAATTCACAACAATAATCACAGAATAATGGCACAGTAAAAAATTCAACCATTCATTAATTCATACAATTATTGATACCTGAAAACCACCAGGGTAACAGTTAGTTATCCTCAACATCCAACAAGTTAAAGTAAATAGAAAGTAGTACTCACAAGCTCACGGAAAACAAGAAAAGGGTTTACAGAAAAACCCATCAAAATGCGTATACAGTACAGGCCGTGCACACACACACGCACGCACGCACACCCACACAAACAACACGCATGCAGTGAAATAACTACATACACAAAGAAGGTTAGAAAAACGCGCGCACACACACACACACACACACACACACACACACACACACACACACACACACACACACACACACACACACACACACACACACACACACACACACACACACTCAGGGTTCGAATGTTCGCTCGTTAAGGTTGCCACTCGAATCTTAATTTATGGCCTTGAACCATTCGTTTTATTTATTTATTATTATTATAATGTTTTATTATTATAATTATTTTTTTTTACTCAGAAATATATCTCGGCGAGAATGCGATATGCATATGCGATATGCATATGTTCATGTTGTGTTTACAATCATTTGAAAGTCCTGCAGAAGAGACAAACACAGTGACACACACATTAATGAAAGAGAGAAAGCTAACGAGCAAGGCAAGCTACACTCTAGTTTTAGCTGCCTGCCAGCAACTCATTCAACTATGGCTCTGGCTCATTTTTATGGAATGATGAGCTCGCATCAGGGACGTATTTGCTGACCATTTGGTTGCCCTACTCGTAGGATATTTGTGCTGCCCCCCTCCCGACGAGAGTGCTGCTAGCCTATTCCTCATGCAGATCGGCTATTTTCGCTGTTTGCGAGGACGCACACACGGCCGCTGGCAGCAGCGGAGCACATGTCAGAACCACTAGACGCTTTGTGTGTGTGTGTGTGTGTGTGTGTGTGTGTATGTGTGTGTGTGCCCGCACGGCGCACGCGTGTGTGTTGGGAGAGAGAGAGAGGGGGAGACGCGCTGCGCTCTGATCATGTTCAAGACGGATATCTCATCTCATTATAGTGTATTAAAAGTGAAGACGGTTGTATCCACACTCAAAATGCACACCTTCCCGGTCGGCCAACCCGGTAGCAACCCTCACCAACCCCTGATGAACTTAACCATTATTTCACTGATATAGTCTATGCAACGTCGCCCCGGAGGATCTATTTATGAATTGCAGCCTGGTTAAAAGCACTCTGAGAAATTAATTAATTAGAACCAATTAACCAAATGGTTCGGATGTTCGCTCGGAAATTCCTGCAAATGTTCGAGTCCTAAAAACAGGGCTAGGGTACAGCCTTAACACACACACACACACACACACACACACACACACACACACACACACACACACACACACACACACACACACACACACACACACACACACACACACACACACACACACACACACACACACACACACACACACACACACACACACACACACACACACACACACACACACCAAACAACAACTACAGCTGTTACTTCCCATTTTTAAGTTATCGACGCGGATTAACCAAACTGCAAATTATCGTACTGTTCATGTGTTGTATTGATGCCTGTATAAGATACAAGATACGTTTTTTTGTCGTGATTAATCCAGTTGTGTTTGTTTGTATCGTACTGCTGTACTTTTCAATAAAAATATTAAATCAATCAATCAATCAATCAAAATCATAGCCGAGTAAGCCTACTGTTCTAATCGAGAGGGGTAATATGTTGCACAAAATCTGAAATTGCTTTAATTAACTTTCAACCTTGCTTCCCTACCATATTGTCAAAAATGGTCAATTCAACATCTTTTTCAAAAATATACATAATCTATAAAATAATCCCTAAGAAAATAATTGACTGTTGCAGCCCTGGCCCCTGAGTGTGCGAGCGGGAGTGTATGCGTGGTCACGTCTAATTGGGTGGTTAGTGTGAAGGTCTCCACACCTCAAGCGGCAGGCCTTCACAGAAGACACAGGGAGGTGCACGGTGGGGGGAGCGTGAGGGGAGGGGGGGTTCAGCCAGGGTTGAGGGCCGCTTTCCGTGCCAGGCAGCCCCTCCGCTGCAGTCTGGCCCTAATGGAAACCACAGATCTCCTAATGGAAACCACGGCATGCATGCAGCTCATAGCGACCCCCCCCCCCCCAACGTAGCGCAGAGCGGGAGCCAACAGAATGGAACGCCTGTCGTTACGATATGAGCACATATGGTCTGATTCCTGTCACTGAGCTGACTGGGGTGCACGCTACACTGTACGGCCTGAGTCCCGTCACTGAGCTGACTTGGGTGTATATGCTACACTACACAGGACACTGTGTACAACAACTACCGCCCAACAGAATCCCTGTATCTCCATTATTCAACGTCTTTTTTTAAATCTCATTGTATGAGGGTGACAGTGGCTCAGGGGTAAAGTGGCCGCACTGGCCGGTAGAGAGGCCGGATGGGAACCATGAGGTTCCCAGTTCGATCCCAGGCTCCCCCAGAGTTAGCGTCGAAGTGTCCTTGAGCAAGACTCTGAACCTGTTAATTGCTCCCGATGAGCAGGTTGGTGCCTTTCCTCCACCGTGTGTGTGTGTGTGTGTGTGTGTGTGTGTGTGTGTGTGTGTGTGTGTGTGAAATCTATGCATAATTTATCATGTAAAGCGCTTTGGAGCGAAGATGTGTGCGTTGTGAGCTTGCAGGTCAGCTCGTCTATTTTCACCAGAACGATTTTGAAAGCCAAACTGTAAGTGCTTAAGTCTGTGGATTTGGTTTTAAAATATTGAACCAACAAGTATTAACAAGAGTTTTGTAACTAAATAATAATAATTTTTTCCCCTCAATTTCCTGAAAGGTTTTTTGGAACATACAAGGTTTCCAGCCGACAGCAACACGAGGACTCGGTATGGATCCAATAGAGCAAACTCTCACTTCCAAAGAGACCCTGAAGGGTTCTGGTTGACGACGCTGAGGCTTTGAGAGAGACATCTAAATCGTCAGGGTTCCATTTAAGAATCGCTTGTGGTGCGTCGTGACCTCATTGTTTGGGAGCGCCGCAATCAGTGGAATATTTCCTAATCTTTTAATCTCATTTCCATGACACAAACTTTTATCTTCCCCCCCCTCTCTCTCTCTCTCTGTCTGTCTCTCTCTCTCTCTTTGCTGACAACTAACAGTAAGTGAATGATAATGCCTTTTGAACCCCCGTAGGCAACAATAAACCCACATGACAAACGCGTTTTGTGTCCCGCGTCACGATCTCTGCGAGATACACACCAAACACAAGCATAGATAAATGATTATCGCCGCTGTCAGGACGGAAACCTTGTATGTCCAAAAACTGTAACTTTTTTTAGGAAATATAAATAAATAATAACCCAATGGATGCAATGTTGTTAGTACTTTTCAACAGTTAAATATTCATATAAACCCCATAGACAGCCACTTTCACTTTAAAAAATAGTGGTGGAAAGACCTAACAATGCTGTGGCACGTTTGCACGACTAAAGTAGGACACAGAAATTGAGATGGAGATGCGAGGTTTCTACCCGACCACGACTTTATGCAAAGAGCCCTGGTGCCAGTCTAAGCCCTGTACGTTTGGGTGGGTAGGTTCCTGATTGCTACCATATGCATGGAGCGTATGCCTTGGCCAGGGAGAGAGAGAGCCGAGGGGGATCCGGAGGGTGGGTGGAGGGGGAAGGTGGGGTCGATGTGTGCGAGAGAATCTAGTCCAAAGTTTTGACAAGGCCTTCTCTCAACACCCGCCTGGGAGTCCAGGCCTCGGGTCAGTGGCCAAACATAACATCTCATCAATCTTGTCTCAATGACAGGCAAACATCATCAAACAAAAGGCTGGTTTCTAATGCTCCGCTCCAGCCGCGCTCCACTCCCTATAACCCCCCCCACCACACACACACACACACACACACCCCCACACCCGCCCCTGAACATGAACTAGAGGAAGAGAGAGAGAGCACGCGAGCAATGGGGTGTCAGAAGAGAGAACGCACAGTGGGAAGAGAACAAAAGCAGAAGTACACCCTACCAGTGGTGGAAAAAGTACTTTTACTTAAAGTAAAAGTACAGTTTCCACCACTGCTCCCTACCCCGGACGAGCTCCGACTTGGAGTGCCTGTGTGCTGAATAGAACGTAACGTTTCAGCCATAAGAGGACGGGACAGTATACGATTAGGACACGTGGTACGACTGTGCATTATTGTGACATGACGACAACAACGCACACACACTACTAAAGCATTGTGTCTGAGAGGCCGAACCAGACACGTGCAGAACACAGCCTCTGTCGTCCACACACACACACACACACACACACACACACACACACACACACACACACACACACACACACACACACACACAAGACAGACAAGCAGGCAAAGCAAGGCCGAAAGCAATTTGAGGAGCCTCCAATGGGAGGTCGAGGCATCCAGCATTCACAGGGTGTGGGATCTGACTGAAGATCAGGGCCAGAGTCATGTCGAGCATTGATGATGCGGGCGGTCAGAGCAACAAGGCACACGGCGATGATGCAAATCTTAACTAGACAGCGAGAAAAAAATGCTTTTTTTTCCTCCTTAACCATAGAGGTCGTGATCAATGAAAACAAAGATTGCAGGCCAGATAAAAACATGCTCAAAATGATGCAGATAAGAGGAAAGGACAAAATAATGAATGCATAAATAAATGCATGCGGGACCAGCTCGAGAGCAGAACGAAACAAGAAAAGAGACCTTGAAAATAAATCGTGCAACGGTCATTGAGATTGATGATACTGTACTTTAAAAGACCACCAATAATAATGCACTTGCAAGATTTCCAAGTCTTTTCTATTTTCTTTTTGAAGGAGGCAGATAGTATGGTTTTCATGACCTTGTCTGTCATATATTAAGGAGGGTCTGGATGTGAATCACATTAAGCAAAGGGACAACGAACACCACATACGGTTAATGTAGCACCCTGTCTGACTGTGGGCTCATGGAAGCTTCCAGTTTGCAAAAATGAAATTAAAAGCGCAACACAGGATGTTTCAAGGGGGTAAGCGGAGGAAGAAAGAAAGAAAGAAAGAAAGAAAGAAAGAAAGAAAGAAAGAAAGAAAGAAAGAAAGAAAAGCACAGCACAGCACAGAGATGAATTATAGTAAGCACTGACTGGGGTGGAGAGAGAGCGAGAGAGCTTGAGAGAGAGAGAGAGAGAGAGATAGAGAGAGAGAGGAACATGGACATGTGTCATTATGGCCGAGGTCTCCAGTCTTACTGTGTGACTTATTATTATTGTTAAATGTATTATTACAATAATAATATTTTTACTGTTCTAAACAGTCACACATGTGAGTCACACAACCACACCTCTCGGATCCGGATATTGAACTTACTTTCTGCCTCGTGTCGAGTTATAACTCCCTCCGTATTTCTTCCGATTTAGGATGAGAGCGGCAATTTCTGGCACGTAGCGAGCAAACATGGCCTACATGCGTGGAACAGAAAAAAAACCAAAAAGAAAAACAAAATGCATGCAAAGAGAGAGAGAGAGAGGGTTCCACCGGCACACAGAGAAAGAAACACAGCAGAACCGGCCGGAAGGGGTTGGTGGGATACTTACTTTCTGCCATTAACCGCACTATAGGAACCACCATATTTCTTGCGGTTTCCTATTAACTCTATGATTTCGGGGACGTAGCTGGCAAACATGGCCTACAAGGAGAAGATAGGAGAGAAGAAGAAGAAGACTCTAAAGCGCAGTACATGCTCCTTCGTCCGTCGACGTCCGTTTCTCGGAACCCGTGCACACCCTCGGATGTCCCGACTCTCCCAACTAGGGTTCGGAAAGGCCTGTCCGAAACCGGGAAAGGTTTTTCCCCGACATCGGAAAGGAGTATGTATTGGCCTTAAGTCATCCTAGTATAAGACTACTTTGGCCTTCGGTGGTGTGGGGAAGCTGATGTTTAGGACCAGATTGCTTGTGAGATAAACAGATTATTAAACTGGGAAGAAGAATAAAAAATGATCTCTTATAGATTAGGAAAAAAACAATAGAGAGATAGAGATGTTCTTGAATAGCCAAAACATTAAAAAAGTATGTTTTATATTAATAGGTTGGTTTTGTAATAATAATAAAGTATTGAAAACAATACATGAGTAAATGTAATTGGTTTACTTTCCACCACTGACTGAGAGGTCTAATCAAGTGCATTGGTTCGTTGCTACAAACTTTTGTCACAGCTGGCAAAATGGAATAGTCTGTCGGTGATTGCACCTCGAAAGCTTCTCGACGGTGCAGACCTGTGCACCGGGGAGGGGGGATTGAAAAGAAGACCTATGTGCCATGTTTAGTCCAACAAACACAAGGTTGGTCTGGCAGGTTGATTTGAAGAGGCCAACACCTGATGTCCCATAGCTGCAAAATGCATTAAGACTCATTGTGCTGTTGGGACTGGAGAAATGAGCTGGATGCATTTTGCAAGACAGCAGAAACCAAATGTACAGTAATTAAAAAAATTAAGAAAAAAAACGTGAGGGGCTCTCTTATCATCGTAATGATGATGTAATGATGATGGTGTTTGACAAATGGTGTCAAAACAAACATTAAATTCTCTTTATTGTTAATGGGATTTAATGTTTGCGTTAGGGACAAGATGACGTACATTTTCCCTTCATTGTCAATGGTGTTTTTAAAACAAACATTGAACTAAAAACAAACATTAAACCTATATAGATCTACAAGCTCACAATGCATTGCGATGCATTGTTGTAAGCTTGTGCAGATCTATTGACCGTATGGTTGCAGAAGTATCTATAAGTGTCGATTTAAAATCAGATTAATATAGCAAAACAAATACATTCAGGGGTGGAGGACATATGAATAAATGACCTGAATTGTGAGGGTTACATGCGAAAGCTGTAGGGGGACAATTAGCCATGCCCTACAACCCCAGATATAATAATGTGCGCTGATGGCGTAAGTTTGATGCGAGACCCGTCTTCATACATCCTGGGACCATTAACTCTGTGACGAGCTGCTGTACTGTACTGTACTGTACTGTACTGTACTGTACTGTACTGTACTGTACTGTACTGTACTGTACTGTACTGTACTGTACTGTACTGTACTGTACTGTACTGTACTGTACTGTACTGTACATGTGCAACTTATGCAGCCATCATGTTACTGTCTACTTACTGAATACACAATATCCTTCACTACATGCTACTAATTCATTTTTTATCAATGTATATAGAACTCGATAATTGATCAAATAATCCAGAAAATGTAGTGAAGCTCACAACACGTTCTGAGATTATATCAGGCTGAGCTATTTTCAAATAAGAGTAAATACACCAATAAATAAAAACTAGACTAAAATGTTAGGAAGGGACTAGTGGCGAAGAGATCCAGTAGAACTCAGTCATTTTATGCTTTTACACTCAGCCATCAGGCATTAGGACGCCAATCACAGCCCGACAGAAATTACATTTTGTTGACCAAAATCTTATGGCTTTTAGTCCAACTATAGCTAGACTACGTAAAAGTAAAACATTTCAGATGACTGAAATATGACTGAAACTAAATGGGATTTTATTGAAAAGAACATGACTAAAACTAAATAGAACATTTCTGTCAAGATTAACACTGGCGCGCGCGTGCATGTTTGTATGTGTGGGTGCACAGCCCTGACAGGTCACTAGAGCCAACTGAGGTGAAAATGGGGATGATGATGATGATGATGATGCTGATGCTGTGGTTGCTATGGAAACAGTCTGGTGGGCCTAAGCATGGTCTCTCTGCCGCTGTGTTTGTTGGAATTTTGGGAGGAGTCACATGAAGGGGGGTCGGAGGTTGGTTGGGGGGGGGAGAGTACATGTTACTGAGACCGTAAGTGACACTCTTACGGCGACACTCTTACATAAGTGACACTCTTACGGCAAACTCTTACATAAGTGACACTAAGTGACACATTCTGTACAAACCGTTTCCCCCCCCCCCCCCCCCCCCCCCCCAACGGTGGGTCGGTCCACAAGAGGTCCAAACGGTCTGTATGTAAATCCAAGAGCGTAGTTACAAATGGACCTGTTACGGGTCCATTTGGTTCCACTTGAAGCACCACCAGTTGCATCCACAGACCCCTGTGGACCCCTGTGGAGGCCCCGTTCTTCTTTTTTATATAATAATAATTATTTTTGTTTCATCTCTGAGAGCCCTCTAGCGGCAGTGATGTCAGACTTAATAGTTCCCAAACCTTTTTGAGCTTGAGACCCAATGTAGTGAAATTAAAATAGAGATTTGTCTTTTCTTATTTTTATGGAATTCCTTTGCGAAATGTTTGAAATGTCTTTGTTGTTAAAAGAGCGAGCGTGACCCACTGATTGGGAAACAGTGTGCTATAGTCTCTGTGTCACACACAGACAGAGGGGAGGGGGGACGAGGGGACAAAGGAGCACATAGTAATAATTACACAGTAGGATGCTCTATACTAGTCGTGGTTCTCAAACCTTTATACTTCAAGGACCTTAAATAATTTTATTTTCTATCAATTACTCGCCCGGTGAAGCCTTGAATTCATGGAGATTTTCCTTTTTGTTTTCGTGGCATTCCTGTCCCAATAATTCAATAATTGATGACTCTGCAACATTTTAACTATATAAGACAATAATATGAACTCTGCTGTGGTAGGAGACCAACATTTTAACTAGAGAAGACAATAATATGAACTCCAAAACAACTCTCACAGTGTGATCAATGATGAGCCGATGATACTGATGATTAAGGTAACTTTTAAATAAGGGTTTTGCTCTTGTTAAGATTGGTCTCCTATTAACTTAACAATTAGTTAATTCATAATTAATACTTCATTATTGGCTCAGGAATACGTGAAAAATGAATTCAAGGCTTCATAGGGTGAGGAACTGAGAGAAAAATAATTTTGGGTGAAGTATTCCTTTAACTCTGACAATATACAAATGGGACCAAAAATGGATCCCAACGGGTCCATTTTGGACCCATTTACTGTATATACAGTCAGAGTTACAGACCTCTCAAGGAACCAGTCCCCAGACCAGTGTTGTTTTCGTCGACTAATACTATGACGAAAAACGTCCGTCGACTACCTTATTTCACTGACAAAAACGACATGAAAACTAAATAAAAACTAAGCTATGATGACTAAAACTATGAGTAAATATACTGACAATATACGAACAGTTCGTCAACAAGTAAAAACTAGACTAATATGTTAGGAAGGGACTAGTGGACAAAAGATCCAGTATAAGTCATTTTACACTTGGTTGCATGCTGAAAATAAATCTACAAGCTCACACGTTGTGAGTCACAGCAAGTGTAAAATCAGTCATTACGATGGCATCAACGCCCACCAAAATACATTTTAGTCGACTAAATCACCTGTAGATTTAGTCGACTAAAATCTTATGACATTTAGTCGACTAAAACTAGACTAACACTAAAACATTCCGGCTGACTAAAATGTGACTAAAACTAAATGAAAACTATTCAAGAGACTATGACTAAAACTAAAACAGAAATTTGCTGCCAAAAACAACACCGGCCCAGAGCCCACTTTGAGAACCACTGCTCTAGACTATTACATTATTACAGCAGGCAGCAACATATTTACTACATTTCAGAATAAAATAATACTATCACATAATTTACCACATTTCAGAATAAAAGTACCACGATAATGTCTTATAATCGTCGATGTGGGGCGGAAACCTTGTCATGTCCAAAACGGTAAATTTTCAGGAGATTAAAAGATAAATAAATAAATAACCAGTTTTTCCAAAGGATTAATTATTAAGTTGCAAGCTCGGCAGATCAGCTTTTTATGCGACTTTTTTTGTGACGCTGTAGTTAAGTAATATCTAAAGTTATTTACGATAAAACAAAACGTTAAAAGATTAGAAGATAAAGAGGTTTCTGGCCGAACAGTGACGATTTGTTGGTATATATGGATGGGGACAGGCAGGTCGCGGAGGGAAGGTTGGGGGGGTGACCTGTGGGATGGGAGGGTATACAGGGCAAAAAAAATCTTCTTTTTTTTATAAGATTTTTTTTAATTCATTTTTTTTTACCAGACCACCGAGGATGAAGAAGACCATGAAGAGACGTCCCAGGGTGGTCTTTGCGTAGACGTCCCCGTAGCCCACCGTGGACATGGTGACCATCAGCAGGTAAACACACTCCCAGTACGACAGGGACTGGGAGTTCTGGAAGTTTTCCCACGGGTCCCCCGAGTTCTCCACCTGGAAGAGATGGACCACATGATGACAGGGGGAAGCAGTGTTGATTTCCTCGACTAAAACTATGATGAAAAATGTTCGTCGACTACCTTTTTTTTCACTGACGAAAACTAAATGGAAACTAAATGAAGACTAAACTATGATGACTAAAAATATGACTATATATTGACAATTTCGTTAACAAAGGGACTAGTGGACAAGAGATCCAGTATAAGTCATTTTACACTAGGTTGCATGCTCAAAATAGCAGATCACAATACAAGCTCACAATGAGATTGTAGATCAGCTATTTTCAGTAAGTGTAAAATCTGTCATTTAAGGGCTTTGATTGATTGATTGAAATATTTATTAACAGTTTGTAGAATTTACAGTACATTTTAAGCACAAACTCAATACAAAGACTGTCAACTGTGAGTGGACGACCCAATTAAGCATTACACTTGTTTACAACAGGGTCCACATTGTTCAATTCATCAAAACATTTAAAGACATACAAACATTTAGAGACATACAAATAGACATTTCTATGTAGCTAAAGAACAGAACAGTAATTCATCATAATGGGAAGCAAAAAAGGGAAAAGATACAATATACAGTGAGGGAAAATGGGGTGGGGGGGTGGGGGGGATTCAGATTTTACAGAGGCCAGTTTCGAATTGCAGCAATCCGTAGGGCATCAAGGCCCTCCAAAATACATTTTAGTCGACTAAATCAACTGTAGATTTAGTCGACTAAAATCTTATGATATTTAGTCGACTAAAACTAGACTAACGCTAAAACATTCCAGATGACTAAAATGTGACTAAAACTAAATGAAAGCTATTCAAAAGACTATGACTAAAACAAAAATGTGCTGCCAAAATCAACACTGCAGGGCAGTGAGAGAGAGTGAGCTGCCGCTGTGGGATGTCCATGGAAATATACTCAATTTAACCAATTAGTGAAAAAAGAAAAGAAAAGGAAAGAATCAATTTCAATAATATATTTGGGGGATTCCGTTTTGGGGAATTGTTTCCATTAATATGTCATCAACAAGTACAAAACACTCTTGACCCTATTTTCCGTCAGTACGGCTTACCCTAAACTTCCTTGCCTTTTATTGCTATTACAACTACGTAGCTGATAAGGGATAAGGCACTGGTGAAAATAGGGCCCTGTGTGTGCAAAGGAGAAAGAGGAAAAAGGAAAACGGCAGCAGTCAATGACACCTTTTAAATCCAGGGAAATATTTACACTTACTTCCCAATTGTGGTCTTTTTTCAGGGCAATTTTTGAAGGAAATTTGATTTAGAAAAAATTAAAAATATTTGAATTTGTTCATGTTCATTCGTTGATGTGAGAGAGAGAAAAAATAAAACCATATGCTTCTCGGTTATTGGATTAATGGAGAAGCATGTGAAGGAAAGAGTAAAGTAATTGATAGTTGCAGCCCTAGATACTACAGCAGTCAGAAGCAGCCTCTGATGTCCACATGTTTTCCATTCCTCAGCACGGCGTTGCATACGTAGCCAATACACCTACAGCCCTGTTTGATTGAATCCAGCTACAAGTAGTAGCACTCATGCTTTCAATCCTGATAGGAAAGTTGGTTGTTACGCCGAGCTTAGACTACCATCTAGTGGTAATGTAGTGGAACTGCTTTTTTAGAAATTACAAACAAAAAAAACGTTTGTGAGCTTGTAGATCGGCAGTTTTTGGGCACACCCGGAAGAATGAGGATACTGGGTCGTTCAAGTCGGGAGATGGAGGTGATTCACTGTATATATATATATATATTTGTTTTTAATGTGGAGGAGCCTGGTCTATCCAACTGTCTGGTAACTCTGAAATATTACACTGTTTGCCCTGTGAAGGGCAAGTCACTGTGTGACATATAATATAAATATTTTCCTACTTGACTATTTTATGTCATGGAATGGAAGCCTTTTTGCCTCCCTGCCAAGCAGGGAGGCACCATTTTTAGAGTCTTTGGTATGACCCCGGCCGGGGATCGAACCCCAACCTCCCAGTCTCAGGGCAAACACTCTACAAATTATGAAGTAGTTCCAAACCTATAATGTGAGATATTGAATGTACTATGTGGAAAAAAAGGAATGAATTAAAGCTATGCTAATGAGAACTATTAAATCCTCAGCTTCAGATGATTTATTTTCTGTCAAGTCAGGCTGTCATCCGTCACCTCAACTCAAATTGAGTTTGCCGCCTTATGCTTAATTTATGCCCCGTTGCATGGCGCTTCCACATGCCAAAAATAGCAGATCTACGACCTCACAGTGCGTCATATCCGCAACGGGCTTCAGGCATTTGGCATTGATAAATTAGTCTCTCTCTCTCTCTCTCTCTCTCTGTAATCAAAAGCAGAACTGCAGCAATGGGAATAAAACAGGTGAATGAAATCAAGTTTTATTTATATACTGTACATGCAGGCCTGAACATGTCATTACGCAGCACGTTTTCGTTCAGGAAGTAATTAAAATTGGCGTTTATGGATTGTTTCATCATCTATTGTTAGGTATGACCACAGATATGATCATGAAAAAAATAATAATAAACAAATCACGTACAGTATGTTTGACTTCTTTGAAATGACACAACTTCATAAATCCTCAAATCCCCAAAATGCATATAAAACTATCAGTAACTACTTGGAATGAGGGATGTTAAGGTTGGCAAATCAGGTTAGAGCATTATTCAAGCTGGTCGGCAAGGTGCAGAGAGCGGTCTGACTCATGAGCTTTTTTTGGATGATTAAATTATTTTTGTTTTGTTGCTGCGACAGTTAATTAGTAGCCTAGTGTTTCAAATAATCCCTTTCGTTTGAAGTATCTTAGAAATGTGGGATCTTTGCACGCAAAACGATTCCATACAGATTATTTGCATTGTAAAACGATATGATATGATACAAAGTTATTGTTGCTGTTTACATTTCGATATTCTTGAAATTAAATTTCAAATTTCAAAGCAGTTACTATATCGTTACACATCTACTAATTCTGTGTTATCTTGTGAAAAATGGGAACAATTTCCACCCATTTACCACCCGTCTTAAAAGAGTAACCGGGATGAAATGCTAACGTTAGACAATCCGATGTCTGTGTGCTTTTGCACTGCCCCAGTTCAGCTATTTTACTGCCTTAAGAATTGCATTGAGTCTGACCCCATTTTACTGCTGTGCAAACGCAGTGCTACAGATAGCCACAGATATCTGCTGTTCCAACGGTGGGTCAATTGGCCTATAATCCGGACACTGAACGAGACAAATAGCGCTTAAGCCAAAGTTCTGTGTAATAAAAGCTTTCCTTACGAACGACCTCTCACACCTCAGTGAATAAACCACTAAAGTGTTAAGTGGAAGTTAAACTCTGCTCGCCGTTATGGCACCTGTTACAGTCTGTGACGTCAAGTGATCGACCACAGTATTTAACATCTAAGAATTGAGCTAAACTAGAATAAAACATCATTACGTCATGGCTCGACATTAACCTCAATAACAGTTAGTGTGTGCGCGCGAGTCATGAATGAGCTCTGCCGCTGTTGTGTATTGGTTCTCGCGTTCATGATTTATGGCCCAGTGCCGGTCAAGCTGGGGCTTGGGTCACGACGTGAGATGGAATGACGCAAGGTGCTGCGTTCAGGGCAAAACCCTGATAATCTGAATCCTGGAGTGTGTGATGCAGGTTGTGTCCACTTACCAAATGTATGAATCCAGCAGCTGTCAGCCATGTGCTTATGAAGATGGAACACAGGTTCACCAGCTTGATGGAATTGCTGTGCACAACAGGAACAATAACATTAACATAAGAGACAGAACGACATTGGACAAATGACATTGTCAACTTCCGATGAGTGCTGTCACCCTTTAGACTCCCAAACCCAGACTTACTCGAGTTGATTTATTTGTTTTATGAGATGAGATTACTTTACTTTGTCCCGCGGGGTGAAATTTGTCTTGGGCAAAGTGCACTAGTACATTTTGCCCAAGACAAATTTCCCCCGTGGGACAATAAAGTATAACTTATCAGCCGATTTTGATAACTTTTAAGACATACATGGTTTTCCGCTGACACTCTGTGATACGACACGTTTGTATCACATGACCAGAAGAAAACCACGTACGCTCTTTCTCAGGGCTGATGGGTAATTGAGTCCCAATGCAATCCTATGGGGAATCATGGCAGCGTCAGGGTGGCTCTGTTGTTCTTCCTTGTTTATGATCGCGATGGACATTATTTTTGGACATTTATTTTAAGGTGGACTTTCGTGAAATGGAGGTACGTTCACGATCTGGTGATTCTTCAAAGGTTAGTTAAAAACTGCCGCAGTGAAGCGATGATTATTATTGAAAATGTGTGTTAAAAGCCTGCCATTATAATTGACGCATTTTGAGCTTGTAGATCTGCTCCTTTTGCGGTTTTTGAATTTGAATCCTGACGATATATCTAAACTACAATAGACACAGTAATTACTAGACAGATGAATCTCAAACATACAGTATAGGGCAAAGTGGCCCTCAGCATTCCTTGAGGGGGTTTAATACAAATTAGCAACTTCCTCCTGGGGGATCCTGACTCCCAAGGCGTTCCCAGGCCAGTGTGGAGATGTAATCCCCCTGGTCCTTGGTCTGCCCCGGGGTCTTAACTCCCAGTGGGACGTGCAACATCCATCCATCCACATAATACTGTACACAGTGTGTATATCCTGTATGTATGATATACTGTACCTCGTTTTCAGGATATTCAAAAACTGTAGGATTTCGGAGAACTGTATCAACCTCAACGCTCTCAGGAACCTTAAACCTGTGAGGGGAGAGATAGAGACAAAGAGACAGAGAGAGACAAAGAGACAGAGAGAGACAGAGAGATTATGTAAATTGACATTAATGCAGAAAGGGAAGACGAAGCACATGGTGTTAATCGAGGCGTATTCCCACATCTCTTTGCAGTGACAGCGGAAAGCAGAGGCATAGATAATAAGAAAAGTGACAGATGAAAGGAGAGGTGCTCTGGTGTGGACGGACAGACAGATGGACGGACGCAGTGACTCTAGGAAAGCGTGTACATTATGAGAAATAATAATAAATCACCACAGACAAAGTGGTGCGCGCACACTGTACCACAGCACTGCATTAAAAGGATTAGCATAATGGCCTTGCAGAATAAGTGTGTGTGAGATAGAAAAAGACAAGACCTGTCTGGGCTTATGTTCAGGCTCATCAACGACTTGGAAGTTGGTGGATAACGTACTATAGTCAAAGTACAGATAACTCCACTACAAGAGAAAGTAGCTCAGTCAAATTAGTACTGGAGTAGCCTATACTTCCTTTAAAAAAATACTTGTGTATGCAAAGGTACATCCAATATTAAAATTGACTTAAGGGAGGACCGGCCAGCCGGCCACAACCAAGTCACTCTGACTTAGACATAA
Source organism: Protomyctophum parallelum (assembly GCF_964188405.1). Taxonomy (NCBI): domain Eukaryota; kingdom Metazoa; phylum Chordata; class Actinopteri; order Myctophiformes; family Myctophidae; genus Protomyctophum; species Protomyctophum parallelum. The sequence continues at coordinate 26,126,026 of NC_139704.1, forward strand.
ACATAAACAACCCTGATAAGTGCCCATATATAGGCATGCCACTATGACTCAGACATAACCATAAATAAACAAACCCGATATGGCCATAGATGTCACTATGTTGGCTTTGTTGGCCCTCACATAGGTGTGAGGGCCACGTAGCTGCCCTAATCTCTAGATGTGAAGGCCGGACCTCAAGTGATTTTAAGTATTCAAAAGTACAAATTGCAAAGTGCATTTTCTTTTAATAGCAATGATGAAATGATGAAATTTTTACATATTGAATGAATGAATGAATGAATGAATGATAAATACAACTTTTGAGATTTTCACGTGGGCCCTGATTGATCCCAAATAAACGTTTGACAGCCGCCGCCGTTCTTCTTCTTACCCCATCTGGCCAGGCAGCAAGCCCAGACCCACAGGGACTGGCAGCGACCCGCCTGTGGCTCCGCCTGTCTCACCCGGTAGCCGTTGTGGAACAGGTCGTCGCACGACTTCTTGGGTCTCCACGTCGCCTCGGCCGCGGTCATCTCGGTGACGGACCTGGTGCTGTTCCGACGGCACGCATGCACCAGCAGCTTAGGAGGAATCATGACGATGCTATACTCTGACACCCGCTTCAGCAGGTTGTCCTCCTTGCTGTGAGCTCGTGGATGTGCTAGTTTCAATATCGTTTGAAATAGGGCCCGCAGTGGCTCATTGACTTGGTAATGTTGCCTATACTTTCTTCCCCTTCCGAAAGAGAGACAAGTGGGTTCGTCCAAAGCAGTGCTGGAAACACCTTGGTTTTTCTTCTTTTCTTTTCTTTGGTTTTTGGTTTTTCTTATTTTCACTTTCTTCTACTCTGAGAAGGATTTCAGGAATGTCAGACCTGTGTCCTGGATGGTTCCGCCAGAGACCTGTGTCCTGGATGGTTCCGCCAGAGACCTGTGTCCTGGATGGTTCCGCCAGAGACCTGTGTCCTGGATGGTTCCGCCAGAGACCTGTGTCCTGGATGGTTCCGCCAGAGACCTGTGTCCTGGATGGTTCCGCCAGAGACCTGTGTCCTGGATGGTTCCGCCAGAGACCTGTGTCCTGGATGGTTCCGCCAGAGACCTGTGTCCTGGATGGTTCCGCCAGAGACCTGTGTCCTGGATGGTTCCGCCAGAGACCTGTGAACTGGATGGTTCCGCCAGAGACCTGTGTCCTGGATGGTTCCGCCAGAGACCTGTGAACTGGATGGTTCCGCCAGAGACCTGTGTCCTGGATGGATGAAGACGTCTTAGGCACCAATCGACTCCTCCAGATGTGTGGAATGCTAGTCTGTATGAGCTCAACCTGTCGTGTCACTCTCACCCAAAAAACAGCTGTGTCATTGTGACCTAAATGCTATTAAAGTGTTTTAATCCCCCCTGCAGGCACACAGGCACGCACGCACAAACACCTTTCAGCCAGTAGTGGAAAGTAACTATGTACATTTATTCAAGTACTGCACTTACTGTGAGTACAATTTTACGATTAATTTTTTACTTCAATATTTCACTTCAAAAATTTGTATCCGATTATATATACATCTCAAATATCACACACACACACACACACACACACACACACACACACACACACACACACACACACACACACACACACACACACACACACACACACACACACACACACACACACACACACACACACACACACACACACACACACACACACACACACACACACACACACACACACACACACACACACACACACACACACCTAAAAGCTAAGCCTAAACACAGACAGGGGATTTAGCGGTGATGAAAATGAATTGAAAACTAAAGCAGGTGGAAAACACTAATCCAGACTTAATAACAAGTGAAGTGCCTTGTGGACAGTAGAACACAACACGGCTACAACTACAACTACACAAACCCACAGACAGACAGACAGACAGACAGACAGACAGACAGACAGTGTAATGTCTTCAAATGCTTCCTGGAACAACGGAAGCTGTGAAAATTATCCGAGGATAAAGCAGATGTGACGTCTCCTCCCCGCTTCCGCTTCGTCTTAACAGTCAGTCAGTCACGTAAATTTGTCCTAATAAAAAAAGAATAATAGTAATCGAAGCGCATATAAGCTTACTGCTCATCGGAAATGGAAAATTCAAAAATAAAATGTAAAGATAATGGGAGGTGGGAGATAATAATTCGGGAGGTGTACAGTAGTTCCAAACTCTATGTGGCATTCGGAGGTTGTGGAATAGTTGTCTGGCTACACGAGACATGAGACTACCTCGACACACTAATCCAGAGGTAGCCGGGGATCAAACCGCCGACCTTTCTATTCCCTGAGCGCCTGCTCTACCTCCTAGGTTTTAAAGGCCCCCCCTTGCTATCTTATGAATAAAAAATACGATTTAGCACAGAGCATCCCTTTATTTTTTTCATAATATACTTTCGCAGCGCTATTCGAAAATAGCAGACAACGAGCTTGTAGATCTGCTACTTTAACACTAGCATGTCTGAACTCAACTCACCTACTACTCTGACGGCTAACAGTCATGATGACCATGTTTTTCGTGCAATTCCATTGGCCGCTCTCTCCCTGCATCTCTTCTAATGCTCTCCCCCCCCCCCCCCCGCGGCGGGGGGTTGACGACTTGCCATTGTCTTCTAAATGTCACATTCCAACTAATTCAAGGCAGCAGTTTCAACTCGACAGGACAACTCAAGTTATTTTTTATTTTTCATTTCAGTTTACCAAACTAAAATTATAGTGACGGTGTGAGCGCTATATTGAATACCCTTGCGCAGCAAACACTTGCGCAGCAAACACTGTCCGAAATAGGCTACCACACGTTATTGTAACAGCCAGAGCCAGGCACATTGCTCAGAGTCAGACGAAATACGACATTAGAGTTATATATTGTCATTTTTATATAGAGGGGGAAACATTATAGACTATGTGTTATCGAGTGTGTGTTGTGTGTTAATATATAGATTGATTGTGGCAGTTCCAGCGCCAGAGGTCCGCTTCTCAGCAGCAGAAGGTTTATATACCATAGGATAGATCAAGTCATGTGACGCATCACCGCCACAAATAGTGCTACAGCGTTATCTAAAATGCACTTCCACATACCTCACCGGCAGTTACTTGGATTCATGAACATTTACATGAGAGAAAAAAAGGAAAGAGCCATGCGCGCGTGCAAATCACTTCCACTGGCCGCTTGCAGAAAAGTTTACAGACAAAGGACGGACGGACAGAAGTAACTGTTATCTTTTGACTGACAAAACATTTAGACGTTCGGGAGGTCTATCGCGTTGGAATGATTTCAAACACTGTCATTTTTATGTAGAATCGCATTGGCAAGCATTCTCGCTCCAAGAAAAGGAAATTTCGTTCTGGTCAAACCGACCATGCACAGCTCGTAGTCACGATGCTATAAACCTTATTATTCCAACGTTTCGGCAAACAGGTTGCCTTCTGCAGGATATATTTAAAACAGCCTGAAAAAAAATCCGGATTAGAAAGAGCTGGCGATATTTATATGCCAGAATAGGCTGTGGAACAATCCACATCAGCAGGCTATAATGCCGGTTTTAGCATGCCCTCCGGAAAATAAAGTCAGACATTTAATTATTTCTGCAAACCGCATATAACAAATAGCCTATAACCTCTAAAACAACATTTAGTCTACATGTTGTGAGTACTGTAAGCTACATTCGTAGGCTGCCTTTGCCTACATGTGGAAGTAGTTGGAATGCAAATGACCCATTTAGCTTGACCAATGGGTCTCCAGCCGGGAGGGACGTGTGAACTTCACTGCTTGCGGGGGGAGAAAGGGTGACGGCGGTCATTTGGACGAAAAAGTGCAGATTTAGTAGGTATAAGTATGCCTAAAATCATATTTACAAAACGATGATTTGAATCGAACATTTAGAAAAAGTCATGCAAGGGGAACTTTCAGGTCATGAAAGGGTTTGGGAGCCAGAGGTTTGATGCAAAGCATGAAGTGCTCGTCAGAGCTCAGTGCATCAGGTGAGCTTACAGAGGCTTAGAAGAGCAGGAGGTCAGCCGGTCTGCACGGATGCAAATACTGTAATACACTATATCTCTTGTCCCCTCGTGACCCCTCTGCCCAAGTGTCATGTACAGTAACCACTGGCGGAAGAAATACTGTCAAATATATGCAGTCTAGAGAATTAAAGGATTAAGTGATGTACTATAGTTACTTTTCAGGATTCAAATTAAAAAATATATAGCAAAAGTAGCAGATCTACAGGCTCAAACACTTGTGGATCTGCTACTTTTGAGGCTTTTGTGTGATGCTATGAGTATGGCAAGGCCGTGATGTTACGAAAAAACACAAAAAGTTAAAATATGGAGATAAGAGGTTTTTGCCCGACAGCAACTAAATGTACATTGTTACTGTCAATCAAGTGGGTGTCATAAAACAGCAGACTCTATTATTAGTTAGTGGCGTGTTAAAGTGATGGCCATCTTGCGATTAATTGTCCTCCTTTTAAAGGGTGTGATTAGTAACACAACAACATGGCCGCCTGCAGCTTTCCTGTGCAGATGGTTGCAATGTGTGGCACAAATAGAAATTAATTTCATAAAGGTGACGGCAGGGGGGTCGGCGAGGACTGCATCATTTACTAATAATGAGCAGAGCACCTGTGTTTGGCGTGCGTGCGTGCTTGCGTGCGTGCAGGGCTGGAATCAAAAGCGCACAGATGCCAGGAATAAAAACTGAATGAGCTCTCTCTAGCCTATCTCTAAACATATGCATGCACACACGCACACACACACAGTCCAGATGCTCATTGTGGGGAGGTTCTGGGGGATGGTACCTGTGTGTGTGTGTGTGTGTGTGTGTGTGTGTGTGTGTGTGTGTGTGTGTGTGTGTGTGTGTGTGTGTGCCGTGGTTGTTTTCATTGAGAATGTGGAAGGCAGGACAGGTTTCTCTAGTTCCTCAGTCTCCCAAGCCCAGAGACAACTATTCCACTGAATGCTATTGTATACACAGTGTGTAACTAACTATGCCTGCTGAAAGATGACAACGGACGCTGTCACCCGTTCTTCATTTCCATCCAGGAAAACATTTTTTGAATATTATATATTGCCATTTTTTAACCAAAAAAGCTGTAAAATAGCAGATCTACAAGCAAACGTGTCGCAGCAGCCATTTCAACTGTGTCAAATCAGACATACTTCAATATTCTCTAATCCCTCAATCAAATGTCTAAATTCCGGCTACAGGCTTTAGTTTAGTTTAGTTTAATCACACTTTAATCATTGACCTCCAGACACCTACCTCAGAGGTGACTAGATTAAGCCAGACTAAATCTAAATATAAGATTGAGAAACTTTTAGTACTTCTAGTGAGACTAAATCTTAATTTCCCAGACTCTTCTTCAAACATTCTTTGTTCTGTACTCATACAATAGGATGGTACAAACCACTGAACCAGAAACCTAACCGCAAGCACGGAGGCAGCGCATGTCCGACCGTTGTTTCAGCATGTCGGTCCGTTGGTGTTTCTAATCTGCGTGTGCATCGCCTAAATTCCAACCCGAATCATTTTCCAATTGTAAATGCTCTCGCCTTTGGACCACAAGTTCATGGGTTCGATCCCAGGTACCGCCAACTCAGCGAATGAGCTCGGTGCAGCAAGTTGTGGAACTGAAGGTTAGGTGTGGCGCTCCACCTCAGAAATCCATCTCCCAGGCGCATTGTAACGGGGACAGACTCCTGCGTGTTACCGGCTGATACCGGTAATAAGCCACTCCCGACCTACTACTTATTCTAACCAATAACCATAGAACAAGCATTTCTGATTTTGTTGGTCTCAGTCAAAACATACAACATAAAATTCACAAGCAACAAAAGCAACAGATTGACGAGATCAGATCTGCTACTTTTGATGCTTTTGTGTAACGACGTAGTGTGATCAAGCAGGAACAAACTCAATAAATGAAAAGATGGCGATAGGAGGTTTCTGACCATGTTCTATCTACAGTATACTAATGAAACAATTAATCCCTTAGCATACAGCTGCAAATGAGTGGGAGCATTTGTCACGCGAGGCACTGAGCAGAGAGGCACTACACATAATGAGGTTGCCTCATCTGACCAAGGATGGATGCGGAGGCAGCATTGCCAGATTTAGAGAGAAACAAGCAACCAGGTGTACGAATACAAGCCCTGGAGCCCATAAGGATAACGCACGCACACACACACGCACATGTATACACATTTATATAGTGACTGGCACAAAAACTTTTAAGATGGGGTTCCGTGGCCAAATACATATCAATCAATTTGGTGGTCGATAACATGAAACCGTTTGAGAGCCACTGGCTTATAATACGCGGGCATGGCAACACTGTAAGGGGAGTGGGGTCTTCCTGCCAAGTGAGCGCTGGGCCATAACAACATAAGGAGGACACACCCACGGCCATGCCAGAGATGTAAGCCTCTTTAGAGCAGGAAAGCCCTGCAGGTGCTGTAGCAGCTCCGGGGATGAGCAGACAGACAGACAGTACACCACCACGACCAGCAGGAGGCAGCGGCGGTTTAAAATCCAAGTCCTCTCTCTCTCTCTCTCTCTCAGGATGATTGTGGGTGCAGAGACGGTGCTAGATTCAGGCATTTATACCGATTGATGCTGTGCCCCTTTGGAAAGATTTTGTGGCCAAGCAGGGAGCATACACCCTCATAAGAGAAACAGGTTTAAGCTGGTTAAACTTAAAGGTAAATGGAGTATTCATATATATGCACTTTTATGCGCTATATAGGCTACTGTTTGTACCACACTGTGAACCAGGGGGCAGTTTGTACTAATTTCAACCTGGTGTTAATTTGGAGGGCGTGTATGAGCCGGGGCTCTAGTGGCTAAGCTCCAATCTATGCTAATGGGGCACTGCTATAGAGCCCTCTCGGGTTCCCTGTTCGCTCAAAGTACTTTTTTCCTTTAAGGAGATTAATTTCTTCATTTATTTTCAAGGGAACTCTGCAATTCCCTCTTAAATTAGCCACACACACACACACACACACACACAACCACACACACACACACACACACACACACACACACACACACACACACACACACACACACACACACACACACACACACACACACACACACACACACACACACACACAACCTTCCCTCTCGATCTGTGTCCAATTTGCAGAAGCAGTGAACAGGCTCAGAGCAGTCGACTCGTCCGTTGTAGCTACGGAGGTGTTTTACGACGAGGGCAGAAGGCCTCGCCAGCCTCCGGTGCAGCGGGCGGTGTTCACTTCTCTCACGCAGGGTCACACGGCTGAGAGAGTGAGATGAGAGGTGGTGTAATTGTGATGGATTTGCCCGCTGTTTCCTTGCCGTTTTAACAGTAAGGAGCGAAATAGTCCACACGGAACGGAGGATAGAGAAGTGGTTCCCCCCAGTGGGGTCTGGGGAGCCCCATAATGGGTATCCAGGGGTGTGTGTTTAGTTTAGTTATATAATGTCCATTGGTGTGTATCGACTTCACATACTGTATATCGAAAATCTGTTCAACCACTTTAACCAAAAGCTTGTAGATCGGCTTTTTTTTGGAGGATCCGCAGCCAAATACATCTCAACACACACTTAACCAACAAGTATGGCCATTTTAGAAACAGTATATTTATTTATCAGTGAAGCCATATCATGCTGAGTAGACAGTGAGGTGTTTAGAAAATTAGACTGGTATGGGCATTTAAGGCTAATCTATAGCTGTGAAATGTATACTGTACATTAAGTAGGCCTATAAATTAAATGTAATCTTAGTGGAGTTTAAATCAAATATATCAGAGACATAGGCGTGTGCACACACACACACACACACACACACACACACACACACACACACACACACACACACACACACACACACACACACACACACACACACACACACACACACACACACACACACACACACACACACACACACACACACACTATATAGATATTCCACTGTTACTTTCTTAGCTTACGCATGTTCCATGATAAATACTTTTATGTGATGTATTCCCATGCTTTTGTTCTTGCTTAAATGTAAGTCGCTCTGGATTAAGAGCGTCTGCTAAATGCCTAAATTGTAAATTGTAAATTGTACACACACACACACACACACACACACACACACACACACCTTGACCTGAATTGAATAACAACCTAGAGTTTAATGGCCTACATTACACTGCAGTAGAAAGACTGAGGATATTTTTTATCCCAGGGAAACATGTGTTATCAATTAGAATCAAAAACCACTTCTATAAACATCCTATTTTAAGCTTAGATCTACTATTTTGAAAATAAATAAATAATGCTCAATCCCAGACGGGTAACACTCGGTTAAAACTGTTGCAATATAGTTGGCTGATGAGGGTCTATATCACTCCAGAGAAATTAAATACATTTAGTGCAGATATTCCAGATACTTGTATCATATGTGGTAAAGACAAAGGTACACTTTTCCATTGTCTGTGGGCATGTCCAAGAGTGAAAGAATTCTGGGAAGAAGTGAGGAGGGAGATTCAGAAGATATTGTCGATAGATATTGAGCTTGACCCAAAACTGTTTCTATTAGGTCTTTACCCACCTGGCCATAAGATTCAGAGTAGCGAACAAAGATTTCTAGATTTATGTTTACTACAAGCCAAAAGGGCTATAGCCTTATCGTGGAAAAAGATAGGCAAACCCAGTATTGCTCAGTGGTTCAGGGAGTTATCATTGTGTCTTCCTCTGGAAAGAATCACTTATACTTTGAAGAATAAACAGAAGATGTTTGATAAGATATGGGGACGGTTTATCCAATATATTACGGTTAATGATTTATCTTATTTAATGGTGGAAACTGAAAATGTCTAATTGTATTCTCTGCAGCTGTTTGGTCTTGTGGCCATAAGGACTCTGTTGTTGTTACCATTCTAAGTGCCCTTATTTTATTATACTGTATTTATATATGTATGTATTGTATTGTCTGTATTATGTATTGTTTTGTTGTATTGTCCGTTTGTCAAAAAAAAGAAATGCAATAAATATATTGTAATTTTTTTTTAAATAATAATAATAATAATAATAATAAATGTTATGTGATGGGACAATAATGTTGAATGGGGGTCCCTGGCACGAAATATGTCCAGATGGGGGTCGTGTTTGAAAACCAAGTGGTTTTATCCTCTTGCTGTGTTAGGTGGAAGCGCTGCTAGAGCAGGCACACACACTGAATCAAGCAGCACAGTCCTGACGTCACTCCCACTGCCCCTGCAGTGTCACCACGGAAGTGGTTATTTTAATTTTTTTCTATTTAAATCCCCACAGGGAAAATCTTAGATCACTGTGTTCCAAAAATAAACAAACCACCGGGCAATTCTGTCAGGTACTGTATGTGACCCTGTGTCGTTTATGATGTTAAGTTACATTTGTTCTGTGTTTGTTCTGTGGGGGGGGGTTTGCTCTTTGGATAGCCTAAATTAGTATGCTATTTTTCACTGGCAGTTTATGCTTCATATCCATCATCCGGCTGATTTGTGTATTTTATATCATATGATTACCCTATGAGATTTGGAAAATAAAAAATATAAATTTTTAATATAAATATAGTGTAACTCGTAAAACTCATGAGTCAGCAAAATATCATATAACATTGTTTTGTTTAAAAAAAAATTATAATAATACAGACACTACAGACCAGTACAAGACAAACACAAACAAACGCAAGGACAAGATAAGACAAATAAGACATGTACAACAAGTAAGTAAGTAACATGTAATACTAGGGCTACAGATACAGACATGGGAGCCAAAAGCAAACGACAATAACAAAAGAAGCAACCGTTGGTCACAACCCACCAGGCATAACATATCAATTAAATAAATGAACTGCCTGAAGAGCTGTGGACCGGACACCACAGTGTCCACTCTGGCACCATTCATCTTGGCAGCAGTAAGCAGTTGAGGCAGCTAATAATATGCGTTTGTCCTGAAAGGTTAATGCGATATTTGAGCTATAACCAACGAGAAAGAGGGCAGAGCTTTACCAACAATGGTTACTACAATCTCCAATTCCAAAAACTTTTGATAGAGGGGCAATGCCAACACATATGTAAATAGTCTCCTTTAACAGAAGAATAAATGGTACATACGTCTGAATTAACTAATTGACATTTAAATCTACGCTCAGGCGTAAAGTAAAATGTATGTATAAACTTATAATGAATAGTCTGGTGAGCTGTACTTTTAGATGAGGAGAAAATAATATTCCAAACGGAAGGCCAATCCCAAACAAAATGCAAAGCCTGAAAAATCCTTTCCCAACCGTTTGTGATTTGGTTACAGAGATAAGTTCAGGTTGTGAGTAATTGTACCAAAGGGTGTTGGGGTAAAGCTGCATCCCAGGGTACACCATACGTTCTCAATGCTGTGCAGAGCTTGAGATAGAAAAACCACAAGGAGCCTGGAAGAGAATAATCATCTTTCAGGTTTTGAAATGACCAGAGACTAAAAACATGAACAAAAATGTAACGAAAATCTAATAATTTGTTCCATTACATTTAACATGGGTTTGGATATAAAATACAATAAGTTGATGTACGGTTTATGCCACCTCGGGAACCCCCTTCAAGGGCCCCTAGGGGCCCCCACTTTGAGAACCACGTACCACTGAGGCAGATGTACTGTATAATGAATCAGGACTGGCTAGTGATAAGATAAGTGTTGATATTGGTATTCATGAAGTGTGCTGGCATGGTGTGATCCTGGGTTAAAGCCCTGGTGTTACACTATATGGGATGATGAAAACTGCTGTAAAAAGCTTTGTTCTGTCTGTCCGCCGACACAGACACAGAGCTGCACGCAGTAATTAGCTGAGTCTGGTTGGAAGTCTCCAGTAGGTCAGGGTTATAAGGATAACCACGGCCCCATGCAGGACCCACAGGGAGAAGAACTGAAGCACACAACATGCTGGCCGATCATAGGTACTGCAGCAGTCATCATGCGGTCATCATGGCCACGGGGCCAGACACGAATGAACAAGCAAAAAAAATGGTTTCGACCAATTGGCTCGACTCACGGAGGTTGCACACGGGGTTGCGTATGGAGGTGACACTATACACAGTGCCTGCAAGGCACCGTCTAACGTGACAAAAATGTGTTGTGCGAGGCACACCCAGAAGAGAAGATTTGTTTTAAAATAAATTTAAATTATATAAAAAACATTTATCGACATAAAAATAAAAATAAATAACAGATGTACAAGAGATGACGCAACTCTTTCCATCTCAATGGCTCTGTCCATGCAATCATGTTTAATTGTTTCTATTAATGGCTGTGTACAGTATAAGGCTTTGTATTTAAGGCTGAAACATTAAATTAATCCATAGAGAGACTCATTATAGCCCGGCAGGAATTGTATTAGGCGAGTCGTAAGTGCCTGCAGGCTGATCTTAACACCGTACCGTGCAGAAAACAAATGGAAAACAACTTCCTCCACGGAGACCAAATAAAACCTCCATGGTGTGCTTTGGAAAAGTGGGCGGCAGGCAGTGTTACGGTGAGTTGACATCAAGCTTATTATAGTTTTTGGCATTTATAGTTATTGTCATAGTAGCTTGGTGCATGTGAATGGTGCTAGAGAAGAAGCACAGAGGGAGGGCAGAGATGCGTCTCAGACCCCCTTCTGGCTCCCACACTGTGGAACAGTGTTGATTTTGTGGACTAAAACGAAGACGAAAAATGTCAGCTATGATGACTAAAACTTTAAAAAATATTGACAATTTCGTCAACAAATAAAAACTAGACTAAAATGTTAGGAAGGGACTAGTGGACAAGACATCCAGTATTTATAAGTAATTTTACACTTGATTGCATGCTGAAAATAGCCGATCTACAAGCTCACAACGCGTCGTGTAAAATCAGCCATTACGACGGCATCAAGGCCCGCCAAAATACATTTTAGTCGACAAAAATCAACTGTAGTCTAAAACTAGACTAACACTAAAACATTCCGGGTGACTAAAATGTGACTAAAACCAAGTGAAAACTATTCAAGAGACTATGAATAAAACTAAAATCTAAATTAGCTGCCAAAAATAACACTGCTGTGGAACAAACTCCCCGTCAGAGTTAGAACTGCAGAACTCACACACAACGTTCGGTCAGGCTCCATCCTTTTTACATAAGACTGCATTGCATGTTTCATGCAAAAGGTTAAAATGTAATTAAGAATTAAGATCCATATAATGTGGACACATGCCAGGTTCATTTGATGACCTGACATACTATAGTTTGTATAGTTTCAATGTACACATTATTAATTGCTTGATATTATACTGTTTAGACTGATGATGTTTTCCTGTGATTCCTATAGTTTACTGAGGCTGCCTCTACACATTTAATGTGTGTGTGTTTACCTTGTTTATTTTAAGTCGCTCTGTCGCTCTGATAAAGAGCATCTGCTAGATGCCTAAATTCAGTAAATTGTGAATTGTAAATGGAGAGCGAGTGTGACACTGGGAAATACAGAGCATAAAAGAAGAAGAAGAGAAATGTGTTTGGCAGGAAGAGGAGGAAAAACAACAGATGCCAAAAATGGGATAGAAGAGTGGAGGTGTGGATACACCCCGGCAGGAGAGTGAGGGATGACGCAAGGAGAGAGAGAGAGCTAGAGAGAGAGAGCTAGAGAGAGAGAGCTAGAGAGAGAGCTAGAGAGAGAGAGAGAGAGAGAGAGAGAGATGGTGAAATAGAATTAAGTCCAAACTCACCGAGCCAACTCCTGTTTAGGTAGACGGACACGAAGACTGGAGGAACGGTGAAGAAATCCACCACAGAGTTTACCTCCAGCCAGAACCACAGCTTATCGTTGGCCGCAATGAACTGTGGGAAGAAACAGGGATGACATTTACAACATATACGGCGGGCGGGCGGGCGGACTGACGGACGGACGGACGGACAGAGATCATTAGAAGCAATCATTAGCTGCAGCAGAAACCAGTTGTGAATATATATATATTTCTGAGGGGCGATATCCGCCTCCTATGTCCAACTTTTGGTGTATGTGCACAAACGTCCTAACACAAACATTAAATCCTATTCACAATGAATGGACAATTTTGAGTGTTTGTGTAAACACAAACATTGCGTAACACAAACATTGAAGACGAAGGTGAGGACGCAAATTCTGATTGGCCGGAATGAGATGATGTATGATGATGTACGATAAGATCACCCCTCACTTCACACCGGTGTGATTTTTAAGGAAAGACCTGAGGACCAAAGGCCAAAATATGTGTGAGTTGCGACAACCTTGTCAAAATGTTTTGGCCACATCCAGAATCAAGAGTTTTTCTGGGATTTATTTTTTAAATCACTTTAACCTTGACGTGTGTGTAAAGTTTTAAGTATAACCACTTCTTCAGACACCACTGGATGTATATATTCATTAATTCATAATGGTGATTAATCACAAAATGAATTAGTCTGTTGAATTAATTGAAGAAAAAGAAATGTCAAGTTGTTTGACGGCCCCGCTGCAGTATATTTACAGTTATTCAGAAATTATCATAATTCCATAATTCATTCCCTGAGCTCCCGCCCTGACACATCAACCACACACACATACACACACACCTCATCCGTTGACTCGCTGAGTCATGCGCGTGTGTTGGATGCTGTAAGCAGCTTAAGTCAACTTCATGCCTCGTCATACACAGGGCGGTGTTTACGACGATCTAAAAGCCCACGTCACGTCGCGGATCCGTCGCGTCATGAGCTTGTAGATCGACCGTTCACGCACCACACGACACCGTCGTACGACGAGGTACGACTACGAATGGGGCTTTACTTTGTATGAGTTGATGTATTCATTCATTCAGGATACACTGCACTGGATACTGCTGCTGCTGCATGAGCAGCTATGCCAGCAACATGGTTTAAATATGTCATCTCTGTTGGGTGTAAATGCGTCACATTGTGAGGCGTTGTGAGCTTGTACATTTTCACTACTTTTGTGAAACGCTATTGGTATGACGAAGTAGGGCGTTCATTGATGTTTTCTGCCCGGCTGCAACGTCTGGGCATCTGTGTATTATTAACCAAATGTAGCATGTCTGTGCGCGCGTGCGAATTACTAAGATATATATACTTGTCTTGTGAGGGCCTTAATGTCCCCATAAGTATAATAGAATGCTTACACCTAACCTTATTCCTAAAACGTAACCTCAGTAAACTATGCTTACACCTAACCTTATTCCTAAACGTAACCTCAGTAAACTATGCCTAAACCTAACCTTACTCTTAAAAGTAACTTCAGTAAACTATGCCTGAACCTAACCTTACTCTTAAAAGTAACTTCAGTAAACTATGCCTACACCTAACCTTATTCCTAAAAGTAACTTCAGTAAACTATGCCTAAACCTAACCTAATTCCTAAAAGTAACCTCAGTAAACTATGCCTAAACCTAACCTTCTTCCTAAACTTAACCTCAGTAAAACTATGCATAACCCTCAACTTATTTATTTCTAACCGTATCCACAGTAAAACAAATACAATAATACAAGAACCGCTGGTGGGGGCGAGCAGTCCGTAGGGGGAAAGAAATGGGGGCAAGTTTTGGGGCGAGCCTTTTGGTTGCCTGTGTGTGTGTATTATTTTCTTGCACACTTACCCGCAGTCCAAAGTAGAGCAGGAAGAAGACGTTGAAGGCCATATCTATCTGTAGCGTGAAGTCATGGTAGAAGTTCTGACAGGATTCTATAGGACTGTGGACAGAGAGACAGACACAACCATTACAATCTGATAGGATTCTATAGGACTGTGGACAGAGAGACAGACACAACCATTACAATCTGATAGGATTCTATAGGACTGTGGACAGAGAGACAGACACAACCATCACAATCTGATAGGATTCTATAGGACTGTGGACAGAGAGACAGACACAACCATCACAATCTGACAGGATTCTATAGGACTGTGGACAGAGAGACAGACACAACCATCACAATCTGACAGGATTCTATAGGACTGGACAGAGAGACAGACAACCATCACAATCTGACAGGATTATATAGGACTGTGGACAGAGAGACAGACACAAACATCACAATCTGACAGGATTCTATAGGACTGTGGACAGAGAGACAGACAACCATCACAATCTGACAGGATTCTATAGGACTGGACAGAGAGACAGACAACCATCACAATCTGACAGGATTATATAGGACTGGACAGAGAGACCAAACACAACCATCACAATCTGACAGGATTCTATAGGACTGGACAGAGAGACCAAACACAACCATCACAATCTGACAGGATTCTATAGGACTGTGGACAGAGAGACAGACAACCATCACAATCTGACAGGATTCTATAGCCAATGTATATACATGGATAAAGGGGTTAGAATTATTGTGATGCTGTATTAACACATTTATCTGGTGACCCCCTGGGATTCACCCAAGGGAACCACTTTGAGAACCACTGTTTTAAAGGATATCGTCTGGATGAGGTTGTTGCATTGAACCGAAATCAATAATATTTCAGTTATTTACAACCAATTTAATTTTAATAAGCCCAAAAGGATATAGCTATGCAATACAATGTACACTTCAGATTGTAGAGGCGGGTATTGCAGCGGGAAAAAAAATATTAGTTCACTTCACCGTGTTCAAAGTGTACGCAGATGGTAGTAGCATAGCATAGATTAGCCATTATTGTCCCAGAGGGATAGTTGGTTTTCACAGTGTCTGCTCAACATGGAGCACATATACTGTACATTAAGAACATTATAGCCTACAACATACAGTAAGTACATAGAATCTTCAGGGCCTACTTTCTAACACACAAACAACATATCAGCGAGGTGGTTTGTTTGAAGGTAGGAAAGTGATTTAGTTTGGTTAAAATAAGTGTTAAATAGCTCTATATTTTGATAGTAGGCCTACTCATTGCAGTAGTATCCATGTCTCTCCAGCTCTTTATTAAACAGAAAATGCATTTTTAGGTCGGGACACCGATTGTATCCAATCAGGATTGCGAACTCTTACAGGATGAACAAGTGCAATTAGAACTTAGAAGTAATGCCACAAATAAATGAGCAGACAAAATTTGGAACTGGAACACAATAGAATTGAAGGTGATGGGTATTCTCTCCTGATTGGCTGAAAATGTGTCACCCGATGTGAACCGTATAATATTGTCTCTGTTGAGTAGAAACCCCATACTATACTGTATGTTCAAAACTGTTACTTTTCAGTATTCCAATTAAAAAATAGCAGATCAAAAATCTCGTTTCAAGTTAAAATGGTGCATTTATATAGCGGCTTTATCCAAGGCGCTTTACATAGATTGTGCATTACATTCACCCATTCATACACCGATTGCAGCGGAAGCCATACAAGGTACCAACCAGCACATCGGGAGCAATTTGGGGTTCAGTGTCTTGCCCAAAGACACTTCGACATGTAGACAGGAGGAGCCGGGATTCGAACCGCCGACCCATGGATCATTGGACGACCTGCTCTACCTCCTGAGCCACAGTCGCCCCTTGGCCCCAAGTTGCTACGGTTGATGCTTCTAGTAGTAGGGCATTAATTTACACAATAGACCTATTTGACTATAATTATGTCCACACCATTCAGCCTCCACAAAGCACTCATGTATAGTATATTCCCAGTGGTATTCCCCAACCTGGAGAAGGCTTGGTTCTCACACAGGGTGATGACACAGGGGACTATTGCTCCTTCCAATTAACAAAGTGCTGTTCCGTGGCTGCACCTTTTACACGAAGGCAGATGATGACAAATGAGCCGTGATGCGTCCATTCTGTCACATAATCCATCTCTGCGGTCACACCGGTGATGATGAAACCATTACCTAACGGATGATGCTCTCTCTCTCTCTCTCTCGCTCTATCTCGACAAAGCAATAACAGCCAACGACACGAACGTGCCACAGCATTCTTCATACCGTGGCTCGTGCATTGAATTCCCTGCATGAGTAATGAGGCCAATCGCACAGTGGGATGAACATCAAATTATGGCTACGCTATTGCGGTATGGAGGACGAACGGGCAGACTGGCAGGTGAAATGTCCCCATATTGTATGTTCAAATCACACCGGGGACTCGGGGAGACCATCTGACAATATCCAAGAAAGGAGGGGGGGGGGGGGGGGTATATCTAAAAAGCGATCTAAAAAGCATCAGAGGTGAGGATCATCCAAAGATATATCTCTGTTATGTTACGATAAAAGGATACGTGGTTAAAATAAAAGGGGGTTTTCATACCAAAAGCAGCTTATCTGTTTATCTGTTACTGTTTCTATCTTGCATAGATAGAAACAGTAATGGCCCCATATACAACTCAATATGTCTTACAGTTCAGTTCTGGCCAGCTGCCCAACATAATATGGGGGTGGCATGATGGTGTAGATGTACTGTATGTGGCCCAGTGGCCAATGAGGCGTCTACATTTTTATGGTTCATCTTACGACCGAATGAGAAAACACATTGGCGTGGTGGAGGATGACGTTAGCATAGCACCACAGTGGAGGATGACCTTTGTTACAGCACTGTGCTGATTCATGAAGTCGAACAGTATATTCATGAGATCCAGATGAGTGGTGTGATTTTCAACGTGGAAACGTAGCGTATCTACAAGCTCACAATGCCTCACAATGCTTCATTTCTTTTGTGTGCCATTTTTAAAGGAGCATTCAGTGATTTGGGTGATTTAGAAGAAAGAAAACGGTCCGCCCCAATAACAAGATGTGCACATGCACGCACTACAGTGGGGAGACACGCAACAGCTCACCAAGGCCCGCCCCCGCTCGATCATGATTGGCGGGAGGCCCCTCTCTATCCTGATTGGATGACGGCTGGGCCACCGTGCCAAAAACGAAATGTTTTTTTGACCCCAAGGGTTAACTGGGAACAGGGAGGAAATCCTTATGGTCAGCACACTCTATTGTAGGGAGGATTATCACAATAAAACAAAAAGTGATATTTGAATTAAGTGAAATCACAAAGCGTTCGCCGGGTCTAACATGGACGTAAAATGAAGCCTGTTATTCCTGCACTGTAAATCGCCATCTTTCTAGATCCGTTTTGGACCAGCTGGCCATTGGCTGGCTCCGTTTTGGACCAGCTGGCCATTGGCTGCCCAGACAACGAGGCGGGACTTCCCCCCTTCTTCTCCGTTGGTGTTTATTTTGACTCGAGTGGGAGGGGAATCCCGATCATAGACTGTAACGGTAGCCACGCCCCTCAGAACATATGCGATGGTTTTTTTTCTTTATGGTAATTTTTTTAATTAATGGGACCATAATTTTCCAAAAAGAATATTATGACATTAGAAATGAGACTTTAAACTAGTGACTGGAAGAAGAAAGTATTCATGACCATGTTTATTAAGGTAATACAGTCTAGGTGAAGTTGGGCCAAAATACATGGGCCTCTATGGAGCTATGGGGCTTTTTGGGTCCAGTCCAGCGCCACAACAGGCCATTATATGAACTACCGATTTCAAATGAGGCTTCACGAAATATCTGGCTGACTGCCCCCCTGGTGTGCACGCGTGCGTGCATGTCATACAAGGGATGCCAGGTTGAAAGAAGGTGAGCCTCTTTGGCTTGTTTCCAGGATGATTAGTGTGGGGGCCGGTTATGGATTTGAATGATTCCATTTCGTTAAAAGGCATTTTCTCATAACGCCCCATCAGGCTGTTGACAGAGGTTAAATCGCCCGTGACCTTATCCACGGACTTAACATTGATCGGGCCTCCAGCAGTCAATTATTTACTCGCCACTCGCATGTACGTACAATTCAATGCACACAAGCTAAATGGCGTGTTGGGAGTGAGGCCGCTATGAATCACACAGCTCTGAATGCACCGTACACACTCGACTGATTAAACGCAGTGGGCGGAATAACTGTACTTGCATTTCGTCTCCGTCGGTCGGGTGAAAAACTCACATGTCCAAAACTGTTACTTTTCTGGATTCAAATAAATATAAAACAAATATATATCAAAAAAAGCATATCGACAAACACTATCGACACATCAATCAACACGTCGATTCGCGCCACGCTTAAAGCTGCCCATCAGGTTTTCTCCAAAACCATTCAAAGACATTTAACCCATTCTGGGCGGAAACCCCTTTTGGTGTTTTAAGCATCATGTTATCCTTTAGCTATTGAAAAATTTCCGTTTTGAAAAATCGTGAAAATGTGGCACAAATCTTTGAATATTATGCTTTCACAGTGAACGTTTTTAACTCAAATCTTTGATTCTGGGGGGGGGGTCCCTCCCTGGCTGGAACAACATATTTTCAAATGGGGGTTGGCAGCCAATTCAATATATTTTTGCTGTCCTTGACATGATACTGTATATTGAGCACCACTGACATAGAAACGTAGGTTTTTCAGAAAACTAGAAGACGACGTTTTTAGAATCTTGTCTCAGGTCTAAATGGGTTGTCTTTTTTCACAGACTTAGGAAGAATGCGAGTTGATTATATAATTCATTCTCAAACCTTTACCCACTTCAACGCCAGGTTACTGTAAGCTTAGACGGCAAGATATTTATGTAGAGCAATAACTCAAAGGCCCTGATGAGGGTCAACCACTTAAGAGTTGGGTGGTTACATTTCTCCCAGACCCACAGTTTGATGTGCATTAAAAATGTATCTCTCGGATCATAATATACACTGTACAATCCTATGTTCATTTAACCCTATATGATGCTAGTACATCACAGGGACGTCACTTCGCTGCCGCGCTTAGAGCTAGCGGATCTGCTACTTTTGATGCTTTTGTGTGACACTGTATGATCAAGTAGGACGTAAATGTACAAATAAACACAAAACATTTGAATATGGAGATATCGTTTTCTGCCCACAGCGACGATATGCACCTCCTACCTTTTCTGCCCATCAGGTTTTTACCAACCATTCAAAGATGTAAGTCTTTTATTTCCCACAGACCTTGAGAATAAAGATGGATTTATTTTGACAGTGCAAGTGGTGAAAAGAGAGTAGAAAAAGAAGAGACTTGCTTGTGTGATTCCCTGTGCTGCTTTCCCTCACACTGTCTGAGCAAATTCTTTCTGTTTATACAGCCTCAAGAAGAAGAACGCCATTCAGTAAAAACCAAAGGAGACACCATTACCACCGCCCTCATTTCAGGCGCCTCACAGGCGCACACAGCTTCACAATTTGTTATACCAGCTTTAATGTTCACTTTTAGTTAATCCACATAAACTCTAGCATCCCTATTATGTAGGCATACCATATTCTGAATTACCAAAAAGAGGACACATGCGCGCGTGCATGTGCACGTGCATGTTCACATGCACGTCGTGCATGTGTCGTGCGTGCGCGGTTCTGTTTGAATTAAATTAATTTGTCAAAAAGGTTTGGCTCCTAAATTTGGCTCTATATTAGTTATGTACTTAAAGCAGTGGCTCTCAAAACCTCAAAGGTGTGATCCAGGGACCCTCATGGTTCCTTGAGGGGGTTCCAAATGGACCCATTATAGGTCTGTAACTCTGAGAGTGTAACACATGGACCCAAATTGACCCTTACAGGTCTGTAACTCTGAGAGTGTACAAATGGAACCAAATCATGGACCCTTACAGGTCTGTAACTCTAAGAGTGTACTATACAAATGGAACCAAATGGACCCTTTTATAACTTTTAACTCTGATACTGTACAAATGGAATAAAATGGGACTCTTTTTATGGGTTTTACTCTCAGAGTTATGGGGGTCCTTGAAATTAAAAAGTTTAAGAACCTGTATGCAATGGCTTATCTCTTGTAAAAAGAGAGACCAGCCTATTCTCCAAACCATTATCTTATGCTTTGCTAGGTTGTACAAAATAATATTGGGTCAATTTAATTTGCAGGACTCACCTCGCGCACAGCTGCCTTGTCTGTGTTGTTGACATGACATGGACTTGCAGGACATAACTTTTATTTGTGACAGACACATAATTCCTTTGCAGACAATACAATCTGCTTCTCATTGGTCAGTCACAAAGCTAAGAAAACAGTAGCCTACTTTTTCTGCATGTCAATGATGATGAGATAGTTCTTTGGCATTTCAAGCTTTCCTCACGGAGAGCACAACAGTCTATCTGCAGCCTGCGGTCGGGACAAGTGCTGTCAGCGCGCAGCGCATGCAGACTAGAGTTATGAATAATACACATTACGGGGTTCGGGCTGGAAGTCCACCTCTCACAGTGTTTTTCCACTACGAACCATTGAACATGCATTGTAATACACATTGGTCTGAATGGTCTGTGAGCGTAGCGATACACAGGGCTCGTTCGGAAATAACGCACTGAGCGCACTGTGCAATGCAAACTAATGGGCGAGTGCGCTCCGGTGCGGTATTTCAGAACGTGCCCATATACAGTCGATACGTGTAAAACCCCGGACATTTGAAGGAATTTATAAAACCCCCCCAGACTGCCCGGACAGCCCCCCAAAAGAGGACATATGGTAAGCCTATGGGGAGAACATTTGGCCCCCAAAAATGTATAGCCGATCTACA
The DNA here is from genome assembly GCF_964188405.1 of Protomyctophum parallelum. Taxonomy (NCBI): domain Eukaryota; kingdom Metazoa; phylum Chordata; class Actinopteri; order Myctophiformes; family Myctophidae; genus Protomyctophum; species Protomyctophum parallelum. The sequence continues at coordinate 26,147,585 of NC_139704.1, forward strand.
ACGTGCCCCGCTGCCTCCAGATTGGCGATTTCTGCCGAAGACATTTTGGTGTGGAGAGGAAATATTAGCGGACCTAGTACAGAGCCCTGGGGTACCCAGGTCAACCCAAGTATATCGTCTCAAATTCTCAAATTCAAGATCTGCTACTTCCCAATGAATATCCAAGACTTTTCCAGAATATGTAACCCAATGTCCAGGCCTACTGTATATAACAATCAATCATTCAGTGCAATAATGAGTCTCTTTCTCTTATATGTGAAATGCCCAAAGACAGCGACAGGCAGTGTAGCAACAATAAAGCATAGAATATAGAATGCTAATTCTAATTCTATTCCAAATGTTGTGCCAGATGTTTTGCTACACCACCTGTTATTTCTGTCACCTACTGGTACACATTAGGCTGCAATCGCGCTGCCCAGCGACGTACAGTATGTCAATGGGAATGTAATCTTTTTGTAGGATACAAATAGCCGATTTGCTCGTCCACGTAAATTCTCCATTCATTGTCAATGTCATTTAATGTTTGTGTTAGGACAAAAATCTACACAAAAACCTCCTACCTCAAAAACACAAGATATTTAGTATTTACTGTATAAGAAGATAGTATGATTCACTGTAATGTAAACTGTGTGTGCATGGAGCCATGACTCGACACACACACACACACACACACACACACACACACACACACACACACACACACACACACACACACACACACACACACACACACACACACACACACACACACACACACACACACACACACACACACACACACACACACACACACACACACACACACACACACACACACACACACTATGGCGCTCCGTTAGTGCCAGGCTTAACACAAGACGCGTCGCTTGACCGCGTTAGATTTGCGCTGCGCTGCACTGCTCCGTGTGAACGTGTTAATTATCTCCCCATTCATTTTCAATGGGAACGCGCAACGCGCAACGCGCAACGCGGGCATGCGTAACGCATCAATCAACGCACGCATCAAGCAACGCGTGCCTTTATGCGTTTATGCGTTTTTCTCAAATATCGCGTCAATATTTTTTCAGTCAGTCGCACGCGATGCGGTCATGGGTGTGCAGAGCTGCAGTGCTTAGTATGCGTGCACGCGTGGCGCGTGACGATTGGTGTTTGTTTTTTTTGTCATGCGTCATGCGATGCGGTCATGGGTGTGCAGAGCTGCAGTGCTTAGTATGTGTAGCGTCACGCGCCACACGTGGCGCGTGACGATTGGTGTTTCACAGCACACATGCATGTGTGACCGTGTGCCCGTTATGTTGCTCAGCACGTACGTGTGCGTGAGCGTGTGTGTTCGCACGCTTCACAGCACACACGCATGTGTGACCGTGTGCCCGTTATGTTGCTCAGCACGTACGTGTGCGTGAGCGTGTGTGCGTGCGTAATAAATAAATAATAATAATAATAATAATAATGCCATATATACATATAATATAGATATCTGTATATTTTTTCTAATATTCCGAAGCATGGAATGCAGATTTAATAGTTTGTTAAATGAATTGAATTAATAGTTTTTAAATTAAATTAATTTCAGTCCCATTCAGTACCATTCACTCCCATTCAGTGTCAAATGTCTTTGTGCTCTGATATTATTTTAAAGACTCTGTGGCTGACCCTAAACCATGGTCTATTAAAAATAATAGGAATAAAACATTTTGCCTAAGTCACTTATTGCAGAAGTCATTTGGCCTAAATAACGTTTATAATTGCCTAAGTTAAAATGACATGTTCAGATATTGGCCTAAGTCATTTGATTCAGATATTGGCATAAGTCATTTGATCCTTACATGTTACATGATTGACATACATCTTTATTTGTATGTCAATAGTCATATTTTTACACATTTTTTGGAATTTAAATAATTAAGAAATATATATTCTACATTTGGCACAGTTTTTTTTCCGCTGTTCCAACACCGCAATGCCGTGCGCGCGTGCACAGACAGACAGACAGACAGACAGACAATGTAACATTTTCATTTTACAATATGGACTGAGGTGGAATCAAACCGCAAACTTTTATTCGCCGGGGCCAACAGTGGTGTCTGCAATGAAATTAAAACGAAGGTGTGGACTCGCATCACCAGCCAGGTGAACAGCGTCTCCCAAGTCGAGAGAACAAGAGCAGAGGTTTGTTTGACATGCTTCAATATACGGTACTTGAATATAGATTTGAATAATAAATATATATGTGATAACCTAGCTTTGGAAAAGCGCTAATTTATACCGTTCATTAGGTCAAGAAGAAGTGGTCGGATATCAAAATGTGTACGGAAAAAAAGCGTCCCAGCTCCGCCAGGCTCAGCTGCTGACTGGTGGTGGCCAGGTATGTTTTAAACTAAACTAGGTAGCCTGCATGCCTATATCATATACCAGTAACCAAAACCTATTATTGGACCATATAATTAGTACAATATTCACACATTCAAATACGGGTTGAAATATTTATTTATTATAGGCCAATCCAATGTCATTTCAGAGAAGGCTATAGCAGCGGTGAGCCGCGCCAGCTCACAGCAGCGGTGCGGGATCCTACATGCAGCGCCCCTCTGCTCCTGCAGGACGGTCCCCCACGCCAGGCTCAGGAACGAGCCCGGTGCTCAACGACGCGGTCCTGGCCGGGCAGCGTGACATTGTCCAGGCCCTGAGGGACATAAATACAACATCCATAGTCAATCTCACGGCGAGTGTGGATAGAGTCGGCAGGCAACTGCAGAATAAATACAACATTTTTTGGGAGTAAACATTGTGCAAAGAGTATTTATTAAACGAGGGTCTTTTTTTGCTATATGCCTTGATTTTACATCGAGCTTTATAGGTGCATGCCCATATTTCAATTCGTTGCCTTTGCTGTTATATGCCAATGTTTTTAAACCATCTTTGAATGAAGTGAGAAAAAAGTGAAGTGCATTTTAACATGTGTAACGTATCTGGGCCAATTCCAAACTGTAGTAGGCTATACTTTACTTACTTTTTTAGAACCGCCTTATGAGGTCCTCTCTCCTCTGTCTATAACCCTCGGGTAGGGGTTTTCCGGTGGGTGGTCAATGGGCATCGGCTCATCTGGTGGGAGCTGAAGGTCTGAAGGTCCAGGGGCACGCCATTGACCGGCAATATTGTGCAACACCGCACAGGACAATATGATGTTGCATGCCTTCACTGGCTTGTACAATATAGCGTGCCCCCATTGCTGCTCAAGCAAATCCACCTGCCTTTGATACAAATTAATGCATGAAACGTAAATATACAAATAATAAATGATGTCAGAAAATAAAGAGCTAGGCTACTACACATGTGACCAAAAGCATCTCACCCTTTAACAGGCCAATGCAGCGCTCTACTGTACCACGGGTTTTAATATGCGCAGCTTGGAACTGCATGCGCTCCTGGGCAGTCGCTGGATCCTGCAATGGCGTTACTAAATAGTCAGCCATTGCTATAGCCTTTGTCACCTACTTTTCCCACCGAAAATTTGGTAAATATAATACATTACAATACATTCGATTTAACACAGCCTATATACTCACCCACAAGGTCGCTCCTGCCGCCCAATGCACCTAACCTGAAGCTGCCAGATGAGGGCGGTATTGGTCTGGCAGCGTCAGGTTACAATGCACCAGCCTCGAGTTGGATTCCTATATTCCGTTGCGGAATATATAGAAGTCATGAGACTCTCATGACTCCTTTCATGCCTCTCATGAGTTCTATATATTCCACAACGGAAATATAGGACTAGTTATATATTAAGGACTAACTAGTCCTTAATATCTACGGAAAACCCACCAATAAGCCCTTATCCGTTTTTCTCAAGCAATGACAATTTCACTGGAGCGCAGCGCTATATGCACGCAGACAGCACATGATACAGGCCTACATCCCGTCCCAAACACTGAGGACAGTGAGGAGGTAAAGTAAACTTGTTTATAATGTGGCAAGAAAAATATATTCCAATTACTTTTCGGTGCGCACTCACCATGAATCCAAGCAGAGGTCCTCACAAGTATAGGTAAAACACCGCCGCCACAGTCCCAATGGCCCGTCGCGCAAAAAGTTGATATTTAACATTGGCTATAATCTGCCAAATCTCAACCGATTGGTATAATTCCAAATGGTATACACTCAATGCAATTTATATTTTCCATTTTTCATGGGCGTATAAGTCATAGAGCCAGAGAAAGGAGAGATATGGTATAGGAAGCACTAAGCCCTGTTAGCCATGCAGCCTATTATGTTTCATGAGCTGTGGTGGCTTCACTGATATTATATCAGTGAAGCCTGACGTTATAAGAAGATAACGCCCCTGCATGACACCCCCCTGGCCACCGTATAGCGCATTGACAGGTCTGTCTGTCTGTCTGTCGTAGCATGCAGATAGACAGATAGGGGGGGGGGGCAGTTTGACAACAGCGGCTGACACATGTTCATTGATGATGATTAATAGGCCTACTGTATATGCTACTGTGCTGCTGGATCGTCGATAAATGGACTATAGGCCTACTGGACTTTGATGTTATACTGCACGGATATAAGCGAACCAGTTTATCAATGTTGGATAGTTGGATACCTGCATGCGCTCTTTGCATGTGCACGGCAGATGGAGAGAGAGAGAGAGAGAGAGAGAGAGAGAGAGAGAGAGAGAAAGAGAGAGAGAGAGAGAGAGAGAAATGAGCTCCGTTCATTGGCTTTATAGGCAAGTGCAGAAGGTTTATAACGACAGGTGCCCACCTTAGAGTAGCCTATATATATTAACTTATTATTATTGGCTTATTATTTTGCCAGCGGGTGCTTTGGCTCTTGCGCGGAGTTGACGCCGTTGTCTATAGGCCTACGTGCCAGGATGATTTTAAATAAATATGTCTCTGTCTCTGCGTCTCTAGAGCTATAAAATATATAGCACACATCATGTGTGACACATGTGTGCACATACACACACACACACACACACACACACACACACACACACGAGATTCTGACAGAATGCAGCGGCGCATTCTTAAAATAAACAGATATACAAGCTTATAGTGTACCATAGCGTACATACCAGCATACTTACCGTTCAATAATAATTAGCATGTATTATTATTAACGAAAAACAAGCAGTTTTTTCAAACAGTTGTTTGAAACAAAATGGTTGCTGCTTCTGATTAGTTACTAACTTTACTAGACGAATTTAAAATAGTATTAGATGTTTTTCGTTAATAATAACTTATGCTAATTATTACTGAATAATAGGCCATCAGTGGCCACCGGTCGACTCCATTTTGCGCATTACGGCGCCTAGATTGAAATGACCACATTAATCAACAATAGACCATACTGTTCATTGAAAATAGCTGCAAAATCACTATAGTTGTGATGGGATAAAGTAGACCTTTTAAGTATAGTTACCAAGTAGGCCTACCATTAACCCCGCGATGCTGAGCGTGTGTTCCAGCTAAACCTAAGGGTAGGTCTATAGATTTTTAGGGTTAATTATTAGGACCCGATTTTTAATTTCATTCAGAGGGAGAGTCAAGGTATATATTTTATATATAGTGAAACATACATTTCATCGATATCCTTCATCGTCTTCATTTCTTTCATAGTTAAAGCAATTGCTAAGTGGTCTATTGTCTAAAAAAACACACACAAGCATGAACAGTAGACATCTATTCATCATTATTTATTTCAAATCAAAATACAAACCACTGTCACCAACTCGTCTCGAAGTTCGCGCACACACACACACACACACACACACACACACACACACACACACACACACACACACACACACACACACACACACACACACACACACACACACACACACACACACACACACACACACACACACACACACACACACACACACACACACACACACACGTTATTACAATAAAAATAGCAATTCTGTTATTTGTGTAATGTGTAGGCTATATAGCCTACAAGTATGTATTTATTATGAAGAGGGCTGCGCTATGGCGATTCACTTGTGTGAGTGGAGGCGGGGGGCTTGGAATGGATTACTGACTGTGCAGGCAGAGATAAGTGAACGGTGTGGTCACGGTACCGCTGGCTGGCCTCTGTTTTGCGGCGCAACAAATGAGCTTCTGCTTCAGTTCATAATGCTAAATGTTTTATAAATCAATCGGATTATCAAACGATAGACTGCAACATGACAAAAACAGTTGCACTGAGCCATCTCGTTAAACCCAGCATGGCTGCGATGAATAACCTAATCATTAGACCTAATCAACGTCATATAGTCACCAACCGATCCATATAATTCTGTAGTGTATGATCTGACCACGCAATGTTACAGTCCACTGCAGGCTATTTGATTTACAAAATGATTAGTATTATAACCGCCGTCCCTCAGTGCGGCAGCGGCGCTCCTCGTTATATGTGTCAGATTTAAAATAACAGAGCTGTCTCTAAGCTCTAAGCTCGAGACACGCCATGAGCGGGTGCATGGATATATATGTAGGCTATGTTTGTTCTTTTGGACACCGAACGGGGACGATACTTGGGGTCTTGGACATAGCTTCACTTCAGAGGAAACGGGGAGCTACTCACCAGTCACCACCACTGGAAATGGAATCCATTAGAATGATATGGAAATGGTAGGCTACATTAACAGTCTAAAGTGAGCTACAAAAAACCTTTATTTCGGCGATAAGTCCATTGAACTCCGTTCTCACTCTCACACAGACACACACTGAAAGAAAAAAAAATAGATACATAGGTAGAGAGAGAGAGGGGGGAGAAGTGAGACGGGTTGCTGTTCGGTGTGGAGTGAGTGATTGATTGATTGATTGATTGATTGATTGATTGATTGATTGATTGATTGATTGCGCGGTTATTATTATTATTTATTATTATTAATTTAAATAATAATATTATTTTTTATTAATATTTATTATTATTATTTATTATTATTTTTATTATTATATTATTTTTATTATTATATTATTTTTATTATTATTATATATGTATATATATATATTTATTTATTCATTTTTTAAATATTTTTTATTATAATAATAATTAATAATTCATATTAATATTTTTTAAATATTTTTTAAATATTGTTTAGGCTACACGACGCGACAACACGACGCGATGCAGTACAGTACACAGAACGCGAACGCGAACGCGTTCTGCAACGCGGTGCAGAGCTGCAAGCCACAAAGCATGCGTCAAAGCATGCGTCAAAGCAGCGGTGCCATACTGCGCGAAACGGACGTATGCACGCACGCACGCGTGATTAAAAAAACTCAACGCGGCCATGCGCAGTGCAAATGCTGTATGGTTTTTGTGGCACTTGCGCAGAACGCACGCACGCACGCATTAAAAAAATCTAACGCGGTCACGTGTCACGTCTTGCGTTTAGGCTGGCACTAACGGAGCGCCATACACACACACACACACACACACACACACACACACACACACACACACACACACACACACACACACACACACACACACACACACACACACACACACACACACACACACACACACACACACACACACACACACACACACACACACACACACACACACACACACACACACACGATAATCAGCTCGTCTCTTTTGGAACATTAGCATTGTTTATGCCTCAGAGATATAAACGTATGAATAGGCATACAGTAATTAAGTCTATATATAGACATGGGCGCCCTACTTTCACAATGTTCACAGTCACCTACTTTTCAGGGGGGACCCGATGGCACTTATCGCCATGGAAACCAATGCAGGAACACAAACACGTCACAGCTGAGACCCCCTCCCTCCCCCGGTTTGATTACTTGAAATGGCTTCTCTGTAAGCCAGTTGTTCTCAAAACTTTTCCATGTCAAGGACCCCCACGCTTTTATGGTTTTTTAGGTACTGTATCTGTACATTATGTTGCTATATGGATGACAAGTTGCTGCTACTGTAGATGTGCAGTCTGTGAACAACCGTTGGCAGGTTTCGTGAGAAAAACCAACCAGGTCTGTTAAAACCGTGAAAACAAGCCCAAAATAGCAAAAAATTAATCTCTCTCTCTCTCTCTGACATACTGTAAGTGGGTGAAACATGAAGGGGAAATATATTGTGTATAATAAAGAGTGGAGGAAAGAGAGTTGATTCTCAAACCTTTACCCACTTCAACCCCATGTTACTGTAAGCTTAGACGCCAAGATATTTATGTAGAGCGATAACAAAAACGCCCTGAGGGACTCCGGTCGACCACTTACAGGGTCGGGTGGTTACATAGTTTTATGTGCATTAAAAATGTATCTCTCGGACTATAATACACTGTACAATCCTACATAATGGAACCACATGACCCAAGTACACCCCCTGGACATGACTCTAGTACATCGCAGGGACTTAGCCCCAATACGACCCTTGATGCTGAGTGCCAAGCGAGGAACAAGCTAACGACGTGGTCGCCAAATAATCGCCTCCCATCCATTTCCTCGTTGGAGAATTTTCTACATAGACTTGCCAAGACTTGCCAAGCTTCCGCGTGCGTAACAGAAGTTACGGAAGGAACGTTCTTTTCCACCAGCACAGCGGCCGATATTAAGACAAAGGGGTTGATCCCCTGGTTTCAATGTCACTTCACACGGCGCTGCGATCACATGGGATCCCTATGAGCACATGCTGTCCAGTGTCCAGCAGAAAATAGATCTGCTGCCCTCAGCTCTCGTTACTCCTTAAGCCTGGGCATGACCTGGAGTTACACAGGGAGAGAGAGAGAGAGATGGTTCCCAAAGGTATTGGAAAGCATTTTGTCTTTCCTTGGTCACATATAGAAGCACACAGGTTTGGTTCTAGGTCACATACGTATGTGGTTCTCGACCTTCTCTGGATCAGGGCCCAATCTCAGAAGCAGCACTATGACTCACTTATCGTCGCTGTCAGGCAGAAACCGCTTATCTCCATATTCTAACTTTTTTGAGTGCCCCCCCCCCCCCGTAAAATGAACGCCCCATTTGATCATACTAGTAGCAGATCCACAAGCTGACTTTTTGCTACTAACACTACAGATGTTTTCCAAATCGGTACCCATGATCTCTGGGGTCACGTGATCAAGATGTCTTTCTTGGTTCCAATTGGCTACGACTCCCTTCTGATGATTACGGGGGCCCTGGGTAGGCAACCCAGCCTGGCGGACACCTGTGCTCAGAGGAGCACACTTATCTAGTTCATACAGTTTTCTAAATATTTGAAAGATTATCCAGTTAAAACACTTTGACTAGTTACTTTAGTTAATTAATTGTAGAACACCCGAGTTATGTTTTCATTGTTGAATCCACGTTTTTAATCAGTTTTAAGTCATACGGGCAATCCACCGGACAGAATGGGATGAGACGCGTTTTTTTTTGGCTTTTGCCTTTATTTATTTTTTATGGAAGGATAGACAGTAGGCTTTATGGAGGGATAGACAGGAAATGGGGAGAGAGATTGGGCGTGACATGCAGTAAAGGCCGTCGGGAGTCGAACCCATGGCACACTGCCAGACTGGATTACCAGCCATGGTGCCTGGACCGCTGGGCCACGGCCCAGGCCATGAGACACGTTTTGATGACATCATCGCAAAAAGGTCCGTCGCTCCTGCATGCAAAGGGTTATGGGAAATTGAGCAGTGTTGGGACGTAACGTAACGTAAATAACGTGTTACAATAACGCTGTTACGTTCGGCAGTAACGGTTGCTGTAACGCGTTATTTTTTTAAATTCAGTAACTTGTTACTGTTACGCAGTGTTGGGGAAGTTACTTTTAAAAAGTAAGGAATTATAGTTATCGTTACTTATATAAAAAAGTAATTTGTTACTTTACTTTACATTAAATTATGAAAGTAACTACTTTACTTTACTTTACTTTAAAAAATAATAATATAAAAAACAATTTAAAATAAGGTTTTTTGTGATTAATTAATCTCAATTAATCGCATATCAATAGGCCTATTTGACCTGATCATCAGTGAGCTTTTTTTCGAATGGATTTGGATACGAGTGAATCAATGAATAGTGACTACATAAGCATAGGCAATTAAAAAAGTAGTAATAATAATAGTGATATTATTATTATATATTGCTTATATATAATGCTTCTCTGAGTACTTAAAGACGCTTTTCAAGGGGAACATGAGAAAACAAATAAAAACTACTTTATTAGAGAAAAACTATTAAGACTATGGAATAAAATAAATGAAAGTGGAATGTGATAGCTGGGGAACTAAATATTCTAGAGGTGTGTTTGAACTTATAGGTGGTGGCTGGCATGTCTTGTGAGTTTTGGGAAGTGCATATTTTTGACAGGTCTGCCTGCTGTGGACAGTGAAACCCTGACCATTAAACACGGGCAGACACAACGATACAGTCTAACTATCATTAATTGTGAAGCCAGCAACATGTTGATGCAAACAGACGTGTACAGTAGCTGCTCGGCCTGCTCCAAATGATATTCCCATTAGTCTGTGTCTGCCCGTGTAAACGGCAACGCAGCATCGAGTGTGAGGGTTGGGGAACGGATGGAAAGTACCAGTGTTATTAAGGAGGACTCCTTGGCTTCTAACGATATGGACCAGAGTTAAACTAATGTTAGCTCCCATGCTAACTAGTTGCTACTTGCTACCCTCGTCAGAAACAACACCACCATCCAGATCGGGTGGAAGCTGCTATCACTTTGCTTGTGCGCGTGGATGGGAAATGAGATTTAAAAGGCTATAGAAGCAAGGATGAAAGCACAGACACAGTTGTGTGACGTGTCGTGACTCGTATTTGCGTGTGTGTATTCCGTCTGACGACGAGTGGTTTATGCTGCTAGTGCGTTGTCGTTGCTGAGTGCGGGCGTCATAAGCATGCGCCCGTCCTGCGCTGGGCGTAGCAGATCTACAAGTTATCTACCGGCCGCAATGCACAGCGCTTTGGGCTTGTACATCTGTGTTTTTCCCGCAGTTAGTTGAGAGGCAGAGCACAAACGAAACTGTCAACACAGAGCGCTCTCTAGTCTCTGCACTGCAATCAGCAGCACAGAGACGCCTGTATGATACTCACGGAGCTGGTGTGTGCGAGAGAGAGACAGACAGATACTGAAAGAGACTTTGCGCGTGTGTGTTTGATTATCAAATATTAATTCTGGTTTTGGTCTTTGTTTATAAATCCAGACTCAAATTAGTATTGCCACCACCACCAATAAGAGCAGCTATGAGCTATCTCAGCCTATCTGCACAGTATACAACATTCACTGGAGCAGTGGAACTGGAACCCTCATGTTGTGTTGCCTACTTGTATTTAGTTGTTTGCTATAAATATGTATTGATAGGCCTACAGCATCATCAAAATCACCACCAGTCCCCCCTGCTATTGGTATTATTATCACTGTACTGAACTGAAGGCATGAATGAATGGCCTGGAAGTGGGAGCCCGTTTTTCTTTTTGAGTGGTGCAACCTCTCCTATTATAGACAACTATGTGTGTCCCTGGCTGTCCCCATGTCCCTGGGTCTGAGCACGGAAATAGCATGTTTTCTCCACCAAGTGTTTTGGATGCGGGGCGGTTCGCCGGAACCGGCACTGGCGAGCCGAGCCGAAAAGTAACGAAAAAGTTACTTTTCAAAGTAACGCTTTACTTTTTGGTTTAAGTAACAGTAAAGTAACTAAGTTACTTTTGAAATGATGTAACTAGTAACTAACTAGTTACTTTTAAAAAGTAACGGTCCCAACACTGAAATTGAGTCCCTATTGTTTACAATGGGGAAGGTGCCGCGCAGCGCGTGGCTTCCTCGTTCAGTCTGTTGTTGTGATCGCCACTTTGGAAATAATATTTCAACGCTACAACATTTTAAAGTGGATTTTCATGACCAGCAACTCAGCTGTCGGTGCAGTGGCTGTTCAAAGGTAACTTTAAACTTAGGCAGGGAAGCCTGAAAGATGATCCGACCATCTCACAATGAACCTGTTAAAGGTATCTTCAGTGATTTCACTTAATTGAAATATATATATATATTTTTGATAATACTCCCTGACCATAAGGAGTTATTCCCTGTCCCCAGTTAACCCCTGTGGTAAAAAAAACCATAGGTTTTGTTTTTGGCTAGAGGGCCCAGCCTTCATCCAATCAGGATAGAGAGGGGCCTTCCTCCAGTCATGATCGAGCGGGGGCGGGCCTTGGTGCATGTGCTGTTGGTTGGTTGGTTGGTCAAAATTGGTCTTTTGACCCTTTGCTACAACCTCTGTCCAATTTTCCTTGGCTCCTTGACTCTCTTGAAAAGTAATTAGACATTTTCTATAACGCTTGAATAGTTTGGTCTTCTGCCCTGCACGGGAATTTGTGTCTTTATAAACGATGATCAGGGATCTAGTGGTCTAGGCCAGATGGCAATTGCCAGGAGATTCAGGGGCTTCACCGCAGAACTGTGCTCATCCTGATTGAGTTGCGCACGCACGCACACGCACGCACACACACACACACACACACACACGACAAATAGCTTATCTACAAGCTCACGGCACATCACAGCACAACGCGTTTACTCGAGTATATTTTTAATTCCAGACTTTTACTTGTAACAGCTTGTAGTGCAAAGTATTTTACATCGCAGAATTTATATTTTTACTTAACCCATCTGCTGCCTCCTGCTGGACGAAGAGCCAACCGCAGACTGCCGAGCCGTTTGTAATGTAACACACATCCTGTTTGGGCGGCCATCTTAGATGCTAAATAAATAGTGTCAATGCTAACGAGCTAAAATGAAGCCATCCTTGCTCTAGAAAGTGCCAATGTTCCCATCTAGACCACCGGATAATCAGCAAAGACCTCCGAACATCGCACGTTTTATCCAAACCATGGAGAGCTCCGTAGATTTCGAGTTATTCAGCTTTTTAGTCAGCCTGTATAAAGGGAGGTGAATGGCAGCACAGTTGCACAATCCGGTCTAGGATCGCTAAAGAAGGAAAGGCCAAGAAAAATCAACGAAGCAAAGCAAAGCAAAGTTACTATATTTACCCAGGGTAACTGGACTAAGCTCAAGAACTTGTTTACAGCCAGGCCCTGATCATAGAACATTTCATGGTAGGTGTAGGAGCCGATCTACTATAGGCCATCACATCATGTATGGGCCATCATGCCATGTCTAACATTCCTGTTAGTGTGCTTTGTCACCCCCTACAGACAGGGCAGAGAGGACATAAATGACCTGGCCATCAGAGGGCCAGGTGTTGTTGATTGGAGGTTCACAGTTTTTTACGTCTGGTTTTTGTTCTACACCTCCTTCTATTCTCAGTTACAGTTATATGCTAAAAGTATCTTTATTTTTGTTTTCAACTTGGTTCAAATAAACCTTTTGAGTTCAACTTTAATTCTTCGCCTGGACATTCCTCATTTCCCTTTTTTGGTCAAGTTTACTGCACAAAGCCAGTCAGTTGGAAAAAGGTACTCTCAGTCAACCACCACAAAGAACAAAAGGTCTCTACAATTGTAAAAAACTACCTTTCTGGAGTACAGGACTAAATGGACAACATGGATTCATGGAGTTTGGACGGATTGATTTCCGGATTGGAGAAGAGTGTGACTCAGTTTGGAGTGACATATGGACAACAGCAATGAAAATGTTTGAACAAGCAGCAAAGCATCACAGCCATTGGTGAGAAATACAATCGTATTGTATAGCAGGTTCTTCTCTTCTGTGTATTTGGTTGAATTTGAACACAGTTGAAAGAAGTACTACTGCTGGTCCATTGGGGACTATTGTTTGGATTTTGGCTGGTGTTGTGTGCACCCCTGCTGTGTATTCTTGCTGTGAATTACATGTTGGAAATGGAAAATGAGTGACACAAACGTCACAGACACAAACAGAATGGATCAAATGGAGGAGGACACAAGGAGGAGGGTCAAGCTCTCAGCCAAAGCACTGGGTAATAAAATTGAAAAGAATCAGAAGGACCGCCACTCACATGTGAAACAAATGAAAGAGCTCACAAGAGAAATTAAAGGGCTAATGAAAAATGACGCAAATACAAAGGATGTGCAAAGCACAATGGGGGAACTGATAAATGCGTACGAAAATGCAAAAGCAGTACACGATTCACTAATCTTATCAATTCCACAGGAGGAACTTGAAAATCAGAATGTGTGGTTTTCACGTGTTTCAAAACACCATAAAGATTTCATGGAGGATGTGAAACTGTGGTTTGTTAAGCTTGGAATGCCAATGTATGAAATGTCAATGCATGAAATGAGTAATGTGGAAGAAACTGGGCCAGTTACTGAATTTATGTGTTCACCTGAAGAGGTGGAAATGAATGTTGGACATGTACGGCATATTGAAATACCTGCTAGACAGGACAAAATAAATGATGGGCAGCAGGAGACAATGCCACCTAATGCTCAAATGCACTCTGATCAGTCACAACAGGTAACTCAATCACAACAGACAACATCTGAAACAGTTGACTTACAGGAAACGATTCAACCTGGTGACAGTGTATCAAATGCAAGCAAGAAAACAAAAGGTTCTAGTAGAGCTTCAAGTACAGCATCAGCACGATTGAAAGCTGAGGCAGAAATGGCTGCTCTCATCGTTAAGCAAAAAATGATACAGGATAGACATGCCCTAGAGGTACAAATGGAGCAGCTAAGAAGACAAAAAGAACAGCTGGAGCTGGACACAAGCATGGCTGCTAATGTGGCAAAAATGAAGGTGCTAGGTTCAAGGAGATCTGATGTTTCTATTACATCTAAAGTGACAGATGGGATGAGATCATATTTTGAGAAGAGACAGCAGGCAGCTGTTTCCACATCACATGCACAACCCACTCCAGGACAGGTCCCCTCACAACCCAGACAGGCACCAGCTCTAATTGCAGCACCCACAGGTGGCGCTGTCTATTCACTGACAGCAAACCCAATACCAGAGAGAGATGTTGGGGCACCAGCACCAGCAGGCACTGTCACAGGCAGAGCTGTGGATCCGGCCGTCCGGCCTCGCACTACAGCACCTGTGGCAAGCCAGATGGGTACCAGAGGTCAAGTTGAACAAGGCAACAATATCTATTCTGTCATGGAGAAACAAAACGAAATCACAGCCCTACTCATTCAACAACAATGTCTGTCTTCTATGCCCAAGAAGGAAATTCACATTTTTAATGGTGACCCACTTAAATATCATACCTTTATAAAATCCTTTGAACATAACATCGAAACTAAGAACCCAAATCCCACAGATTGTCTTTATTATCTGGAACAGTATACCCAAGGACAACCAAGGGAACTTGTGAGGAGTTGCTTACACATGATGTCAGACAGAGGATACAGGAAGGCTAAGTCTCTACTGAAGGAGCATTTTGGCAACGAGCATAAAATCTCAACAGCCTATGTGGAGAAGGCTCTTTTATGGCCGTCAATAAAACCTGATGACACTACAGCTCTGCAAGCTTACAGTCTTTTCCTACGAGGATGTTGTAATGCCATGGAAGATGTCAACTACATGCACGAGCTTGATATGCCTTCTAATCTGTTGATAATCATCAAGAAGCTGCCTTACCGCCTATGAGACAAATGGAGAAATATAGTATGTGACTTCCAGGAGAACCACGGCCGAAGAGCAAGCTTCAAGGACATTGTATTTTTTCTTGAAAAACAAGTCAGAATTATTACAGATCCCATCTTTGGTGACATTAAAGACGACCCAGTGAATAAAGACACAAGAAGGTCCAAGTCACAATCACACCCCAAAATAAAAGGAAGTATTTTTGCAACAACCGTGACGGCTGCAAAAGAAAAAGGAACCCAGGAAAAGAAAAGTCAGTTTTCTGTAAAGAGATGCTTATTCTGTGAAGGAGAGCATGCACTAGAATTGTGCCCAGAGTTGGAAAAGAGGACACATAACGAAAAGTTCACTTTTCTAAAAGAGAATGGAATATGTTTTGGCTGCATGTGCAAAGGACACGTCAGTGCAACATGTAGACGAAGACTAAATTGCAGCATTTGCGGCCTAAGGCACCCCAAAATGCTACATATTTACAGAGACCCATCTGAAACGAAGGAAATCACCAAAGACAAAGCCATGGCTTCCGTGCTGACAAGCGGTCTTACTGGGGCCGGTGAAGACAACTGCAAACTTGCAATAGTGCCGGTTCAAATAAAGGCCAGGAAAGGGAACACAACAGTGCATACTTATGCATTCCTTGACCCAGGCAGCACGGCATCATTTTGTACAGCGGGGCTAATGGCTAGACTCAACCTTCAAGGAAGAAAAACTAACATCTTATTAAGAACTATGGGTCAGAAGAAAGTTATCGAAACACGCATTGTTTCAGGCCTAGAAGTGGCTGGACTGGACACTAATGACTTTTATATTCTTCCAGGCATTTACACACAGAAGGAAATGCCTGTAACTAGAGAGAACATCATCAGAAAGGAGGATCTATCTAAATGGCCATATCTGAACAAAGTGCACATCCCTGTCATTGATGCCGAAGTGGAGCTGCTGATTGGAACAGACGCCCCAAAAGTAATGGAACCTTTAGAGGTAATTAACAGCAAAGGAGATGGACCGTTTGCTGTGAGAACACATTTGGGGTGGATTGTCAATGGACCGCTTGGACATCATGATGGCACAGACACAACCTGCCATCCAACTGTCCAATGTAATACAATCTCAATTGACAAAATAGAGCAGCTCTTGATCAGTCAATATAATCAAGACTTCAGTGAGAAGGCATCTGAGGATAAGCCTGAGATGTCAATGGAGGACAGGACATTCATAAAATGTGCAAATAATAGTGTAACACTAAAAGATGGACACTATTATCTAGATTTGCCTTTCAGGAGAAACGACCTTATCATGTCAAATAATCGTTCAGTTGCAGAACAGCGCCTCCTAGGGCTGAAAAGGAAATTTGAAAAGAATGAACATTTCAAGAAAGAGTACATTAACTTTGTAGCTGATGTAATTGAAAAGGGCTATGCCGAAATGATACCATCAGAGCAGCTCAAAAAGACAAACGGGAGAGTTTGGTACATTCCACATCACGGCGTGTATCACCCCAAAAAGAAAACATTAAGAGTTGTATTTGACTGCAGTGCATCCTACCAGGGAAAGTCACTCAACTCTGAGCTGCTGCAAGGCCCTGATTTGACAAACAGCCTAATTGGAGTGCTTCTGAAATTTAGAAAGGAGCCTGTGGCTGTTATGGCAGATATCCGCTCAATGTTCCATCAAGTGAGGGTGTCTGCAAAGGACGTCGACTTTCTAAGATTTCTGTGGTGGCCTAATGGCGATGTCAGTAAAAGCCCAGTCGAACATCGCATGCTTGTTCACCTATTCGGAGCTACTTCGTCACCTGTGAAAAATATGCTCCAGGAACTATGCAAAGAAAAGTATGGATGGGATGAGAACATTCCACAAGCAACATCTAAAAAATGGACCGACTGGACATCTAGTCTGACAAAGCTGACCGATTTTAGCGTGCCTCGCTGCATCAAACCAAAAGACTTTGGAGAATCAACAAGCTCCCAATTACATCATTTTTCAGACTCCAGTGAAGATGGATATGGCACTGTGAGCTACCTACGGATGAAAAACAGCAGAGGGGAAGTGTCAGTTTCATTTATGATGGGAAAAGGAAGAGTGGCTCCCTTGAAACAGATCACAGTACCCAGGATGGAGCTCACAGCTGCAGTACTATCCGTAAGAGTGGACAAAATGCTGAGGTCAGAACTACAACTGGAACTCGAGGAGTCTGTCTTTTGGACAGATAGTCAGACTGTGTTGAAATACATTTCCAATGAAAAAACACGATTCCACACCTTTGTAGCCAATCGCATAGCTGCGATCCGGGCGAACACCAGCACGTCACAGTGGAGGTATGTAAGCACAAATTTCAACCCAGCAGATCTCGCTTCCAGAGGACTAAGTGCCAAGAAGTTTGTTGAATGCAAACGATGGATACAAGGTCCAACGTTTCTCATGAATTCTGAAAATGACTGGCCAGCTAACTACGTTGATTTACAGTTTAACCCAGTGGATGACCAAGAGGTCAAAAGAAAGGTTGCCTCATATACAACCAATGTTCAAAACACACAAAGCCCAACAGACCAGCTACTATCTCACTTCTCAGACTGGCTGAGACTTAAGAAGGCAGTGGCTTGGTACTTGAAGTTTAAAGATGTTCTGAGAAAACTTGCAAGAAAGAGAAAGGAAATGGAACTCAAGGAAACTGGTGTAACTACACGTTGCCAAAGCAAAAATGTTGCTTCAAAAATGCACCCATTCAACTCCATTGTGAGCGGTCAGAACATCACTGTAGATGACATGGAAGAGGCTGAAAAAGTCATCATTGGAATTAGCCAGAGTCAAACATTCCCTGAAGAATTGGCAAAGTTGCAAATGGCACCATCTTGTGTGCAAAAAACAAGCTGCATATTCAAGTTGGATCCAGTGTTGGATAATGGCTTATTAAGAGTTGGTGGACGTCTCAACCGTGCAGCCATGCCCCAACAGGTAAAACATCCCATCATCCTGCACAAAAATCACCCAATCTCTACTCTGATACTACGTCACATACATGAGTGCACAGGCCACAGTGGAAGAAATCACATGATGTCTGAGCTTCGTAAGAAGTACTGGATCACAAATGCAAACTCAGCAGCAAGAAAGGTGATCACCAAGTGCACTGTGTGCAGACGTGTAGCAGGAAGGACCAAAGTACAGAAAATGGCAGACCTGCCCCAAGAACGACTAATTCCTGATCTGCCACCCTTTACAAATGTTGGAATGGATTACTTTGGACCAATCCAAGTAAAAAGAGCAAGAAGCCTTGTCAAGCGGTATGGAGTGATCTTTACCTGTATGACCAGTAGGGCAGTGCATTTAGAGATGGCATACTCCTTAGACACAGACTCTTGTGTACATGCCATTCGGAGATTCATATGTCGGAGAGGTCAAGTATCTCACATCCGTTCAGACAATGGCACTAATCTGGTCGGTGCAAAAAAAGAACTACGTGAAGCCCTAATGAATCTGAACCAGGACAAACTGAGGAATTCTTTATTGAAAGATGGCATCAAGTGGACTTTCAACCCCCCATCAGCATCACACCACGGTGGAGTGTGGGAAAGGCTCATCAGAATGGTGAGAAAAGTCCTATTATCAGTTTTACACCAGCAAGTGCTTGATGATGAAGGCCTGTTTACCATCCTGTGCGAGGTAGAAGCGATTCTCAACAGTCGGCCCATCACCACCATGTCATCCGACCCACACGATCTGGAGGCACTGACACCCAGCCACATCCTGACCTTGAGGTCTAAACCCATTCTACCACCGGGGGTCTTTCAAAAGTCTGACATGTACCTCAAGCGCCGATGGAGACAAGCTCAGTATATGGCTGACTTGTTTTGGAAAAGGTGGACCCAAGAATACTTGCCATTGTTGCAGGAGCGACAAAAATGGACAAGTAAGAAGAAAAATATTCAGACGGGTGACATTGTTATGATTGTCGACTCGACAGCACCCCGAGGGTCATGGATTCTGGGAAGAGTGATGGAAACCATGCCAGATGCCAAAGGCCTAGTTCGTTCTGTGAAGATCAAGACCCAAACCAGTGTTCTTGAACGACCCATCACAAAACTATGTCTGCTGCTTGAAGACGACTCCTGTCCCCAGTAGACATTTTTTAAGTTAAGTCATTTTCTATTTCGACACAATATGAAGAATCGGCTCCATTCATTACTTTGTATTAATAAATTGTATTTAGTTATACACACCATACAATTGGGGCCGGTGTGTAGGAGCCGATCTACTATAGGCCATCACATCATGTATGGGCCATCATGCCATGTCTAACATTCCTGTTAGTGTGCTTTGTCACCCCCTACAGACAGGGCAGAGAGGACATAAATGACCTGGCCATCAGAGGGCCAGGTGTTGTTGATTGGAGGTTCACAGTTTTTTACGTCTGGTTTTTGTTCTACACCTCCTTCTATTCTCAGTTACAGTTATATGCTAAAAGTATCTTTATTTTTGTTTTCAACTTGGTTCAAATAAACCTTTTGAGTTCAACTTTAATTCTTCGCCTGGACATTCCTCATTTCCCTTTTTTGGTCAAGTTTACTGCACAAAGCCAGTCAGTTGGAAAAAGGTACTCTCAGTCAACCACCACAAAGAACAAAAGGTCTCTACAGTAGGGGTTCAATGCCTTGTTCAAGGGCACTTCAGCGGTGGTAATTTTAACGTGCTGGTCCGGGATACGAACTAGCGACCTTCCGATATCAAGACCGCTCAGCAAACCGTTAGGCCACCGCTGCCCCGATCCGGTTTGATATCAATAATAAAGCTTATCAGACGGAACGTTATGCCAGAAGCAGTTGCCGGTTGGATTCCAATTGGCGGAACCTTCCGTCAGAAGCAGGAAATTTGTTATGTTTATATAATATATAAACATAACAAATATATATATATATATATATATATATATATATATATATATATATATATATATATATATATATATATATAATTATTTTTCCACCAGTGCACCAGTGCCTCCAGTCCTCAGTGATAACCCTCTACATCAGCCTGTGTTTGACCTTAATGTTCCATCTCCTGGAGCAAAGAAAAAGGTTGATTTACCAGGAAATAACAACAACAACAACAATAGAGGGTATGCACATGACATCATCATCATACCCAGAAGTTACACGGGAACGCCTACTGAGTGGCAAAAAAACCTACTTTCTGGTCTCAATTTGGCCACCATTGGGTCACAACTTGGTTCCATTTTATTTCTCGCTGGTTGTGGGCACCATAGACTGTAAAGGTGGGTACCGAAATAGTATTCCGCCATCCACCGCTAGGTGGGGCTGCGTAGTTCATGAATGTGAGCGCAGCCGGTAGGAGGGGGGGGGGGGGGGGGTCTGTCAGGAGAAAAGCAGGGCAGGTTGGCACATCGGTGATTGATTCAGGTCGCGGCACCGTTACTAAAATAAGAGTGAGTGGTGGCACGTGCAAGGGCAATACACACATAAAACCTCCCTGTGTAGGGGAGCTAAAAATACCCCCTTTCCATTTATATTCCCCATTAAGCACTCTAAATACAGGTCATTCACAGAATAATCACAAACACTTACATTGCACTCTCACCAAAAATGCTATGGAGACTGTAAATGGAAACAACATACTGTTGCTCTTATCTATTTTGAAATGTATATTCTTCAAATGCCCTTTTTGCTTTCCTTTTGCACTTTCTTTTGTTGTCATCCTGTCCAGTGTTATTTTCTAGACTCTCTCCTGGCTGCTACACTCCCTCTGCCAACCTGGTTAGAGCAACGGACTGACCTCATGCTCCCTTCAATGCATGAGGAGTCCAAGCTTCTTCTTTTCACCTGAAAGGGGGGGGAGTTTGCTCAGTTGGACGTAGTGTGGGTAGGGAACACGTTATTCCAGCCAGTTCCTTTCCCCTCCATCAGGCGTCCCAGCTGGCCAGGGGGTGGCAGTTTAGTGACCAGGATTGTTGCATGTTTTTTGTGAGGGAACCTACCCTAGGGGATACGGGGAGAACATGCAAACTCCACACAGAAAGGCCCTTTCTGCCAACCCCGCCCAGGGTATGGGCACTGATGACGTGGAGGAGAGAACACGCCCCCAGCTTTTAATGTTTTGTTTATAGCGTTATGAACTGCGCTTGTTGAAATGACCATAAGCTGGTTAGGGGAATTTTACTATCTCCTTTTGTCAAGGTTTTAAATTGAATGAATCAGTTTCGCACAAGTAATTTTCTGCAAGAGAACATTTTCTACCTGACAATCTTTCTTTGTTACTAGCTATGCAAAAGCTACCATGTTAGCAAGGCCAAAACGACACACCACATCACTTCTGCCTTTCAACCAAAAAACCAATTAAGATATAAAAAGCTGAAGTTATTCGCTGGTGTGCAGCAGGCAAAGCTGGCATTCCTTATCAGAAAACCGATTAAGGTTCGCAAAGCCAGTGGATGCCTGAGCTGGCATGTTCTATCCGTCTTTTAACTCATGCGGTCGTGGCTAAGATTGCCTCTCAAATATCATAGCCAAGCACAATTTGTTATGCCCAGCTGATAAGGAATGGCCGTTGTTTCTCAGTGTGGCATTAGAGGAACAACACAAACCTGCAGCTCATATTCAACGTACAATTCAAATTCAGCCGATTACATTTAGGATAAGGCGAGTAAACAAAAGACCATTTGAATGCAAGGTCATTTTGTGACGAAATGTCAGTGTGCCAGGAAAGAAAATTCTGCCCTACTACAGTGGCAGGCAAGAGGCAGCAATAATATCTGTCTGGGCAAATTTCCCACACGCTATATGTCTATAATTGAGAATCGACCCACATCTGAAGAAGGCTTTATATCCATGTTGAGAGTGAAGGACAGGCAGAGCTCCTGTTCTATAATAGAGCTTGTTTATCCTTCTTCAAAAAGGGAGTATAATTATATGCTCTCTTCCCTACTCCTCGGTATGAATGAGTGATATTGTTTGGTTATTGTCTTGTCTATTTCTAACTTTGCTTTGTTCCGACACCTGTTTGAACTTGAATACGCTCTCCGTTTAGTTTTTAGTTTCCTTTTGGTGTTTTTTCATTTGACACCTGTCAAAAACTGTTGTTTTTATTGTCTGCGAAAAACAATAAAGAAATATACTGTATATATATATTTTTACACCTTTTAATGAACTACTGCAACCAGGGCTCGACAGTGCGACTAGGTGCTCGCATTTGCCACTAAAAATATCACTGTGCGAGTTGTAAAATTAAATTGGTAGCACAGGTGCGACTACAGGATTTGACCATTTAATCGTGATAAAGACAAGGCTCTGTCTACAGCAAGTGCACATTCTATAGTCGCGGTTCTATACCTAAATGTATATTTCTGAACGGCGGTGTCGTTCGCCAAAAAGAGCAGAGCTACAAGCTAACAACGTATCGAGGCTCAATGTGGCGTTCATTTGAAGATCTGTCCCCTTTGCTCCCACCGCCCCTCCCCTCCCTGTGTTGATTCTCAGTTCTCTTCCCTGTCAGCAGCGGAGCGAACGCAGCAGGATAGCATGGTAGCACAGAAGACAGAAGGAGTTGCTAGGACCCCGACACGTTGAATACTAAAGTTATTTAGAAAGTTTGTAATGTTAAAACATCACTTGATATAACTTTTAACCAAACGTGGGTGAAACAGCGTGCAGCTGCGCACGTGAAGAGTGCACGTGCGCACGCACATGGAGTGGACGGTTTAATTGATATACCAAAATAACCCTTGCTTAGCACCTCGCTTACAAAAGCGTGTGCGCAGCAATACATCATCATCATCCTTCGAGTGCCCTCGAGATCTGCGACACAAGCTGCTTCCACTGGTCTCTGTTGCTCATTGCCACACCAAGTTCATTCACAGTCAGTCCTGTGTCCCTACTCAGAACATCTGGAAAAGTGAGAGGTCGTGTTCCTCTTGATGGGCAGGGTAGTCTCCACAGAAGAATATCCGAAATGACCTGGTCTTTTGCTCTGTGGCAGTGTCCAGCAAAGCGGAGTCTTCTTTCTGCCACCACAACTGAGATGGGGGGGGTGCCTCCATAAATCTGAGCTTTTGTGGGATGGTCCTTCCATGAGAGGTTCTGGACACGCATGAGGAGTCTTGTGTATGTTCCGTCAAGACGAACCCGAAACTCCTTATTCATTGTCCATGTTTCGGCACCATAGAGAAGGATACTTTCCACACAGGCTTTGAACAGGTTGATCTTGGTAGCTCTTGAGATGTCTGACTGCCATATAAGATGTAGCTTATTACAAGCACTCCAGGCCTGTCCTTTCCTTGTCAGGAAGTCCTTTCTGCTACTGACTACGTATGATCCAAGATATTTGAAATCCTCAGTTTGTTTGATGTCACTGCCGTCCATGGAGCGGATGGTTGGGTGAACAGAGTCTTCATTCAGAAGCAGGCATTCCGTCTTTTTGGCATTGAGCAATAGGCCAACTTTGGCTGCTGACACTTCTAGTGATGTTAAAAGCTCTTGAGCAGAGTTTATGTGTTCAGCAAACAGTGCGATGTCATCCGCGTAGTCAAGGTCGGTCAGCCACTTATGACTTTGACGACCAGATTTTCTGCCTATTGTGAGACCTCTGGAGGAGATGGTATCCATCGCTTGCCTAAGGACGTAGTCAACGACAATGACAAAGAGAAAAGGAGCGAGTGTGTCACCCTGAAGGATGCCTGTGGTTGTCTCGAATTCCTTTGTTGGTCCATCAAAGCAGACAGGGTTCTCATACATCACTGCTATTGCTTTCACCGTTACTTCTGGTATTCCATAGTTGAGCAGTATATGCATCATAGCTTTCCTGTTCACGCTATCGAATGCTTTGCAAAAATCTACAAAAATGATGGACAAGCACAATACAAATGACCGACCTGGCTGGATATATTAGTCAGTGGCTAGCTCAGGTCCATAACTCTAAATGCAACGCATTAGACTAGAGCTATGGACCAGAGCTAGTCAGTGGCCTCACTGGCCTGCATAACGAGCAACGTAAAAAGGGCAAAGATCCCCCCACCACCTCCTTCCACCACGCCGAGGTGTAGCCTATATATCTCCGATGTCCGATCTATCTATCTATCTATCTGCATTCCAAACTAATAGTCTATCAGTATAAAAACAAATTGATTATATAGATTATATAAAAAATATGATATCCAGATGAATATCAATATTGTGATCATTTCTGAAAAGATATTGTGATATAATATTTTGCCATACTGCCCGCCCCTACCTCACCTCATATCACTTTATTAAAGAAAAATCACACCTGTGTGAAGTGAGGGGCACTCTTATCATACATCATGAATCATCTCATACTGGCCATACTTTGCTCGTTTACATATGACATAAATTGTCCTTTCAATGTCAATGTCGTTTAATGTTTTAATGTTTAATTTACGTCATATTTAGCGGAATTTTGACCTAATTTCTCTGTTCATTGTCAATGGCAAATATTGAGACGTGTGGGGACTAAAGCTGTATATAGGAGGGGCTGGCGCCCCTCAAAAACGCATTATTTGATAACTTTTCATCGTGCTCCTAAAATAATTTGTGTGCTACTAGATTTTTCAATTTAGGAGCACACGTACTACTTGGTAAAATGCTAAGCGTCGAGCCCTGACTGCAACTGTCCGGATGCTGCCTGCATAAAACGATTACACAAAGCATTTAAATCTGCACCTCCTACTGTGTATTCGATTCCCTTCAGTTCCCTTCAGATGACTTGATCCACGGGTAGTTTGTCACATTTAATTTCTGACTCCAAGTTGGTTGAAAAACTGTGCCAATCAGTCATCATCATCAGGGATTGAGTGAAGGCTATGCAGTAACTTGAGCATGCGTTTCACGTGCCGACATTGGGATCAGACTTTTAGTTGCTCTTACAAACTTATGAAAGATTCATGTACTGTCAAAACTAGGTATTAAACATGCAGTTGTTGACTTGCCAACATCATTCAAGTTCTGTTTAGTCAAGCTTTCATAATTGGTGCATGACTAACTAATGGAAATACATTTACCTTGAGGATTGAAACCTACTGAAGGATTTGAGAAAGCACTCGCCCCATCAATAGGCTAATGCCAGCTGGCATCAAAGCTACATATTACTGATCTAATATTGATGTTGTTTTGGATACTAGATCATTTAAGCACCACTTCCCACATAGGAATGTGGGTTTGACAAGGACCAAAGGAGGAACGTGGTACCTGCCTACCTGGTAACCTCATAACCTGTTTTGTGTTTTTTTTTCTTTCCCTTCATTCATTGTACAGTGGAGAGAGAGAGAGAAACAGGGAGAGAGTCTGGGAGTGACACGCAGGACTCAAACCCGGGACGCACTGTCCACCACTCCACTGTGGTACTGTATGCAGTTATTTTTAAGCTCTAAGGTAAGTTAGAATAGCCTAATGTTCCGTTTGTATGCAAAGAGTTGTGTTGTTGCAGACATCAGAAAACAGAATAAACCTGCACACTCATCTGCTCCAATGTAATTTATTGACGAGCCAAGGCTCTTCATCAGGTCAAGAGTTTTGACCTGATGAAGAGCCTTGGCAAAAGTAAATTACAAAATAAATTACATTGGAGCAGATGAGTGTGCAGGTTTATTCTGTTCTCTGTCACTTCCCAAACCAGCACCTCAACTAAGTGATGTGCGTATATTAGATTAGTTTTTTGCTGTTGCAGACATGCCTGTCCCCCAGCAAGCTTAAATATAAAATTGAATTAAATAAAAACTTTCTTTCAAACAAGATTTCAATTATGTGATTATCTGTTTTATTAATGCGAGAAGAATTATACCATGCAGGTTAACTTTCCTGGAATTGAAAGCCTGCAGTCTCTATTACCTTGGATTCCCCCTCGCGAATGTCACTGGTACACAGGCACTAGGCAGGTTTCTGAACTGTCCACAGCCCTCCTCTGAGACAGAGTGAGTAGATAAGCATTGTACCATATTATACTGTACCAATTATATACAAATAGGTTGGGAATGGGCGAAGGCATCCTTTAAGTACAGTACTTATAGTTAAAGCTAGTTACTTTCCACCACGGCAAGGCATTGCACTTGCCCTGAAAGGGAGAGACCTTCATATGAGCTGCCCTTCATCACCATAAAAGACTGCCAGGCATCTCTGACTGCTCAACCATATTCCTCGCCTTACCCCATTAATTAGTCATTAAGCATTAGTCACTGTTTCTCTTTTTTTCTCCACGGCTGTCATTGATCGCGCTCCAATGATAGAGTTACTGACACTGGCCGCCATGAATAAGATCTCAAGCACGCAGCCTCTTTGGCAAAGAAGGCCATTACCTTTTTTGGTGTGTGGCGCGCACGCGCACACGCACACGCACACGCACACTAATTCAGGGAATGTCTGTCATACCCTGCTGTAACCCGCTCTTGCTCCTCACTGCCTTGACCACTTGATCTGACGTTGCACACAGGCATTGACCATTCCGTTATGCAGGGCGTCTCGAAGACCTTTTTTCAATTTAACAAACTGGACGCTGTTAGCGTTTTCCACCAACTCTGTGCAACTATCAGCACAGTTTCGCCCTTACTGCGGAATGCGGATGCATGGTTGCGTTACACCATCATTAGTTTCCTATCAAATTGTGTTCACTTTCAGCTGTAACACAGGCGTAAGGCAGCAGATGTGTCGGAAGCCCAGCTTCATAAGAACACAGACACGACTCAACAGCGACGCGGTACCTTCACTTTCTATCAACACCACAACGACAGACGGATATCATTCACTAAGGACGCCCAGTCACAGTGAATGAACGCACTTGCGTTCAGCGCACCACCAGCAAGCACTATATCGGTGCTGCTCCCACTGAGTGGTTAAGAAACTGTTGGACGACCTAAAACACTAGGTGGGGTTCCTGTGTTGTGTTGTAACAACTTAGGCGTCTCTACAATGTTTGCTCATTGACACAAACGAGCACATCTTTGCCTAATTTGCCATCTCACCACGGGTCAGAAAGTACATTCTTTCAAGCATTGTCGCACCGACAGTCCACACGAGCCGTGCGCCACAAATAACATTGGGATGGTGTGTACACTGTACAGTGTGTGACAGAGGGAGAGAGACCCGAGGAAGACTAGCGACCACTTTGTGGAAGCTAATGGGGATCCTAATAAAGAATAAAGAGACGTCTATAAGTCAGAGGAATACACAGACCCCCCCAAGGGACCACTTGGGGGTCACCCGCCTAAAAAATAATAATTTAATGTTGTACTTCTACATAGACTTCTATTGAGAATGGGGACAACAAATAGGGACAAGTCCTGGACATGAAGTAGGCAGAAAGGCATTGGACTCAGGCAACAGCCCAGCTTTAATGATCTTAAATCCCTATATTTTAGATTGTTTTATAGTAATCGTACAACATAGACATTACAGAGACTTTAGTTGTTACTGCACAATACTTTAAAACAGTTGTCATGTTGCACACATGCCTAAAATTGCTCTTATTTGCGCCGCCCTCATTGAAAACAATGTATTTAAAACTCCAGCTTGTCCCTCTCCAGGCTGCAAGATATAAAGAAAGTGAGACAGCCAGACGGACAGCCAGACAGCCAGAAAGATGGCAATAGGGACAGACAGAGTTGGATGCACAGTGAAGTCACAGTGTGAGAGCTGGAGAGAGCTAGTATAAAGTGGAGCAAGGAAAGAGGGCATCCCTCTCTCTCTCTCTCTCTCTCTGCAGCACAGAGACACAGTGGTGTTGTGTGCCGTCCTACATAACTGTTTGTTTCACTGGCAGGCACAGCAGCCAGCGGCGAGGGGGAGAGAGAGAGAGAGAGAGAGAGAGAGAGAGAGAGGCAGGAAGACATGAGGGATGAGGTATTAACAGACTGGGCTGTGGGTTGTAGAGGACGCTGTGCTGAACGCTGTGTTGTGTTGCCAGATTTAGCAAGAGAAAACAAGAGGCCAGGTCCACGAAAACAAGCCCAAAAAGAAGCGACTATCAGGCTGCACTCTGAACCTATACAGTACATCGGCTATTTGATCTACAAGCTGCGATGCGACACATTAGCGACTTTAAGCAACGACGGCTACGGCTGTCGGATACGGCAACCGGAAATGGATCAGTGCTCGATACATAAACCTGCTCTCCGTCGCAGCCCTTTCAACTACGGGAGAACCTACACTTCCACGTAGTGTCTACAACGCCATGTCATAACCATGTTTATTGAAATTATAGCTGTCATACATTTACACCGATTGCTCCATCACCTCTGTAAAGCCCCATTCACACTGCACAAGCTAGCTTCTGCTTTAGCTTCGTGGTCCCATGTTATCTCTATGCAGAGCAGCTTTTGCGTTTTGAAGTTTGGAATGAACAGCTTTTTTTTTTATGCTTTATTTTTTTCTCCCCAAAATTCAACTTGAAAGCTGCTTTGAAAAGCTGGAGCTTTTAAAAGCTGCGTGTAGCCAATCAGAGCACAGCGTGGTTTGAGGAGGCGGAGTTGAGATCATTTCACAAAACCATTTGCCTCTCCAAAAGCTGTGCGGCCCGAATCTCCGAATTAAAAAATAAACTTTTTGAATATGGGCTGTATATGAAATATGAATGGATATTTGGCAAGACCATAGCAGATTTTATCGATAGAAATGAAAGTTTATATGAGAAACAAGTTGTCGAAGCGGTGAAAACAGGTTGTGTTCCGTGTTCCCACTGGATTGTCAGTTTTT
The DNA here is from genome assembly GCF_964188405.1 of Protomyctophum parallelum. Lineage (NCBI taxonomy): Eukaryota > Metazoa > Chordata > Actinopteri > Myctophiformes > Myctophidae > Protomyctophum > Protomyctophum parallelum. Next base: position 26,176,864 of record NC_139704.1, read on the forward strand.
CTGGGGAGAATTGATCCTGCATTCACCACACACACACGGTTGATAAATTAGCAGATATAGATAGATAGACAAACAACTAACAATATAGTTCCAAACGGTTGTTGTGTCAGAGTTTTCCCCGAGAAGAGGGGAGAAGCAGCGCGGGTTCTCGGGGCTGCGCTCATGTGCCGGTCGTCATGTGTGTGTGTGTATGTGTGTGTGTGTGTGTGTGTGTGTGTGTGTGTGTGTGTGTGTGTGTCTGTCGGTAGCTATGTTGATTGTTGAAACATGGGCACCGTGAATCATACCTTTATTTATGCAATATGTTGCCTGTGTTTTGTGATTGGTTTGCTGCGTTCTGAAATCGATAAACCAATGGCATAGATAAGATTTATTTGAGGGAATCATTTCAATTTGTTTATTGCGTTCATGTAGGCCTATCGATGAACCTCATAGCAAAAGTTGAAAGACAGTAGATAGCCTATATTTATAGATAGATAGAACACAATCCCTGTGTGTGTGTGTGTGTGTGTGTGTGTGTGTGTGTGTGTGTGTGTGTGTGTGTGTGATATTGAGCGCCCGACACGGGGACACGTGTGTGTGTGTGTGTGCGCGCGAGAGATATCAATAATTGATATTATATCAGTTGTATGATATGCATGCGGACATCCCTGATCCGACCTGTCCTGAACTGAGGACTGTAAATGATAATGTGCAGTGTGGAAGAGCGGTCTCCTACTGCCACATATAGCCAGCCGAGGAGATAGCCAGCCGAGGAGGGTCAGTGACAGACAGCACCGCGGGGGAGACTTGGGACTGAATGTCCGGAAATCACACATAAACATAAGCCGTTTTAATTGCTTTTACGATGTGCTGTATATATACAATTGTATTTCTACGGTATGCTCTTGCTAAATCAACATTAACATTACATACAGAGCCATAAAAAAATGCCCGGAGGGTTTCGCTCGAGAGGGGGAGAGGAGAGCGGAGTGCAGGGGAGAGATGAGCACTGAAGACAGGGGAGGATTGAGATCCGGTCCGTTCGGTTATTTACAAACAAGTTGACCAAGATTATATTATTTATTCATCGATAAATAGGTTATGTAACTAAATATATAATTATTTCTCCTCTACATTCGCTATTTTACATTTTAGACTTTCAAATGCGCATCTGCTAAAAAACTGCCTGTTTTCTTTCTCATCTCAAGCCAGTCCAGGCAGCTTGAGTGACAGGTACCTTGTACACGCCCACTTTCTCAAAGAAAAGCAGCTTCGAAATGAGTTTAGCTTTGCTTTCTTTTCTAGCTTTTTTTGGTCTGAACGGGGCATTATGCTGTGTAATGTGTTGGCATGCTCTGAATGAAGAAATAACACTAATATCATATGTCATATTAACCATGTTTATTAAAACGGTTTTAGAACAATACAGATTTCTCCAGCACCTTCCTCTTTCCACTGCTGATCATGTCCAGCGCATTGAAGAATTACATGTCGTTGCTTAAAGTCCCTATTGTGAGCTTGTAGGCTACATCTGCACTTTAGAAAAAGGCCATGTAAAAGCAATCCAAAAAACTACCAATATTTACAAGGTACTTTAAAGAAAAAACAAGCCCAAAATCACTCATAAGCAGTGACTGGTGCTGCTGTTCTGTGATGTGCTGTACTGCGCGCTCTGAATCAAAATAGCATCATCTTGGCAACTAAATGCCAGACTGCAGAATAGAGAGAGCGAGAGAGAGAGACAGAGAGCGATGTGATATGAGCCATTCATCATCATCAACGCAACACTGCATTGAATAGAAATGAATGCGGACAGACGGTCTAGCGGTTAACAAAGTTAGCAACTGTAATTGCCATCCATTCATGTTGCTCCCACGGTAACTAGAAAGGGTTGTCAACTAGGAGTCCTGCCAGTCTACGCTGGTCCCTCGCCCGCTCTCACTTCTCTGGTGCTAGTCTTCTCTGAGAGCTGTGTGTGTTGTTGTGGTGGAACGTTGCAACACACACACCCCTCCTGCTAGGAAACGCCCGCCTGCAGGAAAAGGATGGGGGAAAACAGCTTTTCTAGGGGGACCTGCTGGCTGGCTGGCCACGTTTGTCTGTGTGCGTCTAGCTTCACTGAGGCAGACATAAAAGGCTCGTCTCAGATCAGATCATCAGACCCCCACACAGTTGCTTCCTCTGCATGTAGTCTCGCGTGGCCAGACTGTTGCCTCCCACAATTTGATGTTTCCGGTCATACAGTCTGGAACACGGGGAAGCTCTGAAAATGAGTATGACTCCTCCACACTTCCCTTTTGTCTTTACAGTCATGCAAATCTATCATAATATAAATCGAAATCATCTAAGCATAATATAGCTTACTGCTTAGCAGAAATAGATGCCAAGCATCCTTGCTCGGATTTTGGGAGGTGTAGTTCCAGACTCTATATAGCATAGATTGTGGAATAGTTGTATGGCTGCGCGAGACTACTTCCTATGCGAGCTGAAGGTGTTGGAGGATCCATCCAACTGCTTTTGATCACATTGTTGTTGTCAGGCAGAAACCTCTTACAGTATCTTATATATTTACCTTTTATATATTTTTTCATAAATGAATGCCCTACGGCGTTAGCGATCATACTACCTACTACAGTTTGCACTACGTGCTTGGCCCGCTCATAACTAGAGGTGTGCGTAGTTGAGGCAAGTGGCAGCGTTGTTTTCAGCACGGTCCACTGGACTAATTCAGACAGACAGACAGACAGACAGACTACAATAGTTTCAGCCATGCGTCACGAGACGCAGACAAGAAACTAATTAAGACCATTAACAGGATGACAAAGCTAATCGATGTGTGCGATCATTACCATTTCCCTGGCGACGGCAATAAAGGTCATATGAAGAGCATCTGAACCTTTTCAACAAGGAGGGAAAAGTGTGTGAGACCTCTCTCTCTCTCTCTCTGTGTGACACCTCTATCTCTTAAAAATCATGAACGCAACGTGAGATATACGGGATATTTTGCACACACATTCCCACTAGGCAGAGGAATAAATACCAACCGTTTCACAATGGCCTTTTATAGTGCCACAATAACCTACCCGAGCGGAAACCTTCTATGTTTTTCCATGACTCAAAAATGTGTCCCAAGTCCCAACTCATTGTTACATATACAGTGATAGTAGGAGGTCAATAATGTGTACATGTAGGGCTGTCACAGAAACAGAATTTAAGTTGACAATTCACTGTCATGCAAATAATTGTGATTAACGATTTAATTTTGTTCTTGCATTGAACATCGGAACATACGCATACATATGTCATTTCTGTTTGCCTTTTAACACTGGTGTAATGGCCCTGGCTGCTGCTGTTGTAGTAGTGAAAGTAAACAGTATGGTGGACTGTAACTCAAAGCCCTGTTTAGGTTGTTAAAGGCCCCTCAATCAGCTAAACAGCTTGCTCTGGGCCCAGGTTCTTTCTCTCTCTCTCTCTCTCTCTCTCTCTCTCTCTCTCTCTCTCTCTCTCTCTCTCTCTCTCTCTCTCTCTCTCTCTCTCTCTCTCTCTCTCTCTCTCTCTCTCTCTCTCTCTCTCTCTCTCTCTCTCTCTAACATAGTTGAAGACCCCAGAGTTACTATAGGAAGGCCACCGAATCATTATTTTTATATTATTTATACGTTTTATAATATTATATTTATGTTTATTTAGACGGCATATATTCATAAACACCACACATAAAATGCCATTTAAATACACCGGAATTAGCAAGAATCCTAATTTCCATTAGTAGTCCCCCCCATACAGAAAACAAGCAACCTTACAAAAAAAAGAGAACATACTAAACATTACTAAAATGTTACTAAAAACCTAATATGAAAACGTTTAATCTGCAATCACATTTTACGCAGTGTGGGATCCCTGCTTCATCTCTCTCTGCAGCTATAAGGGGTCCTTGGCCTGAAAAACTATGGAGACCCCAGTGGTTTAGGGTCATGCTTAAGCTGATTACCATGATGAGGATGTAGGTAAGTGAGGAGAAGAGACAGTCAGTCTATCCTCAACTTAACCACTTACACTCTAGCTGACCCCCCAAGCTCTCTACAGTATACTGTATGCCCACATATATTAAGTCCACCAGTATTTTCCCATTAATTCCATCCACATCAAATCTCTGTGCTGAATGTACATGCACAAGCAAAGCCCATGTACATGTACAAGCTCACAACACGTCACAAACGAGACATGTTGTGAGCTTACAACAGATCTATTTTTGCCCAAGATTCACCCCATCAGAAGAATGCTATATAGGGTTCAAGTGCCACTTAAGCCCGTTTGATACACTTGGGCTATTCAAAACGTAGGGAAATTCAGAAAAAAAATTATGAATTGGAAAATATACAAAATAAATATATAATTACACGGCACCTGCAGTAAAATGAGTTAATGACATGCCCAGAATAGGAAGGTTAATTAGGGGCACAAGAGGCCCAGGAAAATGTGTACAGAATTGGCATTTGGCACAGACAAAAGTAAGCAGAAATCTCAATGGAAATATAACACAAAGAAAGTAGCCGAGAGTGTAAGATCGTCAATTCAACTGTATGGCAAGAACACGGACAATGCAGTGCTTTTAATCCTTACGTGATGATGATGATTATTATAATGTGTTATCTTAACGCCTGAATTTCCTCACGGAGATCAATACAGGCCTGTCTGTGATGTGAGGTTGTTGTTCTCTTCGAGTCAATGATGTGTCCCAATTCAGTCAGTTACTGTTGCATTATAATCCACATTTCCACAGCTTGATTTGATCATCTAGCAGCACAAGATTTGTTTTTGCTAGCTTTGAACAACTGCTTTTGAGCAATTTTCCCCATTTTGACTTGTACACCTCATTATCTGTAGGCTACTGTATATAACAGAGATACACCCCCCGTGTTCTTAGGAGACAAATAAGACACAGTGGATCACTGACTGTTTGGGCCATTTTAAGTGTTTGATTTGCTCAAGATGTGCTACTTTTAATGCTTTTGTGTGACGCTGTAGTATGATCAAGTAGGGTGTTAATTTACAGGGGGGGGGGAAATCCAACACAAAGTTAGAATATGGAGATAAGAGGGATCTGCCCGACAACAATGATAATACTGCTTTGACCGGAGTTTCCCTGGGGTCTATACTAGGCCTCCCCCCCCCCCCCCCTTTTACCAAACAACAGTGATAATACTCCTTTGACCGGAGTTTCCCTGGGGTCTATACTAGGCCCTCTCCCCCCCCCCCCCCCCCTTTACCAAACAACAGTGATAATACTCCTTTGACCGGAGTTTCCCTGGGGTCTATACTAGGCCCTCTCCCCCTCCCCCCTTTACCAAACAACAGTGATAATACTCCTTTGACCGGAGTTTCCCTGGGGTCTATACTAGGCCCCCTCCTCCCCCCTTTACCAAACAACAGTGATAATACTCCTTTGACCGGAGTTTCCCTGGGGTCTATACTAGGCCCTCTCCCCCTCCCCCCTTTACCAAACAACAGTGATAATACTCCTTTGACCGGAGTTTCCCTGGGGTCTATACTAGGCCCCCTCCCCCCCCCCTTTACCAAACATTGTGAGCTTGATTGCTGTTTGCAACAACATCAAGGAGCTTCAGTCTAATCGATGCACTCACCGCTCGCCTACACTGCCCCACAGGGCCAAAGTGCAGTAACTACGTCTTTGGACACACAGACTTATTTGTGTATCCCAAAGGTCAAATTAGCCTTCGTGATTTTTGCGGATAAGCAATTACCTCAAGAACAGATATATTCACTTATATGTCGATATCTCATTTGGCTGAGCCGGTTGAAACACTTTTAAACCCATTTCTCAGTTCATTTATTTTTTCGTAGTCTCTGCACTTTGGCTTTGTAAGGCAGTATCGGGAACCTGAGGCGGCACGACGTGCACCCACACCGAGTGCTACCAAATGAAAAATGCAGGAACCAAAAACCGGGGAGGAAGGACTGTCAGCGGTGACTCTCTATAACCCTGTCAGACACCTACGGTTCAAGCCGGCAGCCGCACGTGGTAGCGGGAGCCAGACATAGTACAGCTCCCTTCATTATCCCCCTGGCAGTGACAGATATATGTTTCTGTTTCCCCATGTCTTACATCCTCCGCTTTCCAATCCACCACCCAGCTGGATATATATCCCCTCAGTTTTGGGATTGCCTGACTCTGAAGGAGATACAGATAAGGATGACATTATAATATGATGGGTGTTCTTTTTTTGTGGCATTTTATGATTTATTTTTGGTATGCTGTAGAGAAGTAAGTCTCCCAAAGTAAAGGAACCCAAAGGCAATAAAAAAATGACGGTTTGGCCTGGAGCACCGACAGAAGAAATTATTCATAATTCTAAATAGTGGGTGATCGTCAGAGGTCAAAAGTCAGAAGACGCAGGTTGTTCGGCACGAGGAGACGCATATGTGTATTGAAGTTTTATTGCTGCCTGATCGTCAAACAGTTCATGAGTTATATGCCTGTTAAAAGTTTGCATGTTCAATTGAGTGCTATAGTGCCACCCTTTGGTCAAAGGTTGTGGGCTTTGTGTCCTCACCGTTTGGCCTAGCCCTATTGCCAAGTTGTACAAAAAATGACTGCACGGTTTAGCCAGAACTGCATTTTTTGCAAAAAAAAAAAAGATAAATACAATAAGCCCTTTGGGCTTGACCCCTTATATAATTGACCAAATACTTCAATATTGGTAAACAGATTGACATGAAGGCAAGTACTTTTGGACTTCAGCGTAGACTTTGACATCATAGAATAGATCATGAGCTCCTACTACTCATGAAACTATCGGCGTATGGATTCAAAGACTCTGCTTTATTGATTCATTGAAGGGCTATTTAGTGAACACTCTTGTAGCTGTTCCACAATCTCTAGACACCAGAGAAAGGAAGCGGTCATCTGTTTGTCATTTCTGATAAAAATAAATTATACACACACACACACACACACACACACACACACACACACACACACACACACACACACACACACACACACACACACACACACACACACACACACACACACACACACACACACACACACACACACACACACACACACACACACACACACTCCATATGTTGATCTGACCTCATCAAACTGAAGACACGCTCCATATGGTGCGCGTCATGGAGACTGGATCATCACCTAGATTTGAATATATGGAGCCGGCCAGCAACTGACTTACAATAGCCAGCCAGGCTGTTGGGTTCTATTGTTCTTGCCTTTGTCATCAGTTTAGTAAGCTTAAGCAACAATGCTATGGAGCTTAAAAAAATAAAAATAGGTGTTATGGAATGGTTGTGCAACTCGAAAGCTGCATTTGCAAACTGAATTTCCGTGGCATGCACCTGCTGTAGATACAGCTAGAACCTTTGGGCTGTATACTTGTACTTTAACCTTGTGTTAAGTCTTCAAATTCACTCTGAGGCGCTGGTCGTTACTGATTGCAGGGTTCGAGTTTCGGTGTTTGGTGCCAGGACCGGACACAAACTCTATTTGGTTTGTAGGAAGAATAGAATAGAATATACCTCTATTGATACCGCAGGCAGGAACCAGTGGAAGCACAGCAGTTGAGTTACAGATACAGAAGTACAGTCATAAGAAGAAAACACATTAATGATGAACAAAACGTTGCTGCCTGTCGGGCAGAAAACCTCTCATCCCCAGATTCCAACCTTTTTGTGTTTTCTCGTAAATTAACACCATACTTGATCATAACACAGCGTCATACTGTACATACAGCATCAGATCCACAAGCTTGAAACATTTTGAGCTTGTACAGTAGATCTGCTACTTTTGCCGTTTTCACATAATGTATGAGGATTCCACTCGATAGACAAGAAAAAGTATACAACAGTACACCGGGAGCATAATAGTAGTGGTACGAAGGCATGGTGTGGGTGGGAGGATTGTAGAGTGTATGAATCACTTACTGGAAAACACTGATTTTTGTTTTGTAAAACAGACTTTAGTTGCGACTGTACTTGGTACGTTTTGGTACGACTGATTTGGCCTGGAATCCAGATTGATTTGGCCTGGAATCCTGCAGATTTGCGCCATTCAGCTCACTGTAATGTATCACTCTCCAGAACATGTCTCTCCGTCTCCTTTCCTTATGTCATATGATCAGAAACATTTTATTACCAGAAACATCTGACAACGCGTTTTGAGCTTGTAGATCAGATCTGTTGCGTTTGGCCAATCGTTACGCCCAAAATATGGATGCTGGGATTTCAAGTAGCTACGGTACAGTACTGGTGTGGGTGGGGCAGCAGTGGAGTGATGCCAGGATGCTGTGCTATGTATATCTGGATGAATGCCAGCGATGGTCTCTCTCTCTCTCTCTCTCTCTATAGCTGGATGACTGCCAGCGATGGACTTTCTCTCTCACTCTATAGCTGGGTGACTGCCAGCGATGGACTCTCTCTCTCCCCCTCTCTCGTTCTCTCTCTCTCTCTCACACACACACACACACACACACGTGCGTGCACACAGACAGCGATATAGTCACGGCACTGATATCATCCCTGTTCTGTTACCATGGAAACAAACAGGCCCCCCATTGACAAATCCAAAGAAACAGATGTGTTTATGTGTGTGTGTGTGTGGGGGGGGGGGGGGGGGGCAAGCACATACAGCATACTGTACACCCACCACATTTGCAATCGGTGTGCACTGAGGTAATAAAGGATGCACACAGAAGAACTCTATTTCTCATTCAGTTATGTAGATTCATGAGGATGACAGATGTATACAGCGGATGTCAGGAACACAGCGTCAATGCCAAGGATAGTTTGAGCTTTGGCTCAAAGATCATCATAAGAAAATTTAAATACTTACTCGGAAGAGTCTATGAAGTAAATTCCAAGGGCCCCGATGCTGAGTGCAAAGACCAAGACCACCTGGAAAGAGAAAAGGAAGAGAAAAGCACATGTTATCATCAGAATAGTCAAAAAAAGGAATGAAATGAACAAATAAAAACAGAAGGGGAGGAGTCGGGACATATTCTCCACCAGCTCTATACAGATTGAACATTATCAAACATAAAATATCAAGCATATAAAATCCAGTTTGACCAGAAAAAGGGCCAAAACATACTGTGTCCCCACCAGTCATGGGGGGTATCAAAAACAGAGGCATGGATTCCCCCCACCGCCGCCCCCCCAGGAAATCAAACCCACATGATCAGAAACATATTTTATTATCAGAAACAGCTTTTCTTCAAGAAAAAATTTCACCTACTGTAGCGCCACAAAGTATACATTACAGTACAGTATACAAATTACATGTAGATAAATATCTACATGTAATTTGATGGCATGAATATGATTATTGCGTCTGATGTTTCACAATCCATCCCCTTCCCATGTTATATAAACCTGGCATTCAGTAGACTCCTGCCAACAAGAAATATAATGCCAATTCAATATTACGTTTTTTCACACACACGCAGACAAAACAAGACCATGCCGTAAACAACCCCGAGTTGAATAATGGATGCTTGTAAAATGAAAGACGGCGCCCGGCTAACACACGTGGTTGTAAATTGAGGCCACACACACACACACACACACACACACACACACACACACACACACACACACACACACACACACACACACACACACACACACACACACACACACACACACACACACACACACACACACACACACACACACACACACACACACACACACACACACACACACACACACACACAGGAGGGGAAAGAAAAGCCACACATGGGTAACCTTAGCCCTCTGTGTGACGACGTGTCGGGGACCCGGAGGTGGTGGGGTGTCCTTGCAGGGGACCACACACACACGTGCGCACACGCACGCACGTCTCTGTCGGGTGGAAACCTCATTATGTCCAAAACTACATCGATATCAAGTGCTGCTGAGCAATACCTCGACGACGCTGCTGAGTCACGGCTCGGACCGTGTGGTGACGCTGGAGCAGGTCAGACGGTCACGCTTTCTCGTGTTCCCGTCTGGTACAGTAAAGGCACAGTGTGGGCCGTCGGTGGACGTGCATTATGAATCAAGGTGACGGTAGCACTTGGACTGGTGTGCCCATACTAACCCACTTAGACCTGAGGCCGACTCTAAAAGAATGGCTTCCAAGTCCTAACAGTTTTCTGAAAAACCTATGTTTCTATGTCAGTGGTTCTCAAACTATTTCATGTCAAGGACCCCCAGAATTATCTGTATTTGGCTACAGACCCCCACCTGGAAATATGGAGTTCCAGCCCCCCCTCACATAATACAACATCGGTCATCATCAAGTGCAAAATGTGCACCTGTTGGGTGCAAAACACCTGTTGGGTGAAAAACACCAGTGTGCAACACCAGTGTTCAAACTCAAAAAATTATCTCTGGTGACATACGCTTGCTCGTCGACATCACTTCAAACATAATCATAATTTACAAAGTCTCCTCTGCGGTCTACCGCCGTGAAAGGATCCGCAATTGTCAACCCATTTTCTCTGTCTCTGTCTCTCTCTCTCTCTCTCTTTCTCTCACGGCACACATTGAATGTTATCCTATTCAATTCAGCAATCGCACAATAGCAGGCCTCTCTATCAGCCAGAGGAGATGATAGCAGCATTCATTATAGATGATGGGGAGCCTGATTACCTTCATGCAACGCACCATTGGCTTGATCGATGGCCAGCGCGTTCCCAGGTTATACGGAAACACCTCCCCTTGCATTTGAATGGGACGCGGTGGCATGGGGCTGGGAGTTTGGACAGAGCAGGAGTGGGGTGGGGAGGGGATGGGGGGGTGGCATGGGGCTGGGAGTTTGGACAGAGTGTGTGGGATGCGGTGGCATGGGGCTTGTAGTTTGGACAGAGCAGGAGCGGGGTGGGGTCGGTGGCCTATACAAAGCCATGCGTGCAAAGGATCAAAGCGAACGACACAAAGCAGGCCAGGCCAGAAAGGGCTCAAACCACTTAAACCGTATAGTGGGTAAGGTGAGAGTGTGTGAGCTAAGCTTGTCGATCGGCTACTTTCCTTGCGAAAGCCTTCCCCGCGATAACAGAAAACGGAACACAATATACACTACACTAGTGCAGAGCCCTGGGGGGCTCCAGTCAACCATATGGGCGTTTAAGTGGTTAAGCCGACATGCTATGATTACATTCTGAATGAGAGGCTATCTCTCTCTTTCTCTCTCTCCTGGGCTGATTATCCAGGAAGCTGCTTGACAGATGGGGTTGGGGAGGTTGTGGTGGGGGACATTGCATCATCAGATCTGATCCAACTAGTTATGGTTGACCTGAACCTGAATTAGAAGCTACAATTAGAAGCTGTGCTTCATTCCCCCACAAGGGGGAGTAGTTAGCTTGCGGTGCAGTGGTTCTCAAAAGGGCAGTAGGTTTTCCACACCAGGTGGCGGGGGTCCCCAACTCCCCATGCTACATTGAGGGGTTTCCACACCAGGGGGTGGGGGGGTGGGGGCAACTTCCCATGCTACATTGTTGACGGTTATAAGGGAAAAAAATGGGAGCCTTATGGGTCTGTAACTCTGAGAGTGTACACATGATTGGGTTCCATGTCACTTTAGGGGGTTATTGAGATGGAAATGACATGCTTTAGTTGACCTAGAGCCCAACGGCTAATTAGCTATTAGCTTACTGTAACGACACGCATGCACGCACGCACAATGACATTTCCTTCCTCTAAGCTAATTTGTGCCTCTCCTCGTCTCTGTGGGAGAAACGGGGTGAGACGAAGAGGTAGACGAGATAGAGACAGAGGGAGACAGAAAGATAGAGAGAGAGAGAGTTAGAGAGAGAGAGAGAGAGAGAGAGAGAGAGAGGCAGAAAGAGAGACAAAGAGAAAGTGTCAGACGGAGAAAACAAACTGACAAAGAGCTGAATAAGGTCATGTAAACTGATAAAAGCATCACATCCTGCCAAAGGGAAATGCAACGGGACACACAGAGCCTGACAGAGTGCTGGAGATGTTACTAGAGTAACGGTAGCAATAAAACTATGTGGAAATGCTAAAAAATAATTTAAAGGCCCTATTTAACACCTAAAAATATAGACATTACGAACCCAAATCACAACAGGTTAGAATATGGACATGGGAGATAATTATCTATAATTACATTTGGAAGAATTCCACGCCCACATAGGCCTATTAGTGCCCATGGAGCGCACAACTTTGTGCGCCAGTTCATCTGGCCAAGTCATACACCGTGACGTATTACAGACTATGCCAAAGTGCCGTTCACGCCTGTGCTTTGTCGCCGTGATACGTCGCTGTCTTGACCTCTGTGTCTTCAACCAAACCTTGTGGGGTCTGCGACTACTGGCCAATCACATGACAGCATTCCTACACCAGTCTTTTGCAGTTCTCTCGCTCTGTGACGCACTTGGTTTATCTCTCTCTCTCTTATTCACAGAGAAGTAAAAACAACTTAACACAGAACAACACGGTCAAGTGGCCAAAGACACATCGCTGATCGGCCTTCGTTCAAAATGTACGCTTTGTGTGTGTGTGTGTCTCACTCGGACACACGATATTGACAGAGAAACGACAACAACACAGACCGCTTCATGGCGTTAGACACAAGTGCGCCGCAAAATTCTAGTAGCCATATACTCAACATTATCCCATTTGCCCCTAAGATGTAGTGGAGTAGAAATATAAAGAATAAAAAAAACTCTCCAACTCGAGTAACGCAACAGTTTACTCAGTGTAAATGCTTAGTACTTTAGTACATGTACTCAGTTACTAAATAGCTGAGCAGTCAACAGTGAAGCCCCCGTGATGAGCTGAGGAGATCACAAGTGTCATCATGACCCAGTTATTCATCTGTGAAAGCCTGTCCATCTAGAGCTCTCTTTCTCTCCTCCCACGCCCTTCTCTCTCTCCCCCATCACTCTCTCCCCCTCAATCTCTATTTTCCCCACCTTCCGCTCTTCCAATCTCCCCCTCCTCTCTCCATCTCTTTTCAAGGTTCTTTATTATTTTGTCTCCCGAGGAAGAAATTTGTCTTAACCCATTCTGAACGGGCACCCATTTTGGTGTCAGCATCATGTTATGCTTTAGCTATTGAAAAATAGCAGATCTACAAGCTCATACGAGCTTGTAGGTCTGCTATTTTTGAAAAATCGAAGAGCGACTGACATTTTTAGAATCTGATCTCGGGTCAGAATGGGTTAATCAGACCAGTGTGTGTCCAGTGGAAACCTCGTATGAATCTGATCTCAGGTCAGAATGGGTTAGACATCCCTCCCCCCTTCTCTCTCCATCTCCCCTGCACCCTCTCTCCCTCCTTCTCTCTCCATCTCTCCCCCCTCTCTCTCTATTGAGCTCAAACACACAATCATAGTGATGACTCTCAGTGGCCACAGCACATCAGTATCACTGCGTTCAAACCCTGAAGAAGCACACCAGACAGGGGCATCCCCGCCTCCTACAAAATAAAAGCCCCGACGAGACGGTTTTTGACTTTGACCTTTATCATAAAATCATGTTATACATGCAGTCTATATTTTTTTATATGATAAAACGGGACATTCTGCATATTGAGTACTTTTGGTCCTTTGACATTCGCTAGTCTAATCGAGCGGTTAAGCGCCAATTACGTAAATTTACGCCATGTGGTCTTTTCAGTGCATGATTTATGATAGATTACACTCTTTGCCAACATTATGCATGGTTCTAGCTACTGTGAGCAACAGATACAAATTAACCGGAAGTGAACATATCGCCTGCCGTCCGTCTCCACGTTACTAAAAAATACAATACATATTTATCTCTGAATAAAATCACAGCCACAAAATGTATTTTCCGGGTGAAAGAAAAGACGATCTTCTGTCACAAGACACTTTACAGAGATTGTGCATTACATTCACCCATTCCCACACCGATGGAGGAGGAAACCATGCAAGGCACCAACCTGCACATCAGGAGCAATTAGGGGTTCAGAGTCTTGCTCAAGGACTCTTCGACACTAACTCTGGGGGAGCCCGGAATCGAACTCTACCTCTGAGCCACTGCCGCCCCATATGCTACAGCATATTCTGATGCCAATGCTTTTGTACTTACTCATACAGTACTCAAGTGCATTCTGAATGCCAGACTTTCACTTGCACTGAAACAGAGTATAATGTCGCAGCACTGCTACTTTTACTCAAGTAAACAAGTGTAGTACTTTTTCCACCATGTCCAGAGCTGACGTCCCCGTGTAACAGGCGCGTACGTTTTCATTAGTGGAGCGCTGTCTATTTTTAAAGTGTTAAGCTGTACGGCCTCCACCAGCCATAGTGTAGTAATAGTGTGTGTGTCTGTGTGTGTGCGTGCGTGTGCATGTGTGCACGTGTGTGGACACCTGTGTGCGTGTATTGTTTATTAAGGATGCTCATTAGTCCTCACCACAGTGAAGACTACTCTTCCTGTGTGTGCTGCACGTGCATGCTGTGCTGTGTGTGTGTGTGTCCTGCGGTGTGCTGTGGCATGTGTGCTGTGTGTGGGACGCTGTGCTGTGCGTGCGTGCCTGTGTGTGTATGTGTGTGAGAGACAGTGAGCATGTGCCAGAGCGTGCATCATGGGTTTCAAGTTCCGGCATCTGCAAATATGACACCATCAGAACCATAAACACATAAAGTCACGCAATCACACACACACACACACACACACACACACACACACACACACACACACACACACACACACACACACACACACACACACACACACACACACACACACACACACACACACACACACACACACACACACACACACACACACACACACACACACACACACACACACACACACACACACACACACTTTTCGATTTCAAGATGAAGGGTATAAGCCACCCAGTAGTATCCCATCATGTGCCAACAAGGGCAAAGAGTCTGGCGTAGGTGTTCATTCCAAGCACACAGTAGAAAACTCAGGATTCAAAGGCCTTGATCTCCAGTCTTTTGATTCAAAGGTATGGAGATATAGAGGACTCTCTCTCTCGCTCTTAAAAACAGTGCATTGAGAAACATAAGCTGTGCTCAGGCGCCGTCCACAAACACCGTGGTGCATGGTGTTTTAATGCATTATTTACGCTTCCATCCATAATGCAACGTACCCCCGCTTCCCCTCCGTCGCCGTGTCTGCCAAGCGCTGGCCTGCCCGTCCATCAGTGTTGTTCCGGGGCGGGCGGTCTGGCACGCGGTCCGTTGCGACGCTTTGCCAAATATCCCCACTGCACCTCTGCCGTTATCAAAAGAACAATTAGCGCTCTCGCAGGAGCATATCCTCTTCAATAACGCCTTGGCACCGAATTATAGCCCACACGCGCCACAGCAGTGGGAAGTTTTTATTTAGGCTGATTTGGATTTTTTAATTTGAAGTACAAAAATGCCTACTTGAGCAAAACAATACAATGGCCCTGTGGGGCGATGAGGCAGCCAATTCATACAAAGGCCCTGTGGGGCGATGAGGCAGCCAATTCGTGGGCTGATTTGCATACCGCCGTTACAGAGCCATTTTCCGGGGTCGACATCAAAAGGCAGACAAAGTAAACAATCTCGCGGCAAAATCCAGGAAACAAAGGAAATGCAAAAAACGCAAATATGCAATTAACTATAGAGGTTCATGCCGTAATGCACTAGGTTCTCAAGGGGGTCCCCACTCCCAGTTAGATTGATAATTAGGAGCCAAGTGGATGCTTATGATTTGGACATACGAGGTCACCAGCCAACAGAGACGATATCAAACTGTGGGTCCTTGACATGAAAAAGAAACAAAGGTTGAAAATCACTGGTTGTAATGCATACTGTATCTCTGCCAGGACGGGTTGTCCTTTCTTTGACATCTACCATGTATGATATTGACATATCTGAGACATGCGCAAATGCAAAAAACCTGGGCGTCATTTTCGACCTTGAAATCAACCTTGAACACCATGCAAAGGTTATTCAATCGTCATTGCAAAAAATACTGCAAGAGTCTTATCTTTCTAGCCCTTCTCCGATCTGACAAAACGTGTTCATGCTTTCTGTCTCATCACGCCCAGACTACTACAACAACGCTGATCATTCTGACAAGACCAACGATGACAGACACACAGACAAGCAAACAGATGGCCGAAAGCACGATCTCCCCCTTGCCTTCTGACTGGCAGGGATAACTACACTATCTCTCCTTCCAGTGTTGCTTTGTCATGACCTTTGTCTTCCACTCCCCATCCAACGCCTTCTCTCTCTCATGCGCTGAGCACAGTGGTTTGCGTTTTACCATGCCTTTCTTTCTGTTCGGTCAGGTTCGTCTTTGCGTTGTCTCGCCGCTATGGCAAGCCCACGCCGACCACGGTGACCTATAACGTCGGGATCAGACCAGGTTTAATTGGCTTACTCACTCGTCTGACCCTGCTTGATGGCTTAGCCGGGATGAAGGGCCTTAAAGATGAAGATGAAGGGCCTTAAAACTTACAGCCAGAGAGGGTTTCAGAACCACAAGACAAAGGACACCTCAGGCCAAAAGTTGCCATTTCTACCCGCGATACGATTCATCTCAGACGGATGTTTTCAGAGAATCATTTACACATGAATGAAACAGCAGAGTGATGTTTTGAGGGCATAATGCTCAATTAGTCAAACTGTCAAAATTGTTTGCGGAGGAGAACAAACATTTTGCTGTGTGAGTCTAATGCAAGCATTTGAATTCATAACAAAATGTGCAGAGGTTACGTAACACGCGAGGCTAAACAGCTATAGTCGTCGCTTACAGAATTAGACAGATAGGAAACAGCCAGGGCTGAGCTGAGGCGTGATTCTCGCTGTGAGAATGTCAACAAAGGAGACCTCTATTAAAATTGTATGGCATCCATCCATACGTAAGCACTCCACGGGAGCTCTTTCCTTCCACTCTCACCAGCAATAGTTGTGGGGGTGGGGGTGTTGTGGGGGGGGGGGGGGGGGTACAAAGGTGTACAGTTCTGAGCTTCATCCAGTTGCAGTTGATTTCTTAGCAATTATAATATTGGTGACTTTTTCAATTAGATGAATACTCTGTGTTTTACAGTATGTCAGGCAGAAACCTTCACTGTATCAACAAATCAATTGCAGTCAACAAATCACTTTGACTGCACAATTTACATCTATGCCTGTTATTAGCTCTTCCCAAGCAGTTCAAGTGCACACTGTAAAACGACATAGCAAAAAACAAACAAACATGGAATATAAAGTCTAAATGCTAAAATCAACACCATCATCATTAACAGCAGTTGCCTCTTAGCAGGCCTCTCATGCAGGGGTTCTCAAACATTTTTGTCTCAGGTTATCCCTTTAATGATATAACACGGGATCGCTGTAATGCATTTTTTGACAGCTCCCGTTGCTAGGCAACACCTTGTTCAGCGCACATGTTTCGTGCATGCACGCAGCCGTTCACTTCTTTGTTTACGGTCTGACAAAACTGTCTATTATCTCTGAATCTACGTCGCTGTCCATGGTTTTGATCAGAACGGCAATGTTCTGTCCAAAATTGCTGACTTAACCAAGCATCTCGTTTGGAATATAAATGCTTAAAAAAGGGGGATCAGACTTGACAGCGCGAGGTAGTAATGGAAGATTGTAACGCCCGGTTTTGGTGGGAAATGGAAGGCGGGGCTTTTCAGAGTAAAATCTGCCTCATCTGCTTGGCACTCTAGTGCCCTTTATTTTGACAAACTCTGGCAGCATCAAGTGTTAAATAATCTTTCCATCTACGGCACCCCTGAATTACATTGTTACTTTATAGCACCTTATGTCATATCAACAGTTAATATGTCCATTAGGACCGATTGGAAAATAATTGTTATACGTGGCATTTAACCACTTAAACCTCAGCATCCCTATTCTGGGGGGGAGGGGGAAACATTCACCGAAAATAGCCAATCTACAAGCAGCTACGTGACACGTTGAGAGCTTGTAGATCTGACATAATTTGGAGAAGAAACTACAGTCTACTGTACTGCAGTAGACTGAAAAATAAGACACCAAGATAATATTCCAAACATTATCAAATTATTATGAGGCACCCCTGGACTTGCACCAAGGCACCCTAGGGTGAGAAATCCATGCTCGAAAGTGATGCCAATGGAAAATCTCAGAAGTCCAAGAGCAAAAAGCGCCATGAGTCATTGAGGGAGAGTGTCATTAATCCACGGACCTGGCGCAGAACGCCTGTTGGCATCATTGGACAGTCCTTGTGGCTATCAAACACCTTGAAAACACCTTGAATCGTCAATCTCTCCAATCACCATGCTCTTGACAGGAAGACGGTTTACGACTGTCAAAGAAATGGAGATGAGCAGAGCCACCAACACCGAACCTTTTATAACCCGGGCTATCAGAATACCGGAAAGTCCACTGCAGACTGTCTGAGATTCGGCCTGCCGATGGCATTCCAATGACGATGAAGGTCAATTGACACGTTCGTTGAAATTGAAATGCACATTAATTAACTCCCTGAATTACTTTAATGTGTTATGTTGTTTTTTATTCTTTCACAAATATAGAGGGTGATCAATACTGCAGCTGCTGCAAAGCAAGGAAGAATCAAATGTGCCTGTCACAATTATTAAATAATCTGCAATTATTTGAGATAATCACAATTATTTTTGCATGTTACAAATGTGTATACATTTTCCAACATTTCCCCAAAAATAGCAGATATACAAGTTTACATATTTCCGCTATTCTTCACGATTCTAAACATCTGGCAATATCTGACCTTGCAGCATGGAGGTGAGCATGTGCTCCCTGCCATCATGGCATAGCAGCATGGAACAACCTGCTTGGTCTTCTTAAGTATAAAATGATTAAATATGTCAACAATTTCTGTTTGCAATTTCTTATATTTAAATTAGTTGTCACATCTGCCATGTGAAATTTCTGATTACAAAGCAAACAAAGGCAAACAAAGGCAAACAAATGTATTCCAATGTCCGATGTTCAATGCGAAAAACACAATCAACAAGTCAATTAGCAATTATTTGTAGGACAATTAATCATCAACTTAACCAGATTAATTTGCCTGACGGTGCGTAGCCTAAATGTTTCCCCATGACCAAACCCATGTTCCTTTGTTTTGTTCCTGTGAGACCATCCCAGAAGCGTACAGGAGCTGTGTGTTAATCATCTATGAATTCATGCACAAACCAGATCAAACCAGGAATTTTAGATGCATGCGTGCATCTATACTGTAAAACTGAGGATTCACATTATCTTCAGCTAAATGCATTTGTTGATCCCACAGAAGGCAGTTAAGCCATATATATTCACTGTAAAATGTGCCACTCTAAACATGTAGTGTAAAATGCATCTGTTGATCCTACAGTACAATCTACCATAAAATGCATGCGTGTTAAACCATATATATTTACTGTGAAAGTCATGATGTTAATCCACATATCTTATATATGATGACATTTGTTATGACAAAAATGTCAAGGGAAGAGGATTACATTATTTTTGGTTATCTGAATCCTCAGACCGAATTTAGTGTCAGGAGAGGAGGAGAAACATCTCCTCTGTTGGGTGGAAACCTCATATTTCCTAAATTCTTACCTTTCACGATTTAAATGCAAAAGTAGCAAAACCACCAGCTCAAAACGGGGCGCGAAATAAGCTTGCAGATCTGCTACTTTTGTGTGACGCTGATTGATCATGTAGGCCTTTAATTTACAGGGAGAAAAAAACAAAATATTGAAGTAGAGGTTTCTGCCCAACAGCAACAATGTCTTAGTGAAAAATGACGACATTCGTCATGACAAAAAATGTCAAGGAAAGGGGATTACCGTCAACAAAGTATATAGTTGTCAGGGGAGAGAGAGGAGGAGAAAATATGTCTTGACAGTGTTGGTGCCACAGCACATGGCTCCCTCCCTCTGACATGCTGTCTCGCTCATGTTTGTCCCACCTTCGCTCCCACTCTGTGTGGCAGTCTGATGAGAACCCAACCGGCCTGCCCTTCAGCGGCACTGGGCTCGTTACGCAAGCCTCCACCTCCATGGATGGGAGTGAGTCACATGGGTATTACAGTTGCTGTCGGTGCACAAATACACCTCTTATCTCCATATTCTAACTTTTGATGGTGTGTTTTTTTGTTTTTCCTCCGTAAATTAACGCCCCTGCTTTGATCGTACTACAGCGTCACACGAAAGCATCCAAAATAGCAGATTGACAAGCTAAAATAAATACAGGGCTGAAGTGGTTACTGTAATAATTTTGTAATAATCTAAATCTACAAATTGACTAGTAAACAAGTTTCAAATAATTGAAGTAAAGTAATAGAATAAGTGAAGTAAAAGTGCAATATTTGCCTCTGAGATGTAGTGGAGTGGTTCAAAGTATTGAAAATTGGAAATAATCCAGTAAGGTAAAAAGTACGTCAAAATTGTACTTGATTAATTGTACTAAGTAAATGTACTTTACTGACTAATGGATACTGGGAGAGTAGTGGCCTTCTCTATGACTGCACATCCATCATTAGCATTATAGGACGGCACGCTTCACCTCATCATTAGCATATAGGCTAACTACACTGGCACACTTCACCTAGTCATCATTAGCATATAGGCTAACTAGTAACTACACTGGCACGCTTCACCTAGTCATCATTAGCATATAGGCTAACTACACTGGCACGCTTCACCCATTTCTTATTCAACTAACCCTCAGGGATAAGTCCTCCTCAGTCCCTTCCTCTCTACCCCAGCAGGGGTCTTCAACATTATTTTGGTTATGGGTACCGATTCTAAACATCTGGCAATATCTGACCTTGCAGCATGGAGGTGAGCATGTGCTCCCTGCCATCATGGCATAGCAGCATGGAACAACCTGCTTGGATCTGTGCCAGAGAGAGCACACAGCGTCGTGCCACCGTGGCGTGGACTGACTGACCGGCCGACCGCTGACAAATGCAGGTCGACTTCCACTGTCACGTCTCTGTTGCGGATAATGCGACCTGATGGCTGCGAGCGCTGCCTGACACACCCCCACATCCCGCTAACATGTTCTCCCTTCACCACGGTGCCCCTATTACACCGCCCCCCCCCCCCCCCCACCACCACCATCATTGACCTTTGCATTCTGTTTTTTTGACGCACATTGAATCTACTGTGTGATATGTGCTATATATACACTGTATGTATGACTTTGACTTGAAAATAACCGATCTAAAAGCTCACAACGCAGTGAAAGTGAAATTGAAGCTATATCAACTCATTTAGCTGGGGACCTCCTGGGAACTAAGCCCCCGCAAGGAGCCCTGGGGGGCCACGGACCCCACTTTGAGAGCCACTGCGCTACGCGGCTTAGTGTAGCACTGGCAGGCTGAATTCTGCCGATTGAGTCCTCACACAGCCCCAGCCAATCAGAGCCCTGCCAGAGCCAAGGCGTGTCACTAGCGGCGGGTGCTAAGCGTCAGCACATAATAAATAAATCCAGCAGCACTCACACCAGCTCTCACACTCACCGAACCATATTTAGTGCTTCATTTAATCCCTCTTATATCGGGCTTCAATAAACAAAACAAAAAAGAGAGAGAGTAAGAGAATCCCCCGAGCCAAATGCTAACAAGTCTATTGATAGGACTAGTGGTTAATATAACGATCTGTGCACAGGGGTAGTGTTACTCCATGATACTCATTCAGTCTTGAGATCTGACTTTATTTAACCAGGCTGCCCTGGTTAAATAACTCACACACGCCCCGGCCCCCACACACACACGCTCGCCCACACACGCACATGCACACGCACACGCACACACACACACACACACACACACACACACACACACACACACACACACACACACACACACACACACACACACACACACACACACACACACACACAGGTTTAGTATTACTATACATGTGAGGACGGCAACGATGTGAAATAAGCGGGATCTTCTAGTAGCTTTGGAAGGCCACCGGCCACCAGGCAGTGTTTTATGACCGGGGAGGGAGGGGGGGGGGGGGAAGAACTCTAATCTCCGTCCATCAAAGAGGTGAGCAGAGCTGTTCACCTCTGGAATGGGCCGTTGCTTAACCCCGCTGCCCTCTGGTCAGATTGATGGCCACAGAGTGAGAGTGCTATAGAACCGCTATAGGTGTCAGGTGATGGACAGGTGAAGAATATGAGTGAATGAATGGACGCTGCATGCTCTGGTCCATCGTCTGACAGGATGACAGAGCTTTTAGAACGAGCATCTCCGTCAGCCAGGCATGCGGCGAGGGAGAGGAGGCTGCATGGCTGGGAAATGGCATAGGAAGGGCAGGCCGTCCCGGTCATGGGACTGGAGAGTGTCCTAGAAGACTTATAGGATACTCCAGTTCCAGGCTAGGGAACCAGTGACTAATAGTAAAAGTCACTTATAGTATAAGTCACTGGTTTTCTAGCCAAACCCAGCCTGTGTGGTTTCTGGTCTAGAGGGGAGGGTGGCCGAGTCTGTGTGGTTTCTGGTCTAGAGGGGAGGGTGGCCCAGCCTGTGTGGTTTCTGGTCTAGAGGGGAGGGTGGCCGAGTCTGTGTGGTTTCTGGTCTAGAGGGGCGGGTGGCCCAGCCTGTGTGGTTTCTGGTCTAGAGGGGCGGGTCGCCACTCTGTGTGGTTTCTGGTCTAGAGGGGAGGGTGGCTCAGTCTGTGTGGTTTCTGGTCTAGAGGGGCGGGTCGCCACTCTGTGTGGTTTCTGGTCTAGAGGGGCGGGTCGCCACTCTGTGTGGTTTCTGGTCTAGAGGGGCGGGTGGCCCAGCCTGTGTGGTTTCTGGTCTAGAGGGGAGGGTGGCTCAGCCTGTGTGGTTTCTGGTCTAGAGGGGCGGTGCCCAGCCTGTGGTGGTTTCTGGTCTAGAGGGGAGGGTGGCCCAGCCTGTGTGG